>NC_080418.1:115599761-115917665 GCF_029873635.1 Malania oleifera | reverse complement strand
TGCAATAGCAGAAGGGAGAAATCTCATTGAGATGTCGGTGGATGAACTTATTGGATCACTCATCACCCATGAGCTGGCGATAAACGAGAGGAAAAATGAGCAAAGCAAACTTAAGAAGGTCACTGCACTTAAGGCATCATCAAGCTATTCAAGTGAAGGAAGCGATTCTGAAACGGATGATGACATGGCCTTGCTAACAAAGAAGTTGGGGAAGTTCTTGATGAAGAACAAAAAGTTCAACAGAAAATTCCGGAACTCTAAATCAGAAAGAGGAGAGCAAAGCATGAAGAAAAAGAAGGAGGATCCACCAACATGCTACAACTGCCGAGAAGTTGGACACATCAAGCCTGAGTGCCCCAAGCTCTTAAAAGCTTCAAAGAAAAAGAAGATGGCGCTGAAAGTCGGCTGGAATACACACAGCACTAGCAATTCCGAATCTGAATCCAGCGACGACGAGATTGCCAATCTGTGTCTAATGGCACATGATGACCTTGAGGTACAATCATCATTTTCATTATCTTCATATTATTCTAGTGAATTTAAAAATGAAAATGATATGATGTCATATGATGAACTGAAACAAGAATACCTATACACTATTAAAATGCTTGAAAAGAAAACAAAGAAAATTTCTGAGTTAAGAAGCAAAGTCAAAGAACTTTCAAATCTAGTTGAACACCAAAATGAATCCCATGCATCTTTCATAAAAGATAAAGATTTGAAAATTGAGGAGTTAGAAAAGGACTTGAAAGATAAATATGAAATTATCTATAAATTTACTGATGGACAAAACAATTTTGAAAAGCTCTTAGGATCTTAAAGAAATTCCTTAGAAAAATAAGGGTTCGGTTTTAATGGTAAAGAAAATATAAAGAAAAGACATCTTTACATGGGGTATTTTACAAAAGAACCAAAGTCATATGTTCCAACTAAGAATCATTATAAAAATACTACATGTTTTAAATGTAGATGGTTGGGTTATATACAATTCGACCGTCCTTTCAAAAATAAAGATGTAAAAATAAAGAAAGTGTGGAAGGTCAAAGGTCAATCCAGCACTAACCCTCCTAGACTCAAGACAATCTGGGTACCAAAGCTAGTTGTTTAATTATGTCTTGCAGATTTGCTTAAGATCAACATCCTCAAAAGATAGATGGTATATGGATAGCGGATGCTCATGCCATATGACCGGAGATAAAGCAAAATTCACATCCATCATACTCAAGGATGAAGGGTTTGTTACTTTTGGAGATAATGCTAAGAGAATGATCACAGGTGTCGGTAAAGTCGGTAATGATTCCTTACTCATTATTCAAGATGTTTTATTAGTTGAAGGTTTAAAGACAATTTATTGAGCATAAGTCAACTATGTGATAAAGGTTACAAAGTATCATTTAAACATGACAAGTGCATAGTTGAACACAAAACTGATTATAAGACACTCTTCATTGCTAAGCGTCATGAAAACGTATATACCACAAGCTTTGATAACTTAACTTCACAGAGTGTGACATGACTACCTTCTATGAATAAAATAAGTTGGATTTGGCATAGGAGACTAGGACACGCAAACATGGATTTAATCTCAAAGCTAGTTAAGAAAGAATTAGTTAAGGGATTGCCTAAGACTAAATTTGTGAAAGATAAAATCTTTGATGCATTCCAACTAGGAAAACAAGCAAGAACAAGCTTTAAGAAGAAGAAAGAGATCTCCACTACTAGGCCACTCCAAATGCTACACTTAGACTTATTTGGACCAAACCCAATTCAGAGTTTAGGAGGAAAATCATATGCTTTTGTCATAGTTGATGATTTTTCAAGATACACATGGGTACTATTCTTAGGTCACAAAGATGAAGCATGTAAAAAATTTATAAACCTGTGCAAGAAAGTACAAAATGAAAAGGGATACACAATTACTAAAATTCGAAGTGATAGGGGTAGAGAATTTAAAAATCAAGGCATGGAAGACTATTGTAATTCATTAGGAATTGCCCATAATTTTTCGGCTCCCAAAACACCACAACAGAATGGCGTAGTTGAAAGAAAGAATAGATCTATACAAGAAATGGCTAGAACTATGCTTAACGAACATAAATTACCTAAATACTTTTGGGCCGAGGCAGTGAATACCACCTGCTATGTACTAAATAGAGTTCTAATTAGACCATCACTTAATAAGACCCTTATAAATTATGGAATGACCATAGACCAAACATAGCATATTTTCATGCCTTTGGTTGTAAGTGTTTTGTGCTTAGAGACAATGAGCATCTAGGAAAGTTTGATGTGAAATCAGATGAAGGTATCTTCCTAGGGTATGCTTTAGATAGTAAAGCTTATAGAGTGTATAAAAACGAACATTGATGGTCATAGAATCTATTCATGTAGTGTTCGATGAGTCAAATCCCTTCTCCAAACGAATTGATGAAGATTGAAATTGAATTAAACAAGGAACTAGAAGAACTATCAATTGAGAATGATTTAGAAAAGAAAAATGAACTTGAAGAGTCATCCATTGAAATTGAGCAAACTACAAATGAGGTTAATGAACCACCTAGAGAATGGAAATACATAAAGAATCATCCCATAGATCAAATAATAGGAGAACCATTACGTGGAGTAGCCACTCGATCCTCTCTTAGGAACATGGTTAGTCATTTTGCATTTCTATCTCATGAAGAACCTAAGAATGTGAGTGAAGCTATAAAGGATGAATCTTGGGTGCTGTCCATGCTAGAAGAAATAAATCAATCTGAAAGAAACAAAGTATGGACTTTAGTTCCCAGACCTGAGGATAAGTCAATCATAGGGACCAAATGGATATATAAGAATAAGAAAGATGAACATGGAGCAGTTATGAGAAATAAGGCTAGATTAGTAGCTCAGGGATATAATCAAGAAGAAGGTATATATTTTGAAGAAACATTTGCCCATGTAGCTAGGATGGAAGCCATATGAATGCTATTAGCATATGCAGCTTTTAAGGATTTCAAGCTATATCAAATGGACGTCAAAAGCGCATTTTTAAATGACTATATAAATGAAGAAGTGTATGTAGAACAACCCCCAGGTTTTGAAAACCATAAGAATCCAGATCACGTGTATAGACTGACGAAAGCCTTGTATGGTTTAAAGCAAGCTCCTAGAGCTTGGTATGAAAGGCTAAGCGATTTTCTATTAGAAAATGGATTTATAAGAGGAAAGATAGATACAACCCTATTTATAAAGTCTAAGAAAGATGATATTCTCCTAGTGCATGTATATGTAGATGACATCATATTTGGCACTATAGATAAAGAATTGTGTAATGAATTTGCTAATACCATGCAAAATGAATTTGAGATGAGCATGATGGGTGAACTAAACTTCTTCCTAGGACTTCAGATCAAACAAGAAAATCATGGAATATTCATTAATTAATCAAAGTATATTAGAGACCTACTCAAAAGGTTTAATATGGAAGACGGAAAAATACAAGGTACACCTATGAGCGCTTCATTGAAATTAGATAAAGATGAACAAGATATACCTGTAGACGTCAAGCTATATCGTGGAATGATAGGTAGCTTGTGATACCACACTGCCAGTAGACCAGATATAATGTTTAATGTATGTTTGTGAGCAAGATTTCAGTTTGCAGAAAAAGAGCCTCATTTGCTAGCTGTTAAACGGATACTTATATATTTGATAGGAATCATGGACATTGGGTTATGGTATCCTAAGTACACATCCTTTGAGATTCTTAGTTATTCAGATGCTGATTTTACGGGTAGCAAAGTGGATAGGAAGAGCACTAGTGGTACTTGTCATTTCTTAGGACACTCCTTGGTCTCTTGGTTTTCCAAGAAACAAAATTCAGTTGTTCTTTCCATAGCTGAGGCTGAATACATAGCGGCAGGTAGTTGTTGTGCTCAAACGCTTTACATGAAGCAATAATTGAAGGATTTTGGATTAAGTTATGAAACAATCCCTATAAGATGCGATAATACGAGTGCAATAAATATCTCAAAGAATCCAATATTACATTCACAAACTAAGCACATAGAAATATGACATCACTTTCTTCGTAACCATGTACAAAAAAGGGATGTAACACTAGAGTTTGTTTGCACGGATGAAAAATGGGCAGATATATTCACAAAACCACTTGTGGAGGATAGGTTTATCCAAATTAGGTGTGAATTAGGTCTTATGCATAGTCGAGAGGTTGCTTAGAATCATGTTAGATGATATAAGTCAAAGGAAGTAACATCACTTACGATATAATCACTTGGTATTGCATTTTTCAATAATTGGACATATTTAAAACCTTAAAATTTCTAAGGGGAGAAGAACATAAGGATACATTTACTCATGATTTATTTATTTACACCTTTCTTTTTATGTCAAAAGGGGGAGAAAAATCGGGAGCAAAAATGATAACACACAAAAATCAGAAGCAAAGAAAAAATCGGGAGCAAAAATTGTTATTGAAGTTATGCAAAGAGTGAGATATAGAAATGGAAATCTAGCAGGTTGAGATATACAAAGGGGGAGAAATCTAGCATATTCATCATGAGCATATTTCATATCTCATTTGGATTCGAGCTAAACACTGTGTATATGAATATGAGCATATTGTCATTTACTGATTATTTGATGCATTAATTGAGGGGGAGCCTTGTTAGGTGTAACCCATTATATATTTTTACTCGTGCATTTTTCATCATAAAAAAGGGAGAGATTGTTGACTCTACGAGTCCAATCTTGTTTTGATAATGAAAAATCACTTGGTATTTGATCTGTGCATTGAGTTTGTGAACAAGACCTATATTAAGCATGCACGGAAAGATAATGAGTTATGGAAGCCTTCAAGTAAAGCTTACAAATCTTGGAAAGTATTATGGAACTCAAAGAGTACGAGAATCAAAATGCAAGCGGCAAAGTTCAAGAAAAACTTGGGAATAGGTATTTAGAACTCATGTACTTACATTTTCATATGATTTAATTTGAGGCTCAACATAACTTAGAATGATTTTAGGATTCATGCATTTCATGTACATCATTAGGGACCTTAAATGAACTTAGAAATGTTTTTAAAATCATGGAAAACTTGTTTTATAAAAGACCCAAGCAAAGAAGCAAAGTAGAATTTTAAACTGAAATTAAATAATTGAGAAAAAGGGGACTTCAGTAGCCTGAACTCAACCTCAGTCGCCAGAAGAATTTCTTCAGGAGCCTGAAGATTAAGTTCGGTAGACTGAAGAATTAAATGGGAAAACAGAAACAGGTAGAGGTACTTTGGTCACTTGACCGTGGAACCTTAGGCGCCTGAAGTTGCCACTTTAGGAGCCTAAACCCCACTTCGGTTGCTTGAACCAGCGGGAAACTTAAAAAAAAAAACAGATTTTTTATTAAAAGGACTCGTGAGATATTTTATTGATCCAACGGCTGAGACCAATCCTAAGGGTATAAACTATATATTCTGAATATCTAAACCCTAGAACATGTTAGACACACAAGAAAGAAAAGAACACACCTTGTTGAAAGAAGTTTGAAAATTTGCTTCTAATGCTATACGATTGCCTACACTTCAATCTCTAATCTTCAAGCTTGGGCAAATCAACTCAGATTCTCAAAGGGAACTTGTTTACTCTACTGTACTTTAATCTAGTACTGAGGTTTGATCTTACAAATTGATTATTCTTACGAACTTCTCATCTCATCTCATTGCATTATCTTGACTATCATTAGAAAAGGTTTGATCTTGAGTGTGCATATTCGTATAAAAATTGAGTTTTGAAAAGATCATTGCTTGAGAAAACTCATTTAACTTGGTTAATTGATTTTTTGATTCAAGTGTGTGTTTTCTAAAGGATTTATATTTTGGATATATTAAAGCTTGATTAAATATCCTTGATACTTATAACTATACATTTAATTGAGGGATATTGTCTGAAAAATAATATACTCAGTTTGTGATTGAATACTTGAAATAAAACTTTGTGATTTTGATTGAGTTTATATTCAAGACAAAGTTTTTTTTTTTGTTAGCAAGTTCACATCAAACATAATTGTGCATTTTTGCAAAGTGAACCAAGAACCCTAGTTTACTCCACAACATTTTAAATATATCTTTACTTGGGAGTTTTAGTGAAATAGGGAATTGTGTGTTGAAGCATATCATACATAAAATGATTGTATCGTTTTCATACATTCATGAGCTTCAAGTTATATCATATGTTAATGTATTAGGAAATTGAATTGTACTGGCCAGCTTTTGTTAGAAGCATTGTTTTGAGTGTTAATTTTCATATTCTTTTGTATACATGGTTCGGTGTGTGAACCGGTATGTGAGGAGAGAGTTATATCTTTTGTAAGCAGCGGAGTAGGAGGAAGTTGTGCCTCTTGTAAGTAGCGGATTGTAAGGGAAGCTCCATCCCACTTTAAGGAGCAGGGTTTTAGTGAATCCTTGAGTGGTTGCTCAAGGCGAGGACGTAGGCCAAGTCGGCTAAATCTCATAAAACTGCGTTTGTCCTCTCTCTTCCCTTCACTCTTTATTTTCAGCATTGCATTTAAATTGTGTATATTGCATGCATAGATAGGATAGTCTTACACTTAAGTAATTTAGTAACAAGAATTTATTGGTAAATATAAAAGAAGGGTTTAAGCGATAAATAAGTGCCTTTGAATTTTATGAATACCTAATTCACCCCCCCCCCCTCTTGGGATTACACCTGATTCAACACAAACCTTTGATCAGGCACCCGAACTTCAAAAATCACTTTTTCTCATGTCTCTATTTAGGCGATTGAACCTATAGCTCGGTCGACCGAAACTCTCGAGTTAGCCAAAATTTTACCGCAGTTAATTGGGGTCAAACAAGCTTAATTTTCTTAAACTATTTTAAAATAAATTTAATTATTCCTTATGTATCCCCAACAGTTATAATTTTGGCCCTGCCTGTATATATGGGTTCATTTGCTCAGATTAAAAAATAATTAGCACTTTGATTAGCAAAATACTCTCTGTATTTTTGAGAGAGTGTTTTCCAAATACAAAGTCTATACCCTCACATACTACTATTCCATTGCTAAATCAATCCTTGTGAGATTTCTTTGAGTGGTTATACATTATTCTCTTTGCTAGGAAACTCTCATTGTGTTGTATATTTGACTTTCAGATTGAGAGTTGAGCATAAGGTTTTTCCCCAATTTTTAACTAATAAATCTCTGTGTGGGAAAATCTTTGTAGCTAGTGAGTCTTTGCATCTTTGTTGCAAGACTCATCAAACTTGTGGTTTTTTGATTGTGCAAAATCTTTTTCACAAGCATACTTTTCAAATATCTCTTGAGCTATTATTTTGAGAAAATTATCTTTGAGATATTTTGAGTACTCTAGTTGGAACTCTTTGAAACTTGTGGTGATTGATTAATATTGATACTTTATTTCAAAGATTGTTTGAAAATACACTCTAGGACTTGATTGCATATTTACATCGGATTGAGTGTTAGCACACTTCATTTGCACTGAGCATAATATTTATCTGGCTTATATTGTGGTACATATCTGCTTGTTTAGAAGCACTTTATTTGTATGTCAAATTTCTATTTCATTGATTGTATTCCAGGCGTAAGCTTGAAGAGGGAGACTTGCCCTGTGAAAAGTCCCAGATTGGCTTAGACCCGTTTAGGGAAGTTAAAGGCACCATCCTAGTAAGGTGTTGTAAACGGTGCCGCTCCACCTGTTAAGTGAGTCGTAGTGGAATCCTTGTACTTGTGAGACAAGACCGGGATGTAGGCAGTATTGGTCTAACCCCGATATCATATTCGGTGTCACTTTTACATTTTCTACATTATATTCTACTTTGTGCTTGATTTAACTTCCCTGCTGAATATACTGCATATCTGGTTGACACGGTATTGTATCTGGTTGAGAAATACTGAAATTGTGGTGCTGAAAATTATTTAATATATCATATACTCAATTTCATACGTACTTAGACTGCCCCTAGGTTGAGTAATACTGCTGCTGGACTAGCTGACCTAGGAAGAAAATTTTAAATCTCCAATTCATGCCCCCTCTAGGGATTGCACCAAAGTCAATAATTTGTATCAAAGCCTTATTACCTAGACTTAATCGTTAGTTTGTAAAAAGATCATAATGGCTCGTGTTGGTGCATCCCCATCTTTGAGGGATGCTTATTTACAAACCCTCCAATGTTTTGCAGTGAAAATTTCACCGTATGAAAATTGAGAATGACTATATTTGTTAAAGCCTTGAATTGCAGGTTCTTGAAAGTTATTGCCTAGGGAGATAATATACCAATGAAAGTCATTGATTGTATTAATGTTCCTAAATATGAAATTGAGCTGAATTATAATGATAGGAACTTAATGCAAATAAATTTTGATGCCATGAACACCTTGTTGCATGCTTTAGATTCTAACATTCTTTGTGAAGTTATGGCATGCAATAGTGCTAAAGAGATATGGGAGGAACTTGAAAAGAGATATGGAGCAACCAAGCAAGAAATGGTGATCACTTATTGTGACTCAAGCTCAAAGGATCTTGAAGGAGAAAAACGGTGCTTTATAGCTTTAACCGATGATGACGTAAATTCGTCGCCTTCTACTTTATCAAATAATCTTGGTTATGATTCATGTGATAATTCTAATGATGCATCTAATACTGAATCACGTGATAGTTCTGGTAGTGAAAGCATGCCTACTTATGAAGAATTGCTAGTTGAATATGTTAGAATTCATAAGTAACTTGTTAAAGCTAACAAAAGATATACTGCATTGAAAAACAAGTATGAGACATCTTTTAAAGAATGTGAGTCAAAAGTTCTTGTTGAAAGGGAAAATGATTTCAAAATCAAACAGTTAGTAAACAAGAATGAAAATTTGGAAAAGGAATTGAATGCATTAAGATCTCAAACATCAAGTGATAATAATGAAGATCTTCTCATTATAGAACTTGAATGTAAAGCAAACAACATGACCAAGGAATTTTTGAAATTATAGGATATTTGTAAAGGTCTAAAGAACTTAAAAATTCAAGATCTAGAAAAGAAAATAGAAGACCAAGCTAAGATCATCTATACATTCACTAGAGGCAAGGGCAACTTTAATAAGTTGTTAGGTTCACAAAAAATGACCTTAGATAAGGAAGGTATAGAATATAATGGAGTTAGAAATAGAAAGAAGAAGAATTTGTACATGGGGTACTTCGTGAGAGAATCCAAACATTATGCTAGTACCTCCTCCAATCCTTATACTCATACCTACTGCGCATTATGTAAAAGGAAGGGGCACACAACGTTTGATTGGCCATTCAAACAGAAAGGGGTAAAAATGAAGCAAGTGTGGAGAGTCAAAGAAAAACCTGAATCCATCTCTCTTTGACCCTAAAATGATCTAAGTGTTAAACGATTAGAATTGGTGCACTTCATAATCCATTGGACATGTATCTAAATCATAGGGGGTCATGTTATATGAGAAAAATTCAAAAGGAGAAATAGTTGACTACATTTGGTCGACTGAACCATTTTCACCCTAGACCATTCGGTCGACCGAACATGAAAGTTGACTAGGCCATTGATAGCATTTGGGTGCCTAAACATTTCAGTTCAAAACGTATTCGGGCCACCAAACATTGTTTGGGTGACCAAACTGAACTTCGGGCAACCGAAGCTCTTCATCAAGATGATTTGGCCAATCGAACTAAAATAGTTGATTTCATCCGGGCTACCAAGGGTCTGAATGCGAAAAGTCACCAAAGATTCAACCAATCGACCCTGTATTCAGCCAACTGAATAGACTCAGCCTCTGGGAAAATTATTATAGTTTGGGTGACCGAACCGTGATCTATATATGCTTTGGTCGTGAGAAATAGGTTCATTTTTTCATCTTTTTTGGAAGATCCTCAATTTTTTCTCCTTTTCTATTATTCCCTACACTCACTCCAAACCTTGTTTTCCTCAGAAAACCACTCCTAGCCATGTCTATAAATCAGAGGAGAGTTGAATCTGGCATTGCTCTCGAGCAAAGGTTCATCTCACTGGAGAGGGGGATCAAGTATGAGAAAGTCTTAAGGCTCAAGGAGCCTATCCTAGGTAAAGCTCTCGACATAGAATTCATGCAGACTCATTTTAATAATGTGCTAGATATGTTCAGGTATCAGGGATGGTACAAATTCATTAGTTTTTAGCCCCATGGGATAGATCTCATCCTTGTCAAATTATTTTATGCCAACCTATTATAGGACAACCAAGGATGCTACTACTGGGTCTTTGAGACCAATCTACGGTTTGACGACGGATATCTGGCCAAGACCCTCAATATCCAAAGAGGATATTTTGACTGTCCTAATTTAATCTTGACTTGGATTAACAAGCAGGATTTCTATCACGCCCCGAACCCCAAAAGTAGGCCCTAGGGTGTGATATGAGAACCTAACATGTATCTATATCATACAAACATCCATGATACCAATAAATATGAGAGTTCAACCTGATAGGGCTCGTGGATACCCTAGTCACAACCACTATTCACATGAATAATATAGCGGAACTATTTCAACCTATTACATTCATTCATACTAGAGTACTAAGTTTGTCATAATTGACTCACTCGAAAAATGAGCAGTTCGGAAGCTATCCCAAGTATAGGAGTTACGTCGTGTAATATTAAACCCAAGGGCTAGATCGTCTCCTCAGGGAATGCATTTTAATCTCAAAATTTACGTTTGTCCAATCAAAAACAAAAAGGGTACTGAACTCAGTTCAGATTTGGGGTTTTTCAAAATTTTGGAGACTTAAACAAAAACTTAAATTAAAGTCCTAAAACTAGCATGCTTCAATTTAAAGAGTACGAATGGAAACTCTAATCTACCTAAGGAGACATCAAAACACGCGCTAATTAAAAATGGTAACATTGATCATGGAATTAAACACGCAATGGAGATGCAATCAAAATTAAACACGCTCACAAACAGTAAAAATCAAACCTTTAACAAAACTAAGAAATTGGATCAAAACCAAACTTCAAGGGCAACCAAGAACTCAGACAGAAATTACCCCTAACAACCTAAACTAGACTGAACACAATAAAAATGAAAACTTCAATACGACTTGATTCTAAACTAAAACAAGTTTCGACAAAAAATTTAAATTTGAAAAGATCAACTAAATTAAAACGGGATTTAAATTAAATGAATGATAGATAAATAAAAACTACTAAATTAAATCTAATAACAACTTGAATTAAATACAAGATAAGTAAATAGAAAAAAAATCAAAATCACTTAACAAGTATCCAAACTCTAACTTTTCAATAAACTGTAATAAATAAATAAATAAAAACATTATTCAATTGCAATAAGAGAAGAGAGAGAGAGAGAGAGAGAGAGAGAGAGAGAGAGAGAGAGAGAGAGAGAGAGAGAGAGAGGGAGAGAGAGGGGTAGCCATGGGAGACTGCTGCTATGTATGGGAGCCTCGGGTTGGTGGTCTGCTATTGAAGAAGAAGGTTGCTGGTTGATTGGAGGCTTGTGAAGGAAGCTGCTCTACTGGTGTGGCTCGTGGCAGATGGAGAGTGACTCGCTGGAGTTGATGCGGTAGAGGGTTGAAGCTGGTGGCGGTCATGGCTAAAAGAAAGGAGGAGCTGCTACAGGGAGGTTCGCCAGAGCTTGCAGCAGGCTGAGTGGTGCGTGGGATGTTGCTGCAGGCTGAAGGCTGCGATGGAGTGCTGCGGCGTGGAGTTTGTGGTTGGTGCAGTGATTGAGAGGCAGAGGGGCTGAGCAAGATGGAAAAATGAAGAGAAAAATAGGGAGAGAAACAGGGGAAGAGAAGGAGAGATTGAGAGAAGAAGAGAGGTAGAGAAGAGGAGAGTTTAGGAGAAAAGAAAGAACAAAAACAAGGAAGAGAGGCTGAAGGGAAGGATAGGAAAAGGGAGAGGGGGAGCCCCATGGGCTGCCCGCACAGGGGGAAGAAGTAGGGGAATAAAAAGGGAAAATTAGGTGCCCTAGGATCCGGCGTGGAACAACCCGACCCGATTGGAGTTGACCCGGCTTGCTATATTTTTTTTTCATTTTTTTCATTCTGTGTTCATTGCAAATCTAACTCTTCTGGAGCCCGTTTCTCACAAAACTCAAAACACAAAAGTTGTAGATAATCTTTTCCTATTTATCCAGAAATTTGAATCGTCTCGATCTAAGCTTAGATGAAATAGTTATACATGAAATATGAATAGGTGTCGGTTTTAATTCCCGAAAATTTTCCTGCGATAAAAAATGATCAAAAATTCATAAATTGTGCAATAAAACTCAAGAATGATAATTTTTGCACTTTGTTAAAATAATGGACAATTTTGGGCATTTAATTAAAAATATAAACCGTAAAACCTGGGTTAAGATGCCCAATTACGCAGTTTTGACGCGTAATCACACCCCCCAACTAACGTTTTGCTAGTCTCTAGCAAATGACGTGAATGAATCTCAGGGTGGTGTCTAGAACTACATACTCCAGTAATCATGAAATCAATGCACATGCGACATAATTATATCATTTCACATACAAGAACATAACTGAATTTCACACAAGCTTTTTCATATTCAATGCACACAACTTTGAAGCACGTCACTCATGCAAGTTTCATTGTTTATATGTGATTTGAGAACAGTATACTCACATTAAGTTAATCAGTGGCACATTCAGAGTTAATGCAATCATATAAGTTCGAGTATAAACAGGTAAACTCTCGAGGTGTGTGTGATGTGTGTGACTCAGTACACCTAGGACGCCAGTGGACACCTACAAAACGGTCGCTTTGACTCGGCCTAACTAGTATACCCTCAAGAACACTCAAAGAAAATAGGTTCACTCATCATATGTGAGGAGGAGTGTCGCGATCAAACATCCCACATACTAAAAGGAACAACGCTAAGTATATGGAGTGGACTAGTCTGGAAAGGATCTAGCCTATCTATAAGGTGTCGAGTCTTTCACCCTAGCATCTTCTCACCTACTCGCCATATCCAACTGAGACCACCCTAGATCAACTTATTCACAAACTTGTTGTGAATACATCTGAGGCATTAACCAGTTGAAGCATCTTTATACGTGGAAAATATGTGTCGTCCTTAACTTTTTGTGATATGTAGTTGGGCCGGCATTGACATTTCATTTCATGCGCATGTGTATTGCTTATTCTTTTTTTTCTACTCATTCTTTATTTTCTGTCTTTCATTAAGCAATAAGGACAATATTAACACTTCTTTTGTAATCTTCATACCATCAATGGGAATTGAGCTCGAATAGTGGTCCATGAACTAAGTCTATCTCTAGCGGTGGCTCAGCCTTCACATTTTAAGTAGGCTACAAGACCTAGGTTTCTATCTTCCCACTAGGTGTCACCTCTAAGCTAGAAAATCAAAACATAGACTAGTGTACAAAGGAATCATCCAGAAAAAAAGAATTGAGTTCTATGAACTCTGATTTGATATTAACGCTCAAAAGGACAATAAATAGCTCAAGGATATCTCACAAGGTGTCATAGTCGCCACGGGTGTTCTCTCAGTGCTCACAGGAAACCCTAAGTGCAATGAATCACGTGAATGTGTTTATTTAGCCTCGTGAGATGCATGTAGATACAGGAAATTATATAGCCAAATTAACACGAGTGTACTACCAATCGGTTCTTCATAGAGTCATAAAGTCATATAAAGAGAAACTACGCATGATTGACTCAAGTGTGTCATTCTGAAGTTATACGCAAGTATGCAAAAGGTATGAGTTAGTGTTAAGTATGGCATAATGCAATGTAATTCCTCAGTGCTCCTCTTGCTTTCTCTCTTTCTTTTTGGTTTTATTTTTTTGATTTTTTGATTTTTTTTAAATTAAAAACCTGGTACATGTACGTGCACAGTGTCACATGCGAATGCTCATCCCCCCCCCCCAACTAAAATGGAACATTGTCCTCAATGTGAAAGCATAGGGGAAATAGAAATGACTATGCACAGGAAAAGTAAAGCGTACCTGAGTGGTGAAATAACAAAAATCGAACTACGAGAAAATGGTCCTGAAAACTAATTAAAAATAAAATAAGATAAAATAAAAGGAAAATAAGGGAAAGAAAAAACATCACAATTTTCTGGCGGAGGCTCAGGGGGAATTTCGTCTGGTGGCTGCAGGTCTATAAATTGCATCGGTGCTTCTCCAAATTTGTGCCGCCACAATCGATCAGTCGTCATACCTGCACAAAAATCAACCTCAAATGAATTATTGCGTGTCAAAATACCAAACAATTGGTGTGCATGTCGACCCTCGTGTGTGGATAAGAAAGGGTCTTTATTTAACATTGTGTCTAGAAAATGTGCTTCTTTACGAACTAACGTGTGATGAGAAGTTATTGGAGCAATTACCTGTAGTTCTTCAAAAGCATTAATATTAAAAGTTTTACCTGATTCTTTGAAAATTATATGCTCACCAGACTGATCACCCTCTTTATCGGGTGTACATATCATCATACCACTGCAAGAGTCTGCCTCCACATTAGGCTCCTTAACATCTGATTCAGGCGGGAGTGACGGTTTCACGATTTCTCAGCTCGGAGTATGAGGTACCACAGGTTGGTACTCCGTATGTATATCAATCTCTTCATCAACTAACTGCTCCGCTTCTAGCCCCGTTTCCTCTGATTTTTCTTTGACCTCTTCTGGTTCAGCCGTGACTTCTAGTGCTGGGACAACTGGCTGTCCGATGATGAGCATCTCAGGTTGGGGAAATTCTTTCTCGCTTCTCGAAGTAGTGGTGGTCTCTGCTGTCTCATGAGAAACATCGTATATTTGTTGGTGTGGCTTCTGGTACTCTTGAGGACTAAGCTGAGGTTCCATGGGCAATTCTTCGTTTTCTAAGATGTCCAACTGTGTGCTTATCGCATTAATGGTATCTCGCAATTCATTATTATGGTCGAATTGAGTTTGCATGAATTGTTGGAGCATGTTCGCCATCTGTGTTATGCTATCCTCAAAAAGGTCTGACGACGTACAGCTCAGAGGGATCTGTTGTGGTTGATATTGAAGCAGATGGTTGTTTTGAAAGTTTTGTGGCTCGTATACATCTCTACCACTAATTGTGCTGATAGGGTGTGCAGTCATGGGTGCCTGAGTGTATCGTGTGTTGCACTGTGGGACATTGTCAGCTAAGTAATCAAAGAATGATAATACCTGATCTGGATCCTAGCTAACGGGCTCTCCATTAGACATAGTCTGGACAAAACACTTGCAATCAGGGGTAAGAGCACTATAAAAATAATCAGCTAACCTAAATGATTCAAACCTGTGATGTGGACAAGTGCGTAGTAGATCCTTGAATCGCTCCTAGCAAGCCTCAAATGTCTCATCATCATGTTGCACAAAATTAAGAATCTGTTCCTGCAAAAATTGAGTTTTCTGTGAGGGACAAAATGCGTGCAGGAATTCACGCTCCATATCACTCTCAAGGAATGAAATCAGATCAGTGCCCTATCCTGCAAAGTGGCAAGAAATAAATTCAGTCGAATAGATTCATCAGTTTTAGCATGAGAGAAAAACATGTTGCAGGTTAATTCAACTCTGCTAAGTGCTGATATGGGCACTCAGATTCCATCCCATAGAACTCGGGTAGCAATGATGTCCTTCCGCGCTGCATCATGAAATTAAGCTCGTCATAAAGCAAAACAGTGGAAGAGGATGCAGTGGCATATTCAAGCTGCAAAAAATCCATTATCGTGCGCGGTGCAAGTGCAGCCGTATTTTCAAAACTCAAAATTTTTTATGTTTTTCTTTTATGATTTTTTTGCTTTTTTTTTTTTCCTTTTTCTTAAAACTAATAAAAATGACAGGAAAAACGTAAATTTGAGACTAAGACGACATTCCCCGGCAACGGCGTCAAAAACTTGACTCACTCGAAAAATGAGCAGCTCGGAAGCTATCCCAAGTATAGGAGTTACGTCGTGTAATATTAAGCCCAAGGGCTAGATCGTCTCCTCAAACAATGCGTTTTAATCTCAAAATTTCCATTCGTCCAATCAAAAATAAAAAGGGTATTGAACTCAGTTCAAATTTGGGGCTTTTCAGAATTTTGGAGACTTAAACAAAAACTTAAATTAAAGTCCTAAAACTAGCATGCTTCAATTTAAAGAGTACGAATGGAAACTCTAATCTACCTAAGGAGACATCAAAACACGCGCTAATTAAAAATGGTAACATTGATCATGGAATTAAACACGCAATGGAGATGCAATCAAAATTAAACACACTCACAAATAGTAAAAATCAAACCTTTAACAAAACTAAGAAATTGGATCAAAACCAAACTTCAAGGGCAACCAATAACTCAAACAGAAATTACCCCTAACAACCTAAACTAGACTGAACACAATAAAAATGAAAACTTCAATACGACTTAACCCTAAACTAAAACAAGTTTCGACAAAAAATTTAAATTTGAAAAGATCAACTAAATTAAAACGGGATTTAAATTAAACGAATGATAGAAAAAATAAAAACTACTAAATTAAATCTAATAACAACTTGAATTAAATACAAGATAAGTAAATAGAAAAAAAATCAAAATCACTTAACAATTATCCAAACTCTAACTTTTCAATAAACTGTAATAAATAAATAAATAAAAACATTATTCAATTGCAATAAAAGGAGAGAGAGAGAGAGAGAGAGAGAGAGAGAGAGAGAGAGAGAGAGAGAGAGAGAGAGAGAGGGGCAGCCATGGGAGACTGCTGCTATGCTTGGGAGCCTCGGGTTGGTGGTCTGCTACTGAAGAAGAAGGTTGCTGGTTGATTGGAGGCTTATGAAGGAAGCTACTTTGCTGGTGTGGCTCGTGGCGGATGGAGAGTGACTCGCTGGAGTTGATGCGGAAGAGGGTTGAAGCTGGTGGCGGTCATGGCTAAAAGAAAGGAGGAGCTGCTACAGGGAGGTTCGCCAGAGCTTGCAGCAGGTTGAGTGGTCCGTGGGATGTTGCTACAGGCTGAAGGCTGCGATGGAGTGCTGCGGTGTGGAGTTTGGGGTTGGTGCAGTGATTGAGAGGCAGAGGGGCTGAGCAAGATGGAAAAACAAAGAGAATTATAGGGAGACAAACAGGGGAAGAGAAGGAGAGATTGAGGGAAGAAGAGAGGTAGAGAAGAGGAGAGTTTAGGAGAAAAGAAAGAACAAAAACAAGGAAGAGAGGCTGAAGGGAAGGATGGAAAAAGGGAGAGGGGGAGCCCCATGGGCTGCCTGCGCAGAGGGAAGGAGTAGGGGAATAAAAAGGGGAAATTGGGTGCCCTAGGATCCGGCGTGGAACAACCCGACCCGATTGGAGCTGACCCGGCTTGCTATTTTTTTTTTTTCATTTTTTTCATTCTCTGTTCATTGCAAATCTAACTCTTCTGGAGCTCGTTTCTCACAAAACTCAAAACACAAAATTTGTAGATAATCCTTTCCTCTTTATCTAAAAATTTGAATCGTCTTGATCAAAGCTTGGACGGAAAAGTTATGCACGAAATATGAACATGTGTCGGTTTTGGTTCCCGAAAATTTTCCTGCGATAAAAAATTATCAAAAATTCATAAATTGTGCAATAAAACTCAAGAATGATAATTTATGCACTTTGTTAAAATATTGGACAATTTTGGGCATTTAATTAAAAATATAAACCGTAAAGCCCGGGTTAAGATGCCCAATTACGCAATTTTGACGCGTAATCAATAATACAAAACACCAACCCAAGGTGTCCAACATAATCCAAAATGACATCCCGGCTACAGTTTAGAACTCAAAACAGTACTTACAAAAACTAACAGAATACTACGCTCCAGAACCCTCTAGAACGCTAAGTTTGACTACCTAAAGGACCTGAAACAAATTTGTATGATTGAGGTGAGACACTTCTAAGTAAGGGAGAATCAGGTTATATCAGTGTGTGGGCACATAAGTGTTATTCCAATAAGAAACAAAGGACTTCACATTTCTAGTATTTTCACAAATAGTTCCATTATAATTCATAATTATCTGTGTAATTCGGCAAACCGGAATGTCATTATTGACCCATAGTATTGAACCGACATTCCACAAACCTCGATATTATCTAACAAACCGGCATGTCATTGTTGAACCCACGGTACGGAACTGGCATTTTAGTAACCATAATCCAACAAACCGACATGTCATTATTGACCCATAGTATTGAACTGACATTCCACAACCCTCGATATTATCTAGAAAATCGGCATGTCATTATTGACCCCACGGTATTGAACTGACGTTTTAGTAACCATAATCCGATAAACTGGCATGTCATTATTGACCCATAGTATTGAACTGGCACAAATATAGTGTTTTCACACTCTTCGGCATAAACCGACAATTTATGACCATCGGTATTAACCTGGAATGTCTTACGAGCCCACATTATTAATCCGGAATGTCTCGACCCCACGAAATCAAACCAACATGTCATTATATACCCCACGGTAATGAAACCAGCATGTTAGTAACCACCATTCCTGAAAATAGTTTGGAACTCCAGTTCATATATACCATTTCAAACTTATCACAACTCAATTATCACAAATTATCCTCTCTTGCCGCACCTATTGGATAATTAAACAATCATATGATAATTGATCTGGAAATACAATTTAACATAAAATAAAGGCATGGTCATCTATATACTTTAGTTTTATTCAAAAAATTATTTTCCAAAAGAAACAGAGACGATACCCGAAACCCTAATTTTCCCAAAAATCGCACACCTGAAAAAACCGACAATCTCACCCGATGAAATTTTTCAAACAAGTAACCAAAACATCCGTATAAACATAACCTACAGTCCTACAGGATCAGATTTTAAAAATAACTAATATAAACAAATCCCTTTACCTGTTTCCGAATATAGAAATATGACTCCAAACGGCTCGAAACAGCCACACAGATTCCCAAATCCTAAAGCCGAAAGACCATACGTCAATATCTCCCTATTTGGTACAGATCTACAAGTCACTAAGCTTGTTTTGACCCTTACCTCAACTTCAAGGTAAAAGCTTGAAAATCCTCAAATCGAGATTCTACTCCGTAGGACTTGTAGAGATTCACCTGCTGATCCATGTAGTAACGTTGGATTGTTAATTTGGGCAATGAGCTGCCCGAGATCTTAGAGAGCGACAGAGAGTGATTTCGCAGTTTAGAGAGAGAGAGAGAGAGAGAGAGAGGGGAGAGAGAAAGAGAGAGAGGTAGAGAGAGAAAGTTATATAATAATCATAACTTAGCCCTTAAGTAATCTAAAAATATCTCCTCCAAGATTTTTTTTTTGTTCGGGTTACTACAATCTCCCCTCCTTATAAAATTTCATTCTCGAAATTTGCTAACTGTTTCCATCACATCATCTAAACTCTAACTGCTCTGTCTCTAGGAAGAGTTAGTGGCCACCCACACAGCAGCCCCATCCCAAATTTATTACCTGCCCTCACTTATGGAATACCGTGGTTACACATAACGTCTTGAGAGATTACAAATACAAGTTGTCCCAGAACAAACCACTTACTTACCACTCTTTTTACCTGTCTAACTCTTAGCATCTCTGAATAACTAAGGATACTTTTGACGTATCTCTAACTTTAACTCCCATGAAAATTCCTTGATTGCATGATTACACCAAAGTACCTTCACAAGCGGTATCTTCCTCGTACGTAGCTCCCATTCCTTATGGTCTAGAATCTAAACCGGTATTTCATCATATGCTAAAGTGTCCCCAAGTTCCAAGGACTCGTAGTTGATCACATGCGAAGGATCAGGAACATACCTCCTAAGCATGGACACGTGGAATACGTCGTGAATCCTAGACAGTGCTGGGGGTAATGCTATCTTTTACGCCACCAGACTGACTCTCTCAAGAATCGTCCTCTTTATCTCCTCGTCGTTTGGAACACACAACCTGGTGCCAAACCTCAATACAACATCATTAGAGATGTTAAAATTTGCAGCTAACACCTTCTGCACTTTCTCTACAACCTCCACTAACTCCTCATCATTGGCCCGCGTGACTTTAATGCTCTCAAACAATGTCAGTTGGATCACCAAGCTAGCAATGAATGTCTGGTAATTACCACCCACCAATCCTATGCCGATACTTTCCAAATCCATTATGATATGATGTTGATCTATCATTGCAGATGCTAACACACGCTCTGACTTTCGACTCAACGCATCAGCTACCACGTTAGCCTTTCCTGGGTGATAACTGATTGTGCAATCGTAGTTCTTAATCAGCTCAAGCCACCTCCTCTGCCTCATATTCAACTTCTTTTGTATGAAAATGTATTTGAGGCTCCTATGGTTCATGAAGATCTCACACTTCTCGTCGTATAGGTAGTGTCTCCAAATCTTCAACGCATACACCGCTGCCGCCAACTCTAGATCTTGTGTAGGGTAATTCGTCTCGTAGTCCTTGAGTTTTCGAGAAGCATAAGCAATCACTTTCCCCTATTGCATTAGTGCATATCCCAAACCCTTCAAAGATGCATCGCTATATAATACAAAACCACCATCCCTAGATGGGATGGCCAAAATTGTAGTAGTGACCAGTCGGTGTTTCAACTCCTGGAAGCTCTGCTCGCACTCATCGGTCTAGTAAAATTTCACATCCTTCCTCATTAACCATGTCAGAGGACCAGATAACTTAGAGAATCCCTCCACAAATTGACGATAATACCCTGCCAGTCCTAGGAAACTCTGAACCTCCTGCACGCTCTTAGGTTTCACCCAGTCAACCACTACTTCAATCTTACCTTGATCAATTGAGATACCACTCCTTAACATGACATGGCCTAGAAATGCAACATGTTCCAACTAGAACTCGCATTTCTTCAACTTAGCAAACAACTTCCTTTCCCGCAGTACCTGAAGCACCAACCTCAGATGGTTTTCATGCTCTTTCGGAATTCTCGAGTATACCAGAATATCGTCAATAAACACCACCACTAATTGGTTCAGGTATTCATGGAAGACCATGTTCATTAGGTCCATATATACCGTCGGAGCATTAGTCAACCCGAATGGCATGACTAGAAACTCGTAGTGGCCATGCCTGGTTCGGAAAGCAGTCTTTACCACATCCTCAGACTTAACCTTCACCGGATGATACCCTAACTATATATCGATCTTAGAGAAGACCTGTGTTCCTTGTAGCTAGTCAAACAGATCATCTATACAAGGCAACGGGTATCTGTTCTTAATTGTTACCTTGTTAATCTCACGATAGTCAATGCACATCCTCATTAACCCGTCTTTATTTTTTCACGAATAACACTGGAGCTCCCCAAGGTGAAACATTGGGTTTGATAAAGTCTTTATCCAGTAGTTCCTACAACCGATCCTTCAACTCTTTAAGTTTTATTGGAGCCATCCGGTATGGAGCTTTAGAAATTGGTACCTTTACTGGCAGCAATTCAATAGCGAACTCCACCTCACGATTAGGACATAAACCGGGTAAGTCTTCCGGGAATACATTTGGGAATTGATTAACCACTCGGATATCCTTGAGCTTTAGCTCATCTCGTAGTGGCTCCTTTACATATGCTAGGCACCTTTGACACCCGTCCAAGAGAAACCTTTTTGCCTCTATTGCCAATAGAATCTGTGGCACTGAGCGCACACACGATCCCATGAACTTATAGTCCTATCCATCTAGAGGTCTGAACACTACCTCTTTACGATTACAGTCAATGACAACATAACATGAGGTTAACCAGTCCATCCCCAGAATAACATCAAACCCGTACAAATCGAATACCACTAGATTCAGTGGTAGCGTCCTTTCATGAATTTCTATAGGATAATCCCCCAACTTCTTCCTACATATCACCATACTCCCTGATGGTGTCGCCATTGACAATTTCGCATCCATCACTTGAGTTTTAACCCCACACAATTTCATAAACCTTGCAGACATAAAGGAATGGTTTGCTCCCGAATCAAATAAGACAATGGATTTATTCGAAAGCAATAACATGGTACCTATCACCATATCATCCGCGTTCTCCACATCGGCAGGGTAAGTGAGTAAACTCTAGCCTGAGCCGTGTTTCTCTCCAAATTTCCCAAAGGCACCTAGTTACCTCCCCCATACTGATTTAGTGCAGACGTAGCATTCATCGTGGAATGATAGACTTGTGCCACGTGGCCTCATTTGCCACAACGGTGACAGATACCTTTGAATGGTTGGCACTCACCCTCATGCCACCTATGGCACCTAAGACACCTTGCGCGAGTTGAATCTCCTTATGGACCCCGTAGTTCCACCTCCTGTCATTTACTAGCACCGTAGTTATTCTTCTTCCACTGCCCCTGACGAGCACCAATCTGAGAACTAGAAGGCACTGGCCTATTCTTTTGATCCTAGACTACCACTTCCTTCTAAAGACTAGCTTCAGCCATGGTGGCTTTATCCACCAGTAGAGTGAATTCTTGAATTTGCAAGACTGCCACCTACTTACGGATATCCTTTCTCATACCCTTCTCAAACCTTCGAGTCTTCTCATACTCATTCGATATCAAGCATGGAGCAAAACGAGATAGCTCAATGTACCTGGCTGCATATCTCTGCAACGTCAAGGTTCCCTAGGTCAGACTTGAGAACTCATCTGCCTTCACGTCTCGAGTGGAAGCTTATCGCTCGAAGAATACCTTATTGAAATGGCACCACGTCATCTCTAATAGCCCGATCCTCTGCTCCTCCGGCAGACTCAGAGCCATCCACCATCTCTCAGCTTCGCCTGCTAGCTAAAATGTAGCATAAAGAACACTCTGTTCGTCTGTGCAGTGTAGAACTTTCAGTATCTTCTTAGTATTCTGCACCCAGTTCTCTACCACTATTAGGCTAGATCCTTCAATGAACGTCGGAGGATGCATGCAGATAAATATCTCGATAGTGCAACCCACAGGAGTAGGTGGACTCTGCTTAATCTCCTGCAAGACCTGCTCAATCAAGCCTCGAGACACGGCAAGAGACCCATCACTCAAAGTCCCCTCCAAGCTGCCGTCCAAGTTGTTATCCTTGGGCTCCATTCTAGAAACAAGACAAGAATATATTAGTATTCCTATGTCATAGCACAATTAACACAATCCCTATAAAATAATCATGTTAACATCTAAACTATTGGGTCCAGGTCTGCCTCACCGCACTGACACGAAACAATCAATGGTTTACCGTGGTTTTATTGAAATCATCATTCTAGGAAAAACACAGAACACCGTCAATGAATCCATGTCTAGCTATAAGACAACCCTCGACCTACTCTACCCCTATCTCAATATACTTATTCCTTACATTCCTATACTCTAGTATGTTCACCTAATCAAGCCTAACCAAGCCTACAAGACCTAACAACCTGGTTAGCTTTGATACCAAGCTGTCACACCCCGAACCCTGAAAGTGGGCCCCAAGGTGTGATATAAGAACCTAACCTATATCTGTATCATACAAACATCCATGGTACCAATAAATATGAGGGTTCTACCCGATAAGGCTCATGGATACCCTACTCACAACCACTATTCACATGAATAACGCAACGGAACATATTTTAACCTATTACATTCATTCATACTAGAGTACTAAGTCTGTTATAATACAAAACATCAACCCAAGGTATCCAACATAATCCAAAATGACATCCTGACTATAGTTCAGTACTCACAACAGTACTTACAAAAACTAACAAAATACTATGCTCAAGAACCCTCTAGAATGCTAGGTCCGACTATGTGAAGGACCTAAAATAGATTTGTATGATTGGGGTGAGACACTTCCCAGTAAGGGAGAATCATGTTATATCAGTGTGTGGGAACATGAGTGTTATTCCAATAAGAAACAAAGCATTTCGCATTTCCAGTATTTTCACAAATAGTTCCAGTATATTTCACAATTATCAGTATAATCTAGCAAATTAGCATGTCATTATTGACCCATGGTATTGAATTGACATTCCACAACTCTCGATATTATCAGAAAAATCGGCATGTCATTGTTGACCTCACGGTATTGAACTGACATTTAGTAACCATAATCTAGAAAATCGGCATGTCATTATTGACCCATGGTATTGTACCGGCATTCCACAACCCTCAATATTATCCGGGAATCAGCATGTCATTATTGACCCATGGTATTGAATCGACACAAATCTAATGTTTTCAAACTTTTCGACATAAACAAAAAATTTACAACCATCGTATTAACTCGGCATGTCTTACGACCCCACAGTATTAATCCAGAATGTCTCGACCCCACGGAATCAAACCGACATGTCATTATTGACCCCACGGTAATGAAACCAGCATGCCAATAACCACCATTCCTAAAAACATTTTGGAACTCTAGTTCCCATATACCATTTCCAACACAGCACAACTCAATCATCACAAAATATCCTCTACCACCACACCTATTTGGATAATTAAACAATCATATGATAATTGATTCGAAAATACAGTTTAACATAGAATAAAGGTATGGTCAACTTTATACTTTAGTTTTATTAAAATAAATGATTTTCCAAAAGAAACGGAGACGATACCTGAAACCCTAATTTTTCCAAAAACTACACACCTAAAAAAATCAGCAATCTCACCCGGAGAAATTTTCCAAACAAGTAACCAAAACATTTATATAAACATAACCTACAGTTCTACCGAATCAAATTTAAAAAAAAAAAAAAAAAGCTAATATAAAAAAATCCCCTTACCTATTCCCGAATACCAAAATGCGACTCCAAACGGCTCGAAACAGCCACACGGATTCCCAAATCCTTAAATAGAAAGATCATACGTCAATATCTCCCTATTTAGTATAGATCTACAAGTCACTAGGCTCATTTCGACCCTTACCTCAACTTCGGGGTAAAAACCCGAAAATCCTTAAATTGAGATTCTACTTCATAGGACTTGTAGATATTCACCCGTTGATCCACGTAGTAACGTTGGATCATTAATTCGAGCAACGAGCCACTCGAAATCTTAGAGAGAGAGAGTTATATAACAAACATAACTTAGCCCTTAAGTAATCTAAAAATATCTCCTCCAAGATATATATATATATATATATATATATATCTAAAAATATCTCCTCCAAAATAATTTTTTTTTGTTCGGGTTACTACAATTTCACTGTGAGTACTTTTTTTAATTTGGTTATGACTAATCTTGTGGTTGATTTGAGTCACACCCCTAGCTAGAGGTCTCTGACACTTGAGGCGAATGTTGTGCGCCACCTAATCTCGTATAACATTATGCCGAATTCTGGGTCTAGAGATCATGTTTCATGCCTAGACTGCTTCATGATGTGGTTCCTCTTTACGAGGAAGAAGCTAGACTTTTCTATACTGATCTTAAAGTGAATGTTTGTGAAGACGGTGGGCAAGAAGATTATTCTTCCATACGGGGGTATCCTGACTAGGATTTTTTTTCAGAAAAAGAGTCACCAGGACTCTGTATACAGTGCTGAAGAAGATAAAAGGCACTGATACCTTCTCCTCTACAACCCTGAAGTTGATGGGTTATGAGCTGACCAGCAACATGTGGTTGACAACTATTCCCGAGAGAGGACTAGGGCCATAGGAGGTTCCTCAGCAGCAGCCCCACATGCCATAAAATGCTAAGATTATGGCTGCCATCACTGGTCACACTGCATCCTTTGATGATTTTAAGATGTCTATCTAGAGTAAGATTAGAGAGCAGGCTTCCTCATCCCAGGCGAGGCATTATGAGTTTTATGTCGAGTTCACTGAGTTTTAGTCTGTTGTAAAGGCAAACTTCCACATCCTTGGTGAGCGCCTGAGGGAGATAAATGAGGAGGATGACGGTGAGGAGCAGATGGACGTGAGCGGCAATAAAGAAGGGCCTGATGATGGAGACGCCTAGAGGATGCCTGATGATCTGCAGCTCATACAGTTCATTTCATATATCTTATCTTTTACATATCTACATTTGTGTCTGTAATAACTATACTGCTTTTATTTTTGCTCTTTACATTACATTCTCACACACCACACTCACATATTGACAATTTTTTTTTTTTTAGTGTGGTTGACTTCAATTTATATATGATGGCTTGCATGTTTTTAAATTTGTATGATTATTTTGTTTGCCTGATTGATGCCTCCTGCATGGCGGATGCAGTTGATGAGTATTGTTTGCTGGTAGAAATTTTAGGTTCTTACATGCTCAAACTGAATGATATACCGTTTGCTTGAATCTTTTTAATGTAGGTTTTTATGGGAAATGTCATATTTACAGACAGCATGCTGCTGGATTTTCGTCTAACATTTCCCAAAATATTAAAAATATTTAAAATTAAAATATTGATGGATGTGCATGCAAAATCTATTTTAAAATTTAAAATTACTTGCACTTAGCTCAAATTAACTTGAAATATTTGAAGCATGTGCATGCATTTAAATTCTTTTTTGATCATATAATTTAAAGCTTTGAACTTAAATGACATCTGGTTGATGTAAAACTCTTAAAGATTTATATGATATAATCAGTTTTGTAATAAGTAGGTTTCCATGGGAAAAGCTATATTTTTAGACTAAATGCTGCTAAAATTTTCTCAAATTCATTGCACACATGCCATGTTTTATAAAAATTTAACATCTTGATCTGAGGATGTGTTTCTAGAACATCATTTTTTTTTTGCGCATCATGATTATTCTAAGAATGATTTGTTCTAGCTTACTGCAATCATATTGCTAGACTTAAATCCAATTTTTTTTGGCAAACTCTATCCTCAAAACACTTGCTAATTATCTCTAAAGGGGGATTTCTTTTAAATAAAAAATTGCATGAAATGATCTTAAATGATAATCTTTTGTCATGCTATGTATTTATAAATTGTTAAAATACTTGTGATTTATGCTCAAATTGTAAGAATAGAAAGAGTGCATAATCTAAGGGGGAGCCACTTCACTTAGAAAAATACGGTTCTGAAAAATTAAATGATATCTCACATCATTCATTGCTATACTCTATGCCTTGTGAGGATATCTTTCATTTATTGTGTGCTGCACGAGTACATTATCTTATTGACTTGACTATTTAAGTTGATCCATATTGGATTGTTTGAGTTGTTTGATGTAAATTACTGCAAATTATTTGTTGAACTCAAACAGGTCACTTAGATATAGATTTTTTTTTTTTTGGAAAATACTTCATTTTCAAATGGCATGCTGCCAAAAATTTTTTAAAATATTCCCAAATTATATCCTGGATCTAAATGATTGTTACTCATTGTTTTCCTATATGCTCTAATTCTTTTATCTAGACCAATTTTCATGTTGCCAAAAGGGGAGAAGAGACAAAATTGGGTACATTAGTAATACTTGAGCTTTCAGTTCTCTTTATGCATATTATCAAGGGGGGCCTTTCTTGGTTGTACCCATATTTGCATAAAGTATTTGTTATCATAAAAAAGGAGGAGATTATTGACCTAATTGGTCATATCCCATTTTAATAACGACAAATACATTGGTACTGATGTTCGCCCTAAGCTTGCATGCAAATTAACTTTATGCATGAAGTTGAAAAGATTTCTATATCATGATGGCGTATAGTGACTCCAAGGTAGAATGAAGAATATTGTGCTTAATTTGTATTTTTAAGTTATATATTCTTCATTTTAGACAGTAATGTAATATGGTATGTAATAACTGCATCATGCATAATAGACCTTTATGCTCAGGTGACCCTAGATTGACCTTAGGTTCCTACACACTTAGTGCACAAGACCCCACTACACTCATATGTCATCAGGGATAAATTTAAATCAAAGAATGGAACTTAGGTTTAAAATCATAAGGGCGTCAGGCAACCGAACCAGACAAGTCAAATTGCCTTGGTCGACCGAACTGTTGATTGGTCAAACAGTTGATCTGCCTTCGGGCGACCGAACTTAAAATGACTTGAGCATCCACAATCGACCGAACGCATACCCTTACTTTGTCCAATAACTTGGGCACTTGAACTTCACGTTCAAAATACCCCCGAGCGGCCAAATGCTCAAATTCGGCAGACCGAACTTGAGACCAGGCGATCGAACCTCAGACACATTGGAAAATCGCCTTAGTCAGAAAACCGAACCCTTGATCAGGCACCCGAATTTCAAAAATCACTTTTTCTCATGTGTCTATTTGGGCGACCGAACCTATGGCTTGGTTGTCTGAAACTCTCGAGTTGGCCAAAATTTACCGCGATTAATTGGGATTAAACCAGGTTAATTTTCTTAAACTATTTTAAAACAAATTTAATTATTCCCTATTGTTGATTAAGGTGTAATCCCAAGAGGGGGGGGGTGAATTGGATATTAAAAAAATAATCCACTTAATTTCCTTTTACACACTTCTTATAAGTTTACCAACTACTTCTAGTTACTCAATTATGTGTGAGTGTGGCAATCCTATCTATGCATGCAATATACTCAATTTAAATATAGCGCGGAAAATAAAGAGTAAAAGGAAGAGAGAAGACAAACGTGATTTTACGAGGTTCAGCTGACTTAGCCTACGTCCTTGCCTTGAGCAACCACTCAAGGATTCACTAAAAACCCTGCTCCTTAAAGTGGGACGGAGCTTCCCTTACAAACCACTGCTTACAAGAGGTACAACTCTCTCCTTATTCGCTGCTCACAAGAGGTACAGCTTCCTCCTCACACCCGGTTCACAACCCAAACCGTGTTTACAATGAAATCTGAAAATAACGCTCAAAACAATGCTTCTAACAAAAGCTTGTGAGTACAATTCAATTTCCTAGTACATTAACATATGATCTAACTTGAAGCTCAAGAATGTATGAAAAACGATACAATCGTTTGATATATGATATGTGTCAACACACAAATTCATATTTAATCAAAACTCCCAAGTGAAAATATATTTGGAATACTTTGGAGTCCACTAGGGTTCTTGATTCACTTTGTAAAGATGCACAAGTATATTTAAAGTGAGCTATTTAACAAAAATTTGATATGAATACAACTTAATAAAAAATCACAAAGTTTTCCTTCAAGTTCCAATATTTTAATCAAAGTAAGTTTTTCAATAAGAAGCCCAATGAATAATATATATGAATATGTGTTTATGTACTTCTTGAATCACAAATCAATCAACCAAGCTAACAAGTTTTTCTCAAAACATGATCTTTTCAAAAATCAGTTTTTATATATGAATACACACTTAAGATCAAAACCTCTTTCTAATGATAAACACGTAAAGAGATGAGAGGTTCTTGAAAGTAATAACTTGATAGATCAAACCTTAATACTGAATTAAAGTTTAGTTGGATGAATGAATGCCCTTTTGATTTCAGTAGAGATTTTCTCAACGAAGATGGAAGAAGATTGAAGTGCAGAAAATCGGTTCTAGGGTTCAAGTCTTGCAATGAGATGTATATCTTTCTTGTTGTGTCTCTTATCTTGTGTTATAGGGTTTAGATATTCATAATATATATTATATTACCCTTAGAATCAATCTCATCCATTGGATCAATAAGATACTTCGCATGTCTTTTTAATAAAGAACTTATTTTTAGGCTTTCCCGAGAGTTCAGGCTTCTGAAGTGTCAACTTCAGGTGCCTGAGGTTCCAAGGTCAAGCAACCGAAGAGCCTCGGCCAGGTTCTGTCTTCTCCATTTAATTATTTAGGCGACTGAAATTAATCTTCAGGCAACCGAAGAAATTCTTCAGGCTTCTAAGGTTTGAGTTCAGGCGACCGAAGTCCCCATTTTCTCAAATTTTCATTTCTAACTAAAAAATCTGCTTGGCTTCTTTTCTTGGGTCTTTCATAAAATATATTTTTCATGATTTTGAAAACATTTCAAGGTCCATGAGAGTTTTCTAATGATGTACATGAAATGCATGAATCCTAAAACCATTCTAAGTTATAATGAGCCTCAAATTAAATCACATGAAAATGTTAATACATGAGTTCTAAATACCCTTTCCCAAGATATTCTTGAACTTTGCCGCTTGCATCTTGATTCCCGTACTCTTTGAGTTCCATGGATCTTGCCAAGATTTGTTAACTTTCCGTGCATGCTTAGTGTAAGTCCTATTCACAAACTCAAAGCACAAATCAAATATCAAGTGATTTGTCATTATCAAAACAAGATTGGACTCGTAGAGTCAACACCTATGTATCCCCAATGGTTATAATTTTGGCCCTGCCTATATATATGGGTTCGTTTGCTCAGATTAAAAAATAATTAACACTTTGATTAGCAAAAATACTCTCTATATTTTTTGGAGAGCTTTTTCCAAATACAAAGCCTATACCCTCACATACTACTATTCCTTTGCTAAATCAATCCTTGTGAGAGTTCTTTGAGTGGTTATACATTATTCTCTTTGTTAGGAAACTCTCATTGTGTTTTATATTTGACTTTCAGATTGAGAGTTGAGCATAAGGTTTTTCCCCCAATTTTTAACTAATAAATCTTTGTGTGGGAAAATCTTTGTAGCTAGTGAGTCTTTGCATCTTTGTTGCAAGACTCATCAAGCTTGTGGTTTCTGATTGTGCAAAATTTTTTTCACAAGGATACTTTTCAAATATCTCTTGAGCTATTATTTTGAGAAAATTATCTTTGAGATGTTTTGAGTACTCTAGTTGGAATTCTTTGAAACTTATGGTGATTGATTATTATTGATACTTTGTTTCAAATATTGTTTGAAAATACACTCTAGGACTTGATTTTATGTTTAAATTAGATTGAGTGTTAGCACACTTCATTTGCACTGAGCATAATTATTATCATCTATAAGTGCATATTTATCTAGACTATATTGTGATACCTATCTGCTTGTTTTGAAGCACTTTATTTGTACGTCAAATTTGTATTTCATTGATTATATTCCAAGTGTGGGCATGAAGAGGAAGACTTGCTCTGCGAAAAGTCTCAGATTGGTTTAAACTCGGTTAGGAAAGTTAGGTGTACCATCCTAGTAAGGTGTTGCAAACGGTGCTGCTTCACTCGTTAAGTGAGTCGTAGTGGAATCCTTGTACTTCTGAGTCGTTCCTCTCATATTCGGTGTCACTTTTACATTTCGTACATTATATTTTGCTTTGTGTTTAATTTAATTTCCCTACTGAATATACTGCATATATGGTTGACACGATATTGTATCTGGTTGAGAAATACTGAAATTGTGGTGCATGTACTAAAAATTGTTTAATATATCATATCTGCAATTTCATACATACTTAGACTGCCCGTAGGTTGAGTAATACCACTACTAGACAGGTTGACCTAGGAAGAAATTTTAAAATCTCCAATTCACCCCCCTCTTGGGATTGCACCAAAGTCAACAGTACCAACCGGCTGGGCCTTCCAAATTGTAATCATCTTCACGAGCAACATTATATCATGCATAGATATTTCAACAAAGTTTTAGCGTTATTTCTTTTTCCTACATTCTAATTAAGGACATGCTCTTCCATTGTATTTTATCTTCAACTCATCCGGATTCTCATTTGTGGTCTCAAGCAGACTGGCTCGGTGTGCCACAACATTATTTCTCTCATGTTTTGGTTCCTAAAACATATAAGCAACTATATTTTTTTTGTGCATTACATTGAAGATAGTCTCTAACTGGCCGACCCATCCAAATTTTAATCATCTTCATGAGCAACATTATATCATGCACATATATTTGAACAAAGCTTCACCGCTATTTTTTTTTTCCTGCATTCTACTTAAGGACATGCTCTTCCATTGTATTTTATCTTCAACTCATCCATGTTCTCGTTTGTGGTGTCAGGCAAATTGGCTAGGTGTGCCACATCATTATTTCTATCCTGTTTTGCTTCTTGGACAATATAAGCAACTGATTTTATCTGTCCACTGCTTCAAAGTTAGTCTCTAACTGGCCGGCCCTTCCAAATTCTAATCATCTTCACGAGCAACATTATATCATGTATAGATATTTGAACAAAGTGCACGCTATTTCTTTTTCAAGCATTCTATTTAAGGACATGCTCTTCTCATTGTATTTTATCTTCAACTCATTCTAATTCTCGTTTTTTATGTCAAGAAAACTGGGTAGGGGTGTCACAACATTATTTCTATCCTATTTTGCTTCCTGGACAATATAAGCAACTGTTTTTATCTATCCATTGCTTTGAAGATAGTCTCTGACTGGCCGACCCTTCCAAATTGTAATTATCTTCATGAGTAACATTATATCATGCATAGATATTTGAACAAAACTTTGGCGTCGTTTATTTTTCCTACATTCTACTCAAGGACATGCTTTTCCATTATATTTTATCTTCAACTCATCCAGATTCTCATTTGTTATGTCAAGAAAACTGGGCATGTGTGCCACAACATTATTTCTATCCTATTTTGCTTCCTCGACAATATAAGCAACTGTTTTTATCTGTCCACTACTTCGAAGATAGTCTCCGATTGGCCAGCCCTTCCAAATTGTAATTATCTTCACCAGTAACATTATATCATGCATAGATATTTGAACAAAACTTCGGCACTGTTTCTTTTTCCTACATTCTACTCAAGGACATGCTCTTCCATTGTATTTTATCTTTAAATCATCCAAATTCTCATTTGTGGTGTCGAGTAGATTGGTTAGGTGTGCCATAACATTACTTCTATCCTGTTTTGCTTCCTAGACAATATCAACAACCATTTTTATCTGTGCACTACTTCAAAGACAGTCTCCGACTAGCCGACCCTTCCAAATTGTAATCATCTTCATGAGCAACATTATAAGCAGCTTCAAAAGATCTCTTAACCTCTATTGCATTTAAAAAATTAGTCCAATCATTGCAGAACGTCACCATAGATACAAGACTAATACAAGAGTATTTGTGACAGTTCAAAAAATCGTTGTTAATAATAGACTATTAGTGATAATTCAAAAAAACCATCACTAATAATAGGCTATTAGTAATGGTTCTTATAAACTGTCACTAATATTGTTGACCTTTTTACCAGTCAACACATGCATTATTAGTAACAGCTGTATGAACCATTACTAATAATAGACTATTAGTGACGATTTCTGAGAACCGTCACTACTATTGTTGACCTTTTTTATAGTCAACAAATTCATTATTAGTAATGATTTAAACATTTGTTACTAATACAATACCATTAGTGATGATTTATAATAACCATTAGTACTACTAATAGACTATTAGTAACGATTTTTGAGAATCGTCACTAATATTGTTGACTTTTTTCCCTGTCAACAGTGCAATATTAGTGACGGTCCTATAAACTGTCACAAATCGTCTTGTATTAGTAATTTTTAATTAACTATCACTAATAAGGGTCTATAAGTGACGCTTTTAAATCGTCACTAATACCCCAAGAAACATCTCTAATATTTTTCCTAGATAGTTCCCGCATGAAAAGTGGTTTCCTACGATAGTTTGAACAAAAAAATTAGTTTTTAGTGACGAAAGTATTAGTTACGGTCTCAGTTTTGTCACTAAAAGTGACATATTAGTGACGATTGTTAGAACTGTCACTAATACGCACTTTTAGTGACAAAATTCAAACCGTCACAAATACTTTCGTCACTAAAAACCAGTTTTTTTGTAATGTGAATCAGTCTAGGACTCTATTGAGAAAGGAAGTTGACATGAAGGTTTTGGGTTCTTTCAAGAGTATTCTTGGGATGGATATTCACAAGTATAAAGTTAGGCCAGGAGATTGAGATTATGTTAGGGTGACTTTGTGGTCATAGGTGCATGGAGATTGGGGATATCTCAGGGTGGCTGTGTGGACAAAACTACATGAAGATTGTGGTTATCTCATGGTGGTTTTGTGGATCACATGTTGGAGAGGTTTAGCATGGTTGATGTTAAACCGATCATCAGTACACCATTGGCGAATCTAAGTAAACAGTCTTCCACTCAATACTCGAGGATAGACAATGATTTTCGGCGGGCAACAAAGGGATCCATTAGTTGTGAGGTTTGCAGATAGAGGCTGCATAGGCGACTTGGATGAAAGGAGGCATGCAAATGGTATGTTGTAGGAAGGCCAAATTGTTGAAAGTCTAGGGTACAATCTCAAGGTCCACTGGTTACAACAAGATCAGAATTCTTGGCAAAGACTAAGGATGCCAAGGTGGCTTTGTGGTTCCAAGGATCATTTAAGTAGTCGGGTGTTCAGTTAGGTGGAGTTCCTATTACCACAAACAAGTTCAAGCGTGATTTGGACTTGATTTACGTCTCTAGGTGTTAGACGGGACGCAGGTTGGCTCAAGTAAAGATCCAGGGATTATGCTTTTGGATTTCTCTTATGTGGTGAATATTCGTCAAGGTGGATATTGTTAGGGATTTGGCTCATATTTTGAGTGGAATGCATGTACCGAAAGAAAGCATCATGAAGCGAGGGACCAAGATCAGAGAGATGCAGGATGCAACCTTGAGGGCAAATCGTCAATGGTTTAGGGTGTAATCATCGACAGTTTTTGGCAATGCTACAAGGGTAATCTTCTCGGCTTGAAACCGTCGACGATTTCTCTTATGGACGTTACGAATTTTCAAATCTGAGATTAGTAGATTAGGAGTTCTTGGAGGAATTTCCTCTGAGCTGGGGGGAGGATCGCTACTGAAGTGTTTTAGATTAACTATAGGTCTTCTGTATGTATTAGATTGATATATATATATATTCATCATTATGTAGCCCTAGATAGATTAAGCTTATAAGCTTCACTATTGATAGTGAAAACAGACGATGCTCCCGTGGATGTAGGCAAATTGCTGAACCATGTAAATTTCTTATGTTTTGATTGTTGCTTTCATTGATTCTCATTGTTGAGTGATTGTTAGGTTCTTATAGTTCATCATCAAGTGCTTGTTTGCTTGTTCCATTGATTATTCGTGAGAGTTTGTGTCTTCCATTGTGCACATTCAGCGCTGATAATTAGAATCTAAGAGCTTATTGTTGAAAACAACAATTGGTATCAGACTCGGATGATTGTTGGTGTGGTGAACAACACCCTCCATTGGCCACCTCATTCATCTTGTTTTGCTAGACTAACATAAATCCACCTCGCCTAAAAATCACTCAAAAACAGGCAACAACTAAGTGTAGAGGAGCAATAGTTGGGACACTAGGATTTCAACGCTATATATTTGGTGAATTTAGGGGCACTAAACGTAGCTATGTTGCTCATTGCCAATATTGATTTTAGCATGGTCCCAAAAGGTAATGCTGGCTTTGACAATGCCCTTACAAATGCTCCAGCTTTGTGAGGTTGAACAATTTAGGCTCCCAAGAGTCCTTGATGTAACCATATCTAATGCAGATCAAATACTCTCAATTTCCTTTCAAAATCTCTAGTTCTATTTAGTTAGCAAAGCTAGATTCATAAGCGTCCGGTTTTTAATGCCTAGGCCTCCATGCATTAGCAATTGAAGGATAGAGATTGGAAGGAGAGAAATTATAAAAAAAATTCAGGACAAAACCTCCTTGGTTCACGCAGTGTCATGGGAAGTCCCTTAGCAACTTATTCCATTGGAGCAGAGTTTCTTCTTTTTTCTCCACTCTTGAATGAGTTGATTTTCCGTCAGTTGCTTTCCTCCATTGTATTGTAATCTATGTTCAATTGCAGCCTACTTCTTGTCTCAGTTCATCTCTCAAGTCTCTGGTTTGAGGTTTTAATGCACTCCACCTTTTACCTCTTTAAAAACACACACACACACACACACACAGACTGTTGTGTTGCCATATAATATAGATGTTTATTTAAATATAAAATTGGCTGATTTCACAAGAAATCAAACTGAAAAATGGGAATTGAGAGTGTGGGAGGAGACCAATGGCCATACGCAACAAATTAATTAAAGAGAGATTAGAGGTTGAATGAATGAATGTGAAAGCAGATTGATGGCCGGGGCGTCCATGGTCAACCATGGAATAGTGAATTAATGGTAGCTTGCGGTGGGGAGTGGTTGTCTCCCAGTTGGAATGCACAACACGAAGAAACGGGGAAGCGTATATACGCAGGCTGCACTGCTGCAGCATCATCCTATAGGCCCCATGCATGCCATTTTCCATCAACCTGTATCCACGCACATGGGCTATTAATGGATCGATGATGCTGCAGGAAGAGGAAGCTGAGCTATGTGCATGCAGTCTCCAGCTTCAATTAATTTCATAAGAAATTAGGCAACAGAAGACCTAACCTAACCCTACCCATCCCATGTGCCTGTGCATGTGCATGTCCATCAGAGCCGATGATGATGATGATCCAGCATATCATCCTTCGACCGTTTTCACGCGGCTGCGTACGCTTACTAGTTACCTACCCATGCCCTCTCTGCTGCCTAATTTTCATTCCAATACCTACATCTCTCTTATCATGTCTCTTATTATTGCCTCCCTCTCTCATACATATATATATATATGTATATGTATGTATCTGTAAACTAAGAAAGAGAAGCTAGCATATATATATATATATATATATATATATATGTGTGTGTGTGTGTATACACACACATAAATTGCTCAAACAACTCTGATCATATCAGGTACATATGAACGGGATGTATTAAAATGTTGCTAGCTTCTCTTTCTTTATATATATATATATATATATATATATATATATATATGTATGTATGTATAGAGAGAGAGAGGAAAAAATGCCAAAGTCATCAAGCGTACAGCGTAAATGTTTAATATATTAATCCATGAAAATTTCTCGGAATATATATTAATATAATTAAAAATGCAAAATGGGCAATGGTAGGTTATTATATATATATATATAAAATAGTAATGTCCATATGGAGAGATATATGTAAGCATGTTTTCGCCATTATACCGTTCAATTTTTTAGGCACTTGTTATTTTTAAAATTATATATATATGTATGTTTTAAATATACATTTAGTGAACAATAAATTATATAAGGGAACTCTCCCTCCACATGTCCATGTATTTGTTTTTTTAATTATATACTTACTGAAAATAGATCCTTTTTTAATATTAATGAATGTAGAATCCATTTATCACACATTTAATATTAAGTAAATAAACATAGAGACACGTAGAGGAGGAGGTCCGTATATAATTTCTATTAGTGAACGACCAATATCATAGCAGCATTTATTAGATTAGTATACACTAGCTAAAACATTGGTCTCACCAATAGTGCATATGTATTGTCCACAAAAATCAATGAAAAGTAAACATAGGAGTTCCCAGCTCATTTTCAAGAATTTTATTATTAAAAAATAAAAATAAGAAAAAAATAAATTTCTTTTGTATTTTTTTTATTTTATTAATTTTTAACTTTTTTAATAACCAAACACGATAATTAGAACCTGTTAAAAATTTTTGAAATAATTTTCTCAAGTGCCAAGCTCTCAAAAATTATAGAACAAAAGGCCTATTAATTAAGCTAGTCATCGATTAGATGATATTAACTGATTAATTAATTAATTAATTAATTAATTAATTAATTGATGTAATTTTATGGAACATTTTTCTTTTCTGTACGTAGAAGAATAATAAAGGTTGGGGGAGCAGCGTCACGTAGCTATAGACCTAGCTTGCGCCCCAGGCATGAAACTCACGGGCGGGCGGAGGAAATGCAGAGAGATGAAAAAGTAAGAACAGCTAGCGCGACAGTGGGAAGGGGCGACGGGGATGGAGATGATCACGGGATGGAGCTACCCACTTGCATACCCTGCATGCGACACTGCCCCCGTGATAAGAGGGCCTTCCTTTTATATTTATAAACCTATTAATTTAATTAACTACCCTTGCTAGCTATATTCTATTTTACTTTTAATTGAGTACTTCTCAAAACAAGTGCATGCATATATACCAAAATAATCTAGCTAGCTACACCAAGAGGGATTTTGTTGTTCAGTAAATCAAGCTACGTCTATCGGTCGTTTCACTTTCACCCAAGTAGAGAGAGAGAGAGAGAGAGAGAGGTATTTATAAATTGGCGCAATAATAGAGCAGCTGGGGAGGGAAGATTGAAGAATCTAATTAACGTAATATATAGCTTTTTTTTTTTTTTGGACCGCGGAGTTCCCCAAAAAAAAATTTGCAATTGTCAGAAGCTGACAAGAGACCCTGCTGACCTAAGAAACTCACATGCATGATCTTGGTAAGACCAAAAACGGCATCAAATTAATTAATTAATGCATTTTAAAATAGAAAGGGCGATGGTCTCGAGCAAAATAATATCTTTTTCCTTTGTTAAAATTTTCAAATACACGGCGTAAAGATCGGCAACCTCATGTGCTCGCCCCTCGCCTCCTCCCCTTTATATTTCACCTTTCCCTAGCTTTCGTTCCTCTCTCTCTCTCTCTCTCTCTCTGAAAACCCTTCATCAATTTTCTTTCTCCTTGTTCCTTTTCAAAAAAAAATTTCTTTCTCCTTGTTCCTGCTGCCATATATCTAGAATGGGGAACTGCATGATGATGGAAAGCTCCAGAGTTGTTGAAGCCGCAGAAGACGAGAAATTACATGATGGGTCGCCAAGGACGAAAGCTCAAGAAATGGAAAAGAAGAGGTCAGCTGCAGTCGCACCTAGTGCCCCTCACGCAGGAGGAGGAGACAAGCTGAATGTTCATGGCCATGGCCCTGGCCCTGGACGGGGTGATGATCAGTACTACAGAAGTAGTACTTCTAAAGAAGGGGTAGTGAGGATAAGAGTGGTGATGAGCCAGAGAGAGCTCAATCACATCTTGAGAACTCACAATATTAAGAAATTTTCTAATAATAATTATAATAATAGCGAGAAGTTCTCGACGTCCGTGGACCAATTTTTAAATGCATTCAAGCTGGTGAGGAGGAACAGCGGGAGGGTGGTCCATTACGCTGATCATGCACTTGTTGAAACCAGCAGGGAAGAAGAAGAATCGGCTTCAGGCTGGAGACCAAGTCTGGAAAGCATCCCAGAGGACCATTAATTCATTCATCCATATGGCGCCCCCTTCTTGTACTTTTTTTCTATATAATATCTCTCTCTCTCTCTCAATAAATGGCTTGTAAATTTGTATTTGGTCATTTGAGGGTACATGCATGCATGGATGGATCATGATCATGTCACCATACATACGAATTGTTTCTGGTTAATATCAGCGGCTAGCTAGGTGATTAACTAAGCTCGTTCTAGCTTGAATTTGATATATACATATACATATACATATATATATATTCCTGTCCCAAATAATTTCAGTGCTTGGTTTTGTATGTCTGATTGAATTTTCTTTTTTCCTTCTGTTGGAATTTTTGACATTTCCTAATTTATTGTGATCTGCATTAGTATTTAATTAGTAGACATTAATCTAGCTACCTTATAATTATAGTAATGAACTAGCTTCTATGATGCCAAACTGTCATCCCCATGGCAAGTAGCTAGCTGGCGGATGGAACCAGCGTAATTAACTAATAGTAAATTAGGGAGCCAAAAACAAACTCATTAATTAAATATTAGTCAGAGCTTGAAGCTTCTATATTTGAGACCAATCGCAGGTTCTAATATTAGGAAGGAATAGTAAGAAAGGATTTTGGGATCAATGAGGGTGGGCTATTCTTTTTTGTGTAGGTAACTCATGCTCGAGCCTCCCATTCAAGGGAGTAAATTAAAAAGGGGGTAAAATTGTTCTTTCTTTTTTCTTTTCATCCATCAAATAATCTAAAAAATTGTTGAGTTTATCTTTTTTATCTAATAACAAAAAAGCAAAAGTGATGTAATCATGAAACAGTATAATTTAGAAAAGCAAGATCACGTTTTTGTAATTATTTAAAGTATCAGAAATGGAACTTAAAAAGCTCTACTTGCCAAACACTCCTTAAAAAGTTCTTATACATTAGAAAATTTTGCAAATAAAATTTCAAAAATCATGATTTACAATAGTAGATTTCACAAGTTGCAGCACAATAATGTGTTATGCTAAAATAATTTGTACTTGTACAAAACATGAGAAGGGATGATACATGCATGCAAACCCAACAAACCTTAGGCTAGATAAAAGAAAATTCAATTCTTGGTTTAGGTTGTGCTGGAGAGGACGGTTGAGAAATTGATTGTGTCAACAGGGTGGCCGGAAAACGATTCTTTTGACTGGTCTGTGAAATGATCACGGACCTATTCTTTAACCTAGGCGTGACTCAAGCCATTAAAGTTGTTTTAAAGAAATATTAATTAATTATATGTTCAATTCATAAAGTATCTATTTTTAAAAATAAATTAGTTATAATAACTAAATAACAATCACTTATATAAAATTAGGATAAAAGACACTGACCTGCCTTCAGAATTTGCAAAAACACATAGACCTCCTATTACAGAACCTTAGTTAGTTTAGTTAGTTTGTTAATTTTATTTTTCATATTATGATTTTCTGTTTCTCCTTCTATTTCTTCTTTCTTTTCTTCTTCTTCTTCTTCTTCTCTTTCCTCTTTAATTTTTCTTCTTTATTTGATTATAAATACAACATGTATAGATTGGTATTCGTGTGTGGAATATGAAGAAGGATTCTCATTTTCTTGCTTAAGTTTCATTTTCTTCCAGCACTCTGTTTCATGGTATTAGAGCATGGAAATTGAAAAGGGCCACTGCCATGTCTACTTCTTCTAATTCAAAGAATAATACAATTGAGGAAAATAATCCGTACCACTTGCAGAGTGGTGATTCACTAGGTACAATGTTAGTATCAAATGTCCTCACTGGGGAAAATTATCATACATGGAGTAGATCCATGATGATGGCCTTGAAAGCAAAGAATAAAATTGGGTTTGTGAATGGTACAATAATTCAACCATCAACAACGGATGCTTCGATTGCTCCATGAGAAAGATACAATAATATGGTGTCTTCTTGGATTATCAGCTCAGTGTCAAGAGAAATTGGAGCCAGCATCATTTGCTCTAGAACAGCTAAAGATATGTGGCAAGATCTCAAGAACAGATTTACACAGGGAAATGGGCCAAGAATTTTCCAACTTTAGAAAGATTTATCAATACTGACTCAAGAAAATATGTCGGTAAGGGATTATTATACAAAATGCAAGTCTTAATGGGATGAATTGGCTGATTATAATCATATTCCCACTTGATCTTGTGGTGTTTTGAGAACCTATACTTGTGATGCCATTCGTGAGTTTTTGAAGTATCAAGATAAACAACATGTTATTCAATTCTAGATGGGATTGAATGAAGGTTTTTCTCATGTTAGAGGGCAAATTTTGATGATGGAACCTTTACCAGGAATAAACAAAGTTTTTTCCTTAATGGTTCACGAAGAGAAACAAAAAGAAATCAGCAAAGCTGGAGTAATTGACAGTGTTGCTTTCATGAGTAAAATGCAAGAAGCAAATTTATCAGGCCACAAATTTGCTCCTAGAAATTAGCAACAAAGAAGAGCCAAATTATTTTGCACTCATTGTGGATTGAACAATCATACGGTTGATAAATGCTACAAAACACATGGCTATCCTCCAAGTTCTAAATTCACTTCTCGACAGAAAGGAAGGTCTCCATCAATTAACCAAGTCACAAGCCAACCTACTGATACAACCTTTGAATCTCATAACAAGTTGTCTTTCTCTCAGGAGGATTGTTAGAAATTGATAGCCTTAATCCACTCACAATCTAATGAAACCATCCATCATCAAGCAGCCAATGTTATTTCTAATATTCCTTCGCAAAACAACACCCAAGGTATGGTTCTTTCAAGTTTTTCTTCAAGTTGTTCAGTGTCTTCATCAATACTTTAGAATCATTGGATTGTAGACACTGGTGCAACAGATCACATTGTTCGTTCCATTGATATTTTTACTTCTATAACAAAATCTTTAAATACCATTGTTATACTTCCAAATGGAAATACTGTACCAGTTAATCATCTTGGCACAGTCAAATTATCTGAAAATTTAATCCTCAAAGAAGTACTTTGTGTACCATCTTTCTCATATAATTTGCTTTCAGTTAGCAAGCTTGTTTCATCTCAGAAATGCACTGTTATTTTCTCACCTGATGTTTGTTTCATTCAGGAATTTACCCCATGGAAGATGATTGGGATTGCTAGGCAATCTACTGGGTTATACATATCACAGCAATCAAGTGTTCATGCTATTGAGTTTTCACCAAAATCAAACATTGTGAATTCTGTCACAAATTCTAAAATCTAGCATAGTAGATTAGGACATCCTTCTATGTCTCGATTGTTTTTTCTTTCAAGAAATGTATCATATATTAGTTTTTCAGACAAACTTGATGATCGCTGTACAATTTTTCCTCTAAACAAACAGAAAAGGCTTCCTTTTGAGATTCATTCATATAATAAAAGTTTTTCATTCAATCTTGTGCATGCTGATATATGGGGGCCTTTTCTGTTCCAACTCATAATGGTTCTAGATATTTTCTTACCTTAGTGGATGATCATTCTAGATTTACCTAGATCTACTTAATGAAAACAAAATCTGAGTCCAAAATATTTTAATTGCCTTTTACAATCAGGTTGAAACACAATTTCAGACAAAAATTAGATGTGTAAGATCTGACATTGGTTTAGAATTCAAAATGACAAATTTTTTAAATCAAAAGGAATTTTGCATTAGGTATCATGTGTAGAAACCCCTCAACAAAATTCTATAATTGAGAGAAAACATCAGCATATATTAAATGTAGCAAGAGCATTAAAATTTCATTCAAACATACCTGTTGACCTTATAGGTCACGCCCTGGTTTTGATAATGACAAATACTCTTGTATTTAATAAATATCTAGTTCATGTGCAGGTTCATATTAGTATATCATCAATGGCACGTGAAAACTCAAAAGCTTGAAGACAAACTCTTGATCTTAATTGTAATAATCTTAGTGAAATTTGTCTGTAATAGTAATTAGGGTATTCAGTTTGTAATAAGCACACACATCACATGCATGGTTTATTTTGTAAGCTCAAACCAGATATAAATCAAAAAATGACCTTAGGAAGACTTTAGGGTGCTCCTTCGGTCGACCGACACCGGACTTTTTCGGTGTCTTCAATTTGGACCCCAAGTGCCCATAAGAAACACACATTTACACATATGTTTGTTAGGCACTTGAATAGGACTTGTTTGGTTCAAAACGGGACCGAAATGCACACTTGGTGCACTTTTGGTCGACCAACCAACACAGTTCACTTTGGCCTGGTCGACCAAACCGACCCTGGGTCAACAGTTTGACCAAGGTCCGGTCGACCGAATTTCACAGTTCATTTCTTGCCGGTCGACCGAACCACTTGGGAGTCAACATTTTAACCTCCCAATCGACCGACCACTTTTGTACCCCAACTACCTGGTCGACCGGAGGTCCTCGGGAGAATTCCCAGTGGTCTAGTCGACCAAACCATGCAGTTCAAAAAGGCTCGGTTGACCGAACCTCGAAAGTTTGGGAAATCTTCCTCCCCGGTCGACCGAGCCTTTCAGTTCAAAAGTCCCCTAGTCGACCGAACCATTTCTGGTCGACCGGACCTCTCGGGTTGCTCCTATTTTTTTACCGCAGTTAAATGTTTTAAACAGGGTTAAATTGATTTAAATGTCATTAATCTTTTCTAACAATCCCTAATAGGTCCCCAACGGTCAAAATTTTCAGCATGTCTATATATACTCTTTCATTTGGTGGATTAAGCACTGATTAGCAAAAAGATTAAGAAAATCTCTCTCAAACAAAAATACTTTATTTTTGCTTCTCACTGCTCATACTCTTTCGAAATCTACTCAAGCTTACCTTCTTCATCTATCTATATCATTTGTAAGTGTATTGAGTATTAATACTTAGAGGTTTGCTTTCTCATTTGTTGCATATGTGAATTGATTTTTCTTTGAGAGCATAACCTAAGTTTTCTTAGGAGGCTTTGCTAATAAGCCTACCCTAAGAAAACTTGTGGTAAACTTCCGAGTGTTGCATTATCATTGCAATATCTTTGGAAGTTTATATTTGTTTTTGGTTGCAAAAACATATTTCAAGCTTACTCAAATATCTTGTGGAATTTATTGAACTATTTGTGAAAAGATATTTGTGCTTGTTACACTAATCTTTGTGGTAATATTTATACAAGTATTATATCATTTACCGAAAACAAAGATTTATCTATTTTGCAATCCAAGCATATACACATTTGTGTGATTGAGATATTATCTAATTGATATTCTTGAGGCTTACTTGGTGGTATGTGTAAACATGTTTGATTAAATATTTTGAGATACACAGATTATTATTCATACTCTCACGTACTCACTACATTGATAGAAAACATCTTTGAGAGTTAAACTGTTTAGACCACATTGAGCTTACATTATTAAATCATCTGTGGTGTATGTGTTTGTGCGCATTTGTGGTACAAATCTGTTTTACGTGAAAGCACCCGTATATTGTACCGTTTGATTATATACCTGAGAGATTCCAAGCGTGGCCTGAGGGGGCGGTAATCCAGCCCGATAAGGATTGGTGTAAAGGTTGAGGTCAGCCCTGTGGTAATTTGACCTGGTTTGTATAGGTGCCGCTCCACCCGTTTAAGTGAGCAAGTTATTGTGATAATCCTTATGCTGGTTAGCCAAGGCGGGGACGTAGGCAATTCGCCGAACCTCGATAACATATCTGCGTGTCCTCCTCTCTTTACTGCTTTTTGGTGCTTGTGTGATTGTTTAAACTGCTTTATTTAATTTCTAGTATATTTACATTTTTTGCACTAGATTGACCATAGGCTTGTGAACATACTGCTGTTAAAAGGAATACTTAGGAGATAAATTTTAAAAATACCAATTCACCCCCTCTCTTGGAATCACGGTAAAGCTAACAATACCTTTAATTTTTGGGGGAGAATGTATGCTTGCTGCAACTTATCTTATTAATAGAATTCCATCTTTCATTTTGAATGACAAATCTCCACATGAAATTTTATACAACTCAGTTCCAACATATAATCATTTAAAAGTTTTTGGATGTTTATGTTATGCATCAACACTTGCCAAAAACATATCAAAATTTTCTCCAAGGGCAAGAAGATGTATATTTATAGGATATCCATTTGGCATAAAGGGTTACAAACTTTATGATTTGGAATAACAAACATTCTTTGTTTCTAAAGATGTCGTTTTTCATGAAACAATATTTCCTTTTATATCTGGTTTCAATAAGATTTTTGGACATGAAATTTCTACTCAATCAAATACCAATTCAAAGAATTCTTTAGTTCTTCCAAAACTAGTTTCAGATTATAGTGAGAATATAATTCATCCTATTGCACTTAATAATTTCTCCTCATGTTCCAGCTGTTCCACCTAATACAGATTTACCTTTACATGATGAAAATCATTTTCCACCCTTAAGAAAATCAACTCGACATCACAGAATGCCTGGTTATTTACAATCCTATCATTGCAACCTAGCTACTTCTACTTCTCAATCCTCTACCAAGGATCCTACTCCTGTTTCAAGTACTAAACATAGTATATCTGATGTCATTTCTTACTCCAAGTTATCTGAATCACATAGAGTTTTTTCTATTGCTATTTCTTCTGATTTTGAACCTTCGCTTTATCACCAAGTTGTCCAACATGCTTATTGGAGAGCTGTTATGTCTGCAGAATTATCTGCTTTAGAAATGAATAACACTTGGGTTCTTACTACACTGCCACCTAATAAAACTCCTATAGGTTGTAAGTTGGTATAAAAAACTAAATATAACTCTGATGGTTCAATAAAGAGACACAAGGCAAGACTTGTTGCCAAAGGTTATACTCAAATGGAAGGCTTAGATTATTTTGAGACTTTCTCACCTGTTGCAAAGATGGTCACTGTGAGATGTGTTTTATCACTTGCTGCAATATATGATTGGCATATCTTTCATCTAAATGTTAATAATGCATTCCTATATGGGGAATTAGATGAGGAAGTTTTTATGAAGTCTCCTCCAGGTTATCTTAGCAAGAGGGACAAGAGTTTGTAAATGCAAAGATCTTTATATGGCTTGAAGCAAACTTCAAGACAATGGAACTCAAAATTCACTTCTGTTTTGTTTACAATGGGTTTCTCACAATCAAAGGCTGATTATTCTTTGTTTACCAAGCAAGAAGGAAGTTCTTTTGTTGTCTTATTGCTTTATGTTGATGATATCCTACTTGCTGGTAGTGATACAGTTGCTTTTTGAGAAGGTTAAAAGTTCTCTTAGTGCTAAGTTCAAGTTGAAGGATTTGCAGCCTTTGAAGTTTTTTCTTGGTTTGGAGATAGCTCGATCACAGAAAGGTATTTCTTTATCTCAAAGAAAATATTGCTTGGAGCTCATTTTAGAGTCTGGTTTACTTGCTGCTAAATCAGTTTTATTTCTTATGGATACTCATACAAAGTTATCTAAAGATGATGGTGAATTAGTAGATGAAGTTTCTGCTTATAGAAGACTCATTGGCTGATTATTACATTTGACTCACACTAGACCTGACAATACTTTTGTTGTTAATCATCCTAGTCAATTCCTAGATAACCCTTGAATGCCCCATTTACAAGCTGCTATGTGAATTTTGAGATATCTCAAATTAGCTCCTGGACAAGGTTTATTTTTTCCTTCTTCATCAAAGGTTCATATTAAAGCTTTTTTAGATTCATACTAGGCAAGCTGTCTTGATACTCGAAGATCAATAAGTGGCTATTGCATTTTTATTGGGGATTCTCTTGTATCTTAGAAATCTAAGAAGCAACACACGATCTCACGATCTTCAGCAGAAGCTAAATATAGATCCATGGCACTCACAGTCTGTGAAATCATCTGGATCAAAGCTTTACTTGCTGACTTGCATTACCAACATCATCAACCAGCTCTTTTATTCTGTGATGACCAAGCAGCTCTTCACATAGCAGCCAATCCATTCTACGATGAACGTACGAAACATATTGAAATTAATTGCCATTTGGTTCGCGAGAAATTACAAGAGGGTCTTATTACTGTTGGAATATAGCATCCTATATTGATAAATTGGAATTAAAGTCCAAAGAGGAGAAACTCAAGGCAGAGGCAGCTCAAGAAATTCAAGAAGATCCTTAACTACTTTAGTTATATCAGTTTTCTATCTCTTTAATGTAATATAAATAGGCTGCTCTGTATATTAAAAAGATACTCAGAATGCTCTTTTTTTTTTTTTTTCAATCTATCGAATGTAATCTTCACAAATATTTTCTGTTGTTTTTGACTTCTTGCAATTTCAGCTTTCTTTTCATTTTCTATTTCCCTGTTATTAGATTCTTCACATGGTATCAGAGCAAAATCTTCTTGCTTCTGCATACATTTTTTTTTTCTAAACTGAAAATTCTGCTCTGGAATTTAATTCAGTTGCTTCTTGTATCTTGTTCACAGCATGTCTGATACTCTTAATTCTTCAGATTCTTCACATCTATCAGATGATCCTTCTGTCAATCCTTCTAATGATTCTTCAAGCCCATTTTTCCTTCATCCTAGTGATAATCCTAGATCTTTGCTAGTTTCTGAGATTTTTGCAGGAGATAACTATGTTGCCTAGAGCCGTTCAATCACCATTGCTCTCACTGTCAAGAACAAGGTGGCCTCCATTGATGGCTCAATTTCTGTTCCTTCTACTACTCATCGTATTTTACACACTACCTGGCTTCGTGCAAACAATATGGTGCTTTCTTGGCTCATGAATTCCATTTCTAAAGATATAAGAAACAACTTATTGTATGTTACCTCAGCTGTTGATCTCTGGAATGAACTAAAGATACGGTATTTGAGAAGTGATGGTCCAAGAGTTTTTCATCTCGAAAAATCTTTAAGTTGCATAAATCGGGGTTCATCTTCGATTACTGAGTATTTTAATGCTTTTAAAACTCTCTGGGATAAGTATATCAGCTACAGACCATTTCCAACCTACACATGTGGCAAAATGGCTTCTTGCACCTGCGATTTATTCAATTTCTTGATTCTTCGCAACAATCAGATTACGTATTAAAATTTCTTGTAGGATTGAATGATTCTTTTGCTTCGATACAAAGTCAGTTGCTGCTTACTATTCCATTGCCCAGCATGGCCAAGGTATTTTCTTTATTGCTACAAGAAGAAAGCCAGAGACAACTAACAAATTATTCAGCTCCTAAAACACATGCATTGCTGGCCAAGCCTACTCAGTTCAGATTTTCCAAAGATAAGTCCAAGAAATCATTATTGCATTGTACTCACTGTGGATACAATGGTCATACGATTGATAAATGTTTCCAATTACATGGTTATCCTCCTGGTTGGACCAGACCTAAAGGAAAAAGAAATTCTTCTTCTACACATGTTGTTATCAAAACTGAAAAAATTTCCAATCAACAAAGTACTGAGGATCAAAGGATCAGTTTAACTACTGAATAATTTAATAAACTCTTAGCTCTTGCCAATTCAGGTTCATCTGCTCAGCCTACTGATTCATCTACAACAACAGTAAATTTATTCACTACATCTCATTCTTCTGGTAATTTTTTCAATACCTGCAATTCAGTATCTACAAAATTAAATAATGGTTTTTCTTGGATCCTGGATACCAGAGCAATAGATCATATGATTTGTTCACCTCAACTTTACTATTCTACTCCTAAATCAGTTTCAATTTCAATTAATCTTCCCAATGGCCATATTGTTTTAGCAATATATACTGGAACTGTAAAACTTTCTAACACATTATTTTTATATAATGTGTTGTGTTCCTAGTTTTTCTTTTGACATCGTATCTATTTCTAAGCTAACCAAAGATTCTAATCTTTGTATATCTTTTTTTGCTTCTTATTGTCTTTTACAAGACTATTCAATGAAGAAGATGATTGGGATTGCCTTTGAGAAACAAGGACTTTATCATTTTTCTCAATCTCCTTCAACAACAAATATTTGCTAGCATTCCTTGTCACCTTCTTCTTTCCATTCTATACCATCTTTTGTATCAGCAACCACGAAAATTCAGTCAAACATTTGGCATTACAGATTAGGCCACATTTCAAATTCTAGAATTCCTTTTATTCAACAGATAGATAGTTCAGTTGCTTTTGATTGTACAAATATCTATGACATTTGTCCACTTGCAAAACAGAAAAAGCTTTCTTTTCCTATATCTCGGCATACTTCTACTAAGATGTTTGACTTGATTCATTGTGATGTCTGGGGTCTTTTTGCTACAATTTCATATTCTGGTTTTAAATTTTTCTTAACTATTGTGGATGATTTCACACGATGCACTTGGGTTTTTCTACTTAAAAATAAATCTGAAGTATCATCTCTGTTACCAGATTTTTATAAAATGGTTTTAAATCAATTCAATACCTCTATCAAAACAATAAGAACAGATAATGGTTCAAAGTTTATATTTACCAACTTTTATAAAACATTTGGTATTTTGCATCAACGAAGTTGTGTAGAAACTCCACAACAAAATGGATTCGTTGAAAGAAAACATCAGCATTTATTAAATACAGCTCAAGCACTGATGTTTCAAGCAAATTTACCTTTAATTTTTTGGAGTGATTGTATATTGACTGCTGCTCATATCATCAATTGAATTCCAACTCCTCTTCTTAACAACAAATCACCTTTTGAAATGTTATTTCATAAACCTCCAAAATTTTCTCATCTAAAAGTTTTTGGTTGCTTATGTTTTGCATCTTCAATTGTTCATCACAGGCAAAAGTTTGATCCAAGAGCAACAAAATGTTTATTTTTAGGCTATCCTCCTAATGTCAAAGGTTATAAACTTATGGACTTAACCACCAACAAAATTATTATTTCCAAAAATGTTATATTTCATGAAACCACTTTTCCTTTCAAAGTTCTTCCACTCAACTCTGCCATTTCCAATTTTTGGTTTCCTCCTTCAGAATTTCAACATGACTCTTCTATTCCAAATACTACATTATCCAATATTCCTATTTCAGAGTCATCTCCCACTGTCAGAAATTTCACTAAATCAGCAACTTCTATTCCTTCTTATTCATTTAATAATCTTTCATTATCTCCTTCTACATCAAACTATTATTCATCCCATCATGATCATACTGAATCAATAGTTCTAATTTTTCCTAACACATACATCAGAAAATCTTCCAGAGTTAAACATCCCCCAAAATATCTGCAAGATTATCACTGTGGTAATGTATCCTTGCTTCCCTATGCAAATACCTCATCTTCTTCAATTGATTGCTCCTTCAACACAGGTATTCCTTATCCTATTTCTTCTTTTCTTTCTATTAATAGACTTTCAAATTCGCACAAAGCCTTTTTAACTTCAATTTCTGTTACCCCTGAACCAAAGTCATATAAACAAGCTACCAAATCACCTGAATGGCAAATTGCTATGAGAAATGAATTAAATGCTTTAGAGTTAAATAAAACTTGGAAACTTGTTCCTCTTCCTCAAAATAAATAGCTCATTGGTTGTAAATGGGTATTTCGAATACAATACAAGGCTGATGGAACTGTTGAGAGATATAAAGCAAGGCTGGTAGCCAAATTTTATAACTAGCAAGAAGAACTAGATTTCTTTGATACTTTTTCTCCAGTAGAAAAAATCACTTCTATTCGCTTATTATTAGCTGTTGCTGCTGTCAAAAGCTGGCATATCCATCAATTAGATGTCAATAATGCTTTTTTACATGGTGATTTACATGAAGAAGTCTATATGGCAATACCTCCTGGTTTACATATTCAGCAGTCCAATTTGGTATGCAAGCTACTAAAAAGTATATATAGACTAAAGCAAGCCCCTCGACAATGGTTTGCAAAACTTTCTCAAGCCCTTCTTGATTATGGTTTCACTCAAGGTCAATCTGATTGTTCTCTTTTTATTAAGAAACCCACTACTTCCTTCATAGCTCTGCTTGTCTATGTAGATGATGTCATTCTAGCAGGTGATAATCTTACTAAAATTCAGTAGCTCAAATCATTTCTACATGATAAATTTACAATCAAAGATTTGGGACAACTCAAATATTTTCTGGGACTGGAGGTAGCAAGATCACGATCTGGCATTTCTCTTTGTCAAAGGAAATATGCTTTAGACATAATTCAAGATACTAGTTTTTTAGGATCTAAACCAGCTGCTTTTCCAATGGAATCAAATATCAAACTCAGTACAGTTGATCCTAATGTCTATGAGGATGCTTCAGGTTACAGAAGATTAGTTGGCAGACCTTTATACTTGACTATTACACGACCTGATCTTGCTTATTTTGTTCAGGTTCTTAGTCAATTTCTTACTAAACCTGCAATATCTCATCATCAAGCTGCCATTCGTGTTCTTCGGTATTTGAAAGCAACACTAGGCCAAGGATTATTTTTTCCTTCATCTTCTAATTTACAATTGAAGGCTTTTTCTGATAGTGATTGGGTAGGTTGTACTAGTTTTGCTGTCTTTCTCGGAGATTCATTAATCTCCTGGAAATCCAAGAAGCAGCCCAGAGTTAGCAAATCATCTGGTGAAGCAGAATATAGAGCTCTTGCAGCTACAACATGTGAAGTACAATGGTTACTCTTTGCTCTTCAAGACCTTAATGTTGCTCATCCTCAACCATCATTGTTATATACGGATAGTAAATAAGCTTTATCAATTGCTACTAACCCAGTACAACATGAGAGAATAAAACACATTCAAATTGATTGTCATCTTGTAAGGGAAAAAGTATAGCAGCACATTATCAAAATTTTCTATATTCCATCACAATTACAACTTGCAGACATTCTTACAAAGCCTCTTGGTTCATTATCTTTTCACCATAATTTGCGCAAGATGAACATTATTAATATTCATGCTCATCTTGAGGGGGGGGGGTGGTTGGAATATAGCATCCTATATTGATAAATTGGAATTAAAGTCCAAAGAGGAGAAACTCAAGGCAGAGGCAGCTCAAGAAATTCAAGAAGATCCTTAACTACTTCAGTTATATCAGTTTTCTATCTCTTCAATGTAATATTAATAGGCTGCTCCGTATATTAAAAAGATACTCAGAATGCTCTTTTTTTTTTTTTTTTTTTCAATCTATCGAATGTAATCTTCACAGATATTTTCTGCTGTTTTTGGCTTCTTGCAATTTCAGCTTTCTTTTCATTTTCTATTTCCCTGTTATTAGATTCTTCACAATTACCACTCTACATGTTCCTTTTGCTCATCAAGTTACAGATTTAATGACCAAGTCTTTAGGCTCTAAGATTTTTGAAGTTCTTTTATCCAAGATGAATGTACATAATATCTACACATCATCTTGAGGGGGACTATTACGAAACCTTAGTTAGTTTAGTTAATTTGTTAGTTTTATTTTTCATCTTCTGTTTTTCTATTTCTCCTCCTCTTTCTTCTTTCTTTTTCTTCTTCTTCTTATTCTTCTTCTTCTTCTTCTTCTTCTTCTTCTTCTGTTTCCTCTTTAATTTTTCTTCTTTATTTGGTTATAAATACAGCATGTATAGATTGGTATTCGTGTGTGGAATAAGAAGAAGGATTCTCATTTTCTTGCTTAAGTTTCATTTTCTTCCAGCACTCTGTTTCACCTCCTCTATGATTTCAAAAATTCCAAAAATCTCTCCTAAAATTTCAAGTCTCACAAACCTCCCCTAACATTTGATCTTTGACACTTAAACACCTCAAAAAAATTATCATTTGCAACTTTTGTTAACTATAAAGAAGGTTTGTATTTTTTTGATAAATTTTAAGTGAGGTAATGTGTCATTTTAGAAATCTCAAAGGAGATTCCTAAAAATTTTGAAATCTCAGCAAATGTTCTCATCATTTTATCATATCTCAACGAAGTCCAATATTTTTTAATCTAAAAATCATCTAGACATTTTATAAACTTATAACAAAAAATAATCATTCTCAAATTTCATCTTGTGAATGTTATTTCTCATCGTCAATATTTTTAAAATTCTCACTATATTTCAACTCATTTCTAAGGATAGTTATTTCGCCACCCAAACTAGTCATAATTTAAATTTTTTTTGCTTTTTGATTTACATAGGAACTTCAACCACCAACGAGTCTTTCGGACCCCCTGGTGTGGCACCAAATATACGGATCAGCGTCCTCCGCCCGCAAGTCTCGCTGATCAGGGTAAAGTCCGGATGCAGACACGACTTTTGTGCATCAGTTGGACGTTCGGCCAACTCGACTCTCAAGACACATCTCCATTACCATCTGCAGACATGGCTTTTGTGCATCAGTTTGACGTTCAGCCAACCCGACTCCCGGGACACATCTCCATTACCATCTATAATCCCCGTTGGCTCATAGAGAACTCTCACCATCCACAGTCCCCGCTGGCTCACAAAGCGAATTCTCACCATTCACGGTCCCCACTCACTCACAAAGTAAACTCTCACCGCTGGTTTTGTGAGTATATCTACTTGGAATTGATCCCTCGATGCTCCTTCTTACTTGCTGATGTTTTTCCACTGCACCATGCTTAAATCAGTTGTTGGGAATTAACAAAAATTTCCCAAAACCTGTGAGAAACAAAATAGAGAAAGAATACAAATAAAAAAAAAAATCAATCACACGCACTAGACAGTATTTACGTGGTTCGGCACTTTTGCCTACGTCTACGGAGTTGCAGGGATTTCACTATTATCAGGAAGAAAATATAGAGTGCGGCGATACAATGCTCTCTCTCTCTCTCGCTCTCTCGCGAAGTGTAACCGCTTAACCCTAATCACCCAAAAATAATGATTTTATATGCTACGGACAGGGTTCCGAACGGGCCCAAAAAATTTTCCCGGGGAATAGAAATCTCTCATTAAAGAAAGATCGGGTCACCATCCAGATTTAACGTAACTAGACTCTACAAAAGCCCAACATCTTTAACCCTATATTTGGAGAGACCTTAGATTTGGAGTTATATTAAATTTTAATAAGATCATTGTCTTGAAATTTAAGCTTCCAAACATTAGTTCAAGTATAGTTACGTTATTCAGAGTCACCGGAGCACCATCACTGTCGACCCAGCTGCTGCAGATTGCTTGTAGCTGCTGGCAGGGACCCAACTTTCAGTGACCCCATTTTCTTCTTTTGACAATGTTAGCTTCTCATTAATATCATATATAATACTCACCTCCACATGAACCCGTTTCCTTCTCTTCTTGTAATGCTAACTGGAATCTATCGGGACCATGCATGACAAGTCCCCCAAATTAATTTTCACATTTTAAATACCAAGTCTTTGGTGACAAGGTCAGATTTGCAATCATCAAATTCGTTCCTCTCTTCATCTCTGTTCCATGCTCCAACAATTCCACTTTCCCCTTCAATACTGCGTTCTTCCTCCAACTCTATATTATATTTCGAGTAATTTTTTAGAAGTTACACAGCAACTCTCTTGCCATGTAATTAAGCGTAAAAAAAAATAACTAAATAAAAAATGCTCCCTTATTATTATTATTATTATTATTATTATTATTATTAGATTAGGGTTTCTCATTTTCTCAAAATCATAAAAACACAAATTTGAAAAATTAATTTCTTTGTACACAAAATTTTGACCTTTATTTATTTTCTTAATTTAGAAAATTAGAATCCTCCTAACTTAGAAAAGTTCATTTTATTTCTTTAATAGTCTCTTTTATTTATAAAATGTTTGACTTGTCTTCACTAATTTAAAGTAATATTAGGTTTGTCATTTTAGGGTTTGTCCGGTATCAGTTTTGTTTTCAGTTTTTTATTTTTGTTTTTGTATAGCGGAAAAGTTAATTATGAAAGCATGTTTGTTTACGTTTTTGTTTATAGTTTTCAATAGATTGCAAAAAAAAAAAATATTAGATCTTATAATTTTCAATTATTTTATCAACCTGTTATTAGAATGTTCTAATATCCTATCATATTATGACACCAAAAAAATTTTAAACAAAAAAAAAAAAAAAACAAACAAACAAACAAAAGAAAGCAAACGAATTTGTGTTACTCTGCCTAGACTCGTTGAACCCCCCCGATGGAACAGTCAGGAGCGGCTCTTCCCAATATAGAACCCTAGGTGAATGATTTAATTAGGGCCCTAAATATTTTATTTAATTTTTTATTTAAAATTAAATTTTTTAGGTACATCAAATAATTTTAGCTGCACTGCATGTGCACTCCACTCACTAAACACATGAATTCCATGAAACTAACAAAGATGGAGAATGGTGAATGCATGCATGGGGATGAGGTAACGAATTGAGAAATGAACAGTTAAATTAAATCCCAAGGGTTAGAGAGAGAGAGAGAGAGAGAGAGAGAGAGAGAGAGAGAGAGAGCATGCACGGGTCTATAATCTATATATACATATAGGCCCATAGGTTTTATTGTGTGCAGGGGTACTGAGTATTGACACGGTAGCTAGTAGTTATAAATAATGTTAATATTATTATATTAAAAAAATTGGGGGCCCCTGGGCAAGCACCTCAGTGGCCTTAATGAAGAGCTGAACCTGGGAACAGTTGACTAGCTCTACCAAAAAAAAAAAATTTGGTCAATTGATCCTCCAAAATGGTTGGCCCAACTTGAGCAAATGGAACCTATGATAGAACAAAATTCATAGAAACCTATGCATGAACCTTAAAATTCAAAGCCATTTGAACTTATGTCTCTCACTCGTTAGGATTCAAAATGAAAAGAGGTAATGTAGGCTTAGTTCACTTAAAGAAATATCTATTGTGACTTTTTGGTCCGATAAGCCTAAGAACTCAAAGGCAAGCTAAAACAACTGAAAATATTGTTGGTCTTATAAGGTTTAAAATCTTATTTTGATGAAATAAATCAAAGGAACTTAACATATTTGGTTAAGTGATGATATTTCAAGACTCAAGTATGTGAATACAAGATCAAGTGCTCACAAGGATCATTGAAAACTTATACTCCAAAGAAAGATGATCAAATGAAGCTTAAAGAATATTAAGGCATGAATTCAAAGATAATCTAATAAAACTTGAAGATCATGAGAGCATGAATATTAAAGAGAACTTCCTAAAAGCTTAAAGTATATTGAATTTTGAAGATAAGATGGAGCCAAAGAAAGACAAGCATGAAGACTTAAGTGCTTAGAATGTCAAAGTCTTAAAAAGTCTTTATGTAAATACTTCAAACAATTTCAATATGGATGCATGAAAGTGTGATAAAAGAACTAGCAGACCTAAGATCTCAAAATCATAAGAAAGACATATATATTTCTGAATTAGAAAGTAAAATCAGTAAGATGTCTCAAGGTCAAGTAAAGGTGCAAGAAAAGGGTAAAAATATACAAGACATAGAAATCGGTGATCTTAAGAAGAAAATTGAGGATCAAACTAAAATAATCTACAATTTCACTAGAGGAAACGAAAACTTTGATAGAATGATTGGTGCACAAAGAATGTCTTTGAACTTAAATTATTACGAACCCAAATGAAAAATGAATTGAAATACAACAAAATATAGTCTTCAGGGTCTTCAAGCTCTACTTCATGTGCCATTAATTTGATTTGCTAATTATATACCTGCACATAAACTAGATAGCCACCAAATATTTGAGTATTTGTCATTATCAAAACCAGGTGTGATCTATGATGTCAACACAGTGGCCTTAGGTTCCCAAATTTTTGGAAGTCCTTTAAGAATTTTTCAAATCATCTCATAAGTAAAGTAAATTTTCCCTAATGCACTAAAGGAATTTATTATGTGGGTGTACCTAGTATACATACTAGTAATGGTCTCATTAGAGTTCATCCTAAACGCCTCACACTCTCTGGTGAGCATGTCAATTCTACTATTTCTTACGTCAACCATTCCTTCATGAGTAACTTCAAGTTTATCCCAAATTTCTTTAGTTTATTTACAACCCATGATCCTATTGAATTCATTGACATCTAAGGCACAATATAGTGCATTCATTGCACTAGAGTTTATCTGCAGTAACTTCAAATCATTGTTAGTCATCTCTTTTTCTTCCTTAGGTAGTTCCTTGTTATCTACATTTTTGGTGGGGAAGAGGTCACAATGTGTGACTACTTTCCAGACCTTCCAATTCATGGTTTGCAAAAATATTCTCATTGACTTTTTCCAGAAGGTGTAATTTACACCACAGAAGATGGGTGGTCTAGATGAGGATTGGCCTTCGCCAAAAGGTGATACACCTACGTGTGCCATTGTGATCTTTATGTAGCTTCTAGTTTAACATTTACTACAACCTGGTGCTCTGATACCAATTGAAATTAAAGGTGTACTTCCCAAGAGGGAGGTGAATTGGGTTTTCAAAATTTCTTTATAAACTCTTTAGTTAAGTATAACCCTTTTCAATTTAGTATGACTATAATCACACAATCCCTTTTCACTTTAACTTGATTACAATCACAATACCAACAATATCACAACCCAACTTCTAATATCAATTCTTCTATAGATAAACGATATGTAATATCAGTTGTATATTTCAATGAAAAATATAAGTATAGACTTTTAAAAGTTTGATCTTAAATACTCTATATTTTATCTTCAATGAGATAATTAAATACACAATGTTTATCCCAACTGGGTTCTCAAATTTCAATTTTTAGAATTTATCCAATCAAACATCCACTATAGTTTTTTGATTTCAAATATGAAAAAAAAAAATCAATATTTTAGCAATACTTCCAATATGCAGCAAATTCTCAACAAGCAAATAATCATACACGTATATTAAATGTTTGCAATAAAGTAAAGAGATTAAGGGAAGAAGAGCTGAAAACTAGATTTTTTACAAGGTTCGGCGAGTGGCCTACGTTATTGCCCCAAGCAACACGCTCTGAGGATTTTCCTTTTCCAACTTTGCTACTATGTGAAGTGACAAACTCTCTCCCTCAAAGGTAGAGTTCACCTCTCTAACGAGAATCCCCTTTCGCTAGGCAATGATCCAACAATACTGAATCGTCAAACAAAATAGAAACCAAGAAACAACTTTGTTGGCCTTACAAGGCTTAACATCCTGTTTTGATGCTAACAAATAAAAGGAACTTAACATATTTGGTTGAGTAATGATATTTCAGGATTCAAGTTTTAAAAGCTCAATAATATGTATACAAGGATGATCAAACGAAGCTTAAAGAACATTAAAACATGAATTCAAAGATGATATCAATTAAAGCTTGAAGATCATGAGAGTGTGGATGTTAAAGAGCTTAAAGTATATCAAACCTTGAAGCAAAGCAAGAGAGCAAGCATGATAACTCAAGCACTTAGAATGTCAAATGTCCTAAGAAGTCTTTATGTAAATGCTTCATATTTTAAATATCTTTTGAAATATTTTTGAAGCTCATTAGGATGCAACAAAGACTTAAAGACCAGTTTTTTTTTAAATCCTCGAAAATGTTTTTGAAAAGTTACATTTAATTCTTTCAAATAACTAAAGGTTTAAAAGCTTAAAAAAAATTGAAGTTTTGAAAAAATTGACTGGTCAGTCGACTGACTAGAATACACTGAGTTTTCTCAGCCGACTGACAACTATAATAGGATGAATAACTGCCCAGCTGACTGACCATTTTAAACTAAGATCAGTCAACCGACTAACAAGGCCAGCCAATTGACACTTTTTTAGCTACGTTCAGCCAACCAACTGACAAATTAATGGAACTTATTTCTGGTAGATAGAAGGGTCTCAGCGACCTGTCTAGCCGACTAACCCTATAAAAATACCTACCCAGTCGCCTATCCAGCCAATTGAATCTACAGGAATTTGAATTTTTAACTTCAACGGGAAAATTTTAAAAATTAGCTTTTCAAATATGAACGTTATAAAAACTTAGTTAACACTCCAAGTAACTTAGGAAATAAGGAAACTCATCCTAAAAAGTGTATAAATACTATTTTGACCCATGGAATTAATAATCACCAAGCAATCACACAGCATTCAAGCGTTCGACTCTCAATCTCTCACAAAGTTCTTTCTTGCTTACACTCTTGCTAAGAGAAGGAATTGGTGATATCTTATCTAGAGTTTCAATTCTATTTCATCTTGATATTTAAATTCTTGAAGTACATAGTGCTAAATTTGTACTAATCTGCTCTGTTTTGAGAGTATTCTTGTACACAACATTTACTTCATATTTCTTGTAGTTCTTGGACAATTCAAGGTGTTTGGATCGTTGACCAAGCATAGGCTATCATTTGGAGAGGTGCAGCTCTAACCTAATTGAAAGAGTGACCGAGTGAGGGGTATCACTTGGAGAGACGGCTTTTTAGCCTATTGAAGAAGTGTGTAACAGTGTTGTTCCGCCCAGAAAGGAACTAGTTTAGTAGAATTCTTTGGTGGTTTATCAAAGGCAAGGACATAGGCTAGGGATGAGCTAAACCTCGTAAAAAACCCGATGTCTCTCTTTTTCCCTTACTCTCTTTATTTTTAGCATATATAAACTTCGTGGATGATTTAATTTCTTAATCATAAATACTGCATAATTTGGAAATTAAGTAAACTTGAGTTTAATTTTGATTTGGGATTGCGGAAACCGAAAGGGAGTACGTTGGTTGATCAATACTTTCCGAAAACCTCAAAGGGAGTACGTTGATTGGTTAACACCCAAAGACAAATTAACTAAGAGTTTATTTAAATTCTGAGTTATTGGGAATTTGAGTTGTGGTTTGCTTTGAAGAATCAATTTCATTACAACAGGGCTGGAAACAAGAAAATATATTGAATTCTTGAAAAACTGAAAATCGCCAAAAGGCTATCTTGATTGGGTATTTTTGGATTGAACACTTTGATTGTTGAATGGTTGGTTGATTGTTTAAGTTTTATTTACTTGTGTTGTATTGAATACTTTAGTTGTTGGTTTGTGGATTGAACAAGTAAATAATTTTTTTTCTAAACAAGTAAATAAGCTTTTGCTGTGTATTTGATAAATCAACAAAAAGGTCAAGAATTCATTGAAAGAATTAAAATAGGTCAAGAATCTTAAAAATAATTAAAAGATAATTTTAAATAACCCAATTCACCCCCCTTCTCTTGGGACTACATCTTAGTTTTCAATTGGTATTAGAGAGGGGTTGTAGCAAATCCTAACTAGAAGATACATAAAGATCTATATGGCACACTTAGGCGTAGCTCCCTTTGGAGAGGGTCAATCCTCAACTAGGCCTCCTATCTTTTGTAGTTTAAGCTACACATTTTGGAAACAACGCATGATAATCTATCTACAAACCATAGATTAGAAAGCTTGGAAGGTTGTCACACATGGTGACTTAATTCCTACTAAAATCATAGATGGCAAAGAAATACCCAAAGAATAAAAAGAATGGACCGACCATGACCATAAGATGCTACAATAAATTCAAGTGCTATGAATACATTGTATTGTGCCCTTGATATTAATGAATTTAATAGGGTCATGGCATGTTAATCAGCCAAAGAAATATGAGATAAATTAAAAGTAACCTATGAAGGAACTATTGATGTAAGGGACAATTGAATCGATATGCTCACTAGCGAGTATGAAGCTTTTAGGATGAACCCGGAAGAATCCATCACTAGTATGTACACTAGGTTCACTCACATAAACTCCCTAAATGTATTAGGGAAAACCTACACCACTTATGAAATGATTAGAAAAATTCTTAGAGGGCTGCCACCTATATGGGAACTAAAAGCACTGTAATAACCGAAGGAAAAAAATTGAAAAATACTTCCTTAGATGAATTAATAGGTTCTCTTCTCACATATGAAATATCAATGAATGAAAGAGGTGGAAAAACTAAAGCCCAATAATCCATAGCCTTCAAAACTTCAAAATAAAACTCTAGTAGTGAAGATGAAGAGGATAAACTAGCCTTCGTAACTAAGAAACTTGCAAGAATACTAAGAAGGAAGAACAAATTCAAAAGAAGAATCCAAAACTCCGAATTAGATGAAGAAGAAACCAATACAAAGAAATCAAATAATAAAATCCCCACATGTTATAATTGCAAGAAGGATGGACACATAAAACCGGAATGTCCACTACTTAAGAAGGATTCCAAAAAGAAAAAGAAAAAGGCAATGAAAGCCACTACTTGGGACAATATGAGTACAAGTAGTTTTGATAATAAATCAAGTAACCAAGAAGTTGCTTATACTTGCCTTATGGCATGGGACGATGATGAAGAACAAAGTTCTTCATCTAAATCGGTTAATGGTTATAGTAGTAATTCATCTAATGAATCCAATGATGAAAGCATGACATCTTATGAAGAGTTACAAAATGATTTATTCAAAGTGTATAAGATGCTAGTTAAAGTAACTAAACAAAATACTTCATTGAAAAACAAGAATGAAGGAGTTATGAAGGAGCTAGAATCCCTCAAACTTGCTGAAAGAGAAAAAGATTCAAAAATCAAGAAAATAGAAAATAAGAATGAAGTTGTGATGAATGAATTAGAATCTAAAAATCTTGCTGAAAAATAAAAAGATTTGAAAATCAAGAGATTAGAAAGCAAGAATGGGAAGTTAATGAAGGAATTAGAAGACTTGAGATCCCAAACTTCTATGGAAAATGAGAAAGATCAATATATTTTTGAATTAGAGAGTAAAATCAGAAAAATATCTCAAAATCAAGAAAAGGACAAAAATATACAATATTCAAAACTTTATGATCCTAAGAAAGAAATTGAGGATCAAGTCAAAATCATTTACAATTCCACAAAAGGAAAAGAAAATTTTGACAAAATAATTAGCTCACAAAGAATGTCTTTAAATAAAGAAGACATAGGATTTAATGGGGTTAATAATATAAAGAAAAAGAATCTCTAAATGGGATACTTGACAAAAGCATCTAAAAATTATGTTAGCACCTCCTCAAATGCTTACACTCACACCATATGCTATCTATGTAAAAAGAAAGGACATATAAAGTTTGAATGTCCTTTAAAGAGAAAGGGTGTGAAAACTAAACAAGTGTGGAAAGTAAAAGAAACATCCCTTGTTAAACCATCAAGACCCAAGAAAGTATGGGTTCCAAGATGAAATACTATGACTAAATCCTTCAATTTCAATTGATATCAAATCTATGGAAAATCATACAAGGATATTGAACAAAATTGAAATAGAGAATAAGGATAAAATTATTCAAGCTTATTAATGCTTATCTTATTGAAACTAATGAGAATTGTTGGCATCAATCAATGAATGAATCATACAAGGCTTAAATTAGAAAGCATTAAGAGATATGAAGTTTAGATGTTCATATGAAATCAAAATAAAAGAAAATCTGAAGCAAACGGAGCTTATTGCATGATTATTTTAATAAAGAAGAGAGCTTGGCAAGAGAAATTGTGAAAGAAACAAACTTTAAAACAAAACAAAGGTCAGCCGACTGACCATAAGCTCAACTGGCTAACTAAACAAACACCTTAAGGAGAAAGGATAGGTCAGCTGACTGACCATAAGTTCAGCAGACTGATTGACGATAAAATTTTTAAACAAGCTTGAATGGAACTTAAAATGAAATAGAAGATACCTAAGCAACATTAGAACAATATAAGCAAAAGTGTAGTACAATGCACATGATAAAGATATACTCCATGCTTATATGATATGCAATATACTACATATGTATATTTTGAAATTGGTATCTTGAAATCCTTAAAGGCAATGAAAATATTTATGGCTCACTATGTTTTGAAAATTTGAGCATAAAGTTATTAAGCATGATTTAGAATCATAAATTTTGATATGATATTGATATATGAATATGAAATTAATTCTTGACCATACATGCTAATGATGTGTTAGCTTTACCGTGATCCCAAGAGGGGGGGTGAATTGGTATTTTTAAATTTTATCTCCTAGGTATTCCTTCTAGCAGCAGTATGTTCACAAGCCTAGGGTCAATCTAGTGCAAGCAATGTAAAAGTACCAGAAATTTAGTAAAGCAATCTAAACAACCATACAAGCACCAGAAAGTAGTAAAGAGCAGATGACACGCAGATATGTTATCGAGGTTTGCGTCCCCGCCTTGGCTAACCAGCACAAGGATTATCACAATAACTTGCTCACTTAAACGGGTGGAGCGGCACCTATACAAACTAGGTCAAATTACCACAAGGCTGACCTCAACCTTTACACCAATCCTTACCGGGCTGGATTACCGCCCCCTCAGGCCACGCCTGGAATCTCTCAGATATACAATCAAAGGTACAATACAAGAGTGCTTTCACGTAAAGCAGATTTGTACCACCAATGCGCACAAATACAAACACCACAGATGATTTAATAATGTAAGCTCAATGTGGTCTAAGCAGATTAACTCTCAAAAATGTTTTCTATCAATGTAGTGAGTACGTGAGAGTGTCAATAAAAATCCGTGTATCTTAGAGTGTTCAATCAAACGCCTTCACACAGAGTATTAAACAAGCCTCAATAATTTCACTCAATAGAGTGTGTCAATCATATGAATGTGTATATGCTTAGATGGCAAAATAAATAATCTTTGTTTTTGGCAAATGATATATATACTTGTATAAATAATACCACAAAGATTAATATATCACACACACGAATATCTTTTCACAAATATATCAATATGAACACCACAAGATATTCGAATATGTTTGAAAGTATTTTTGCAATCCCCAAACAAAAATGAACTTCCTAAGATATTGCAATAAGAATACAATACTTGGGATGTCACCACAAGTCTTTCTTAGGGTAGGCTTATTGGCAAAGCCTCCTAAGAAAACTTAGGTTATGCTCTCAAAAGATCGATTCAATTATGCAACAATATGGAGAGCAAACCTCTAGATAACAATACTCAATACACTTACAAATAATATGGATGGATGAAGAAGGTAAGCTTGAGTTGTTTTTCAAAGATGTAAGCAATGAGGAGTAAGATAGAATAATTTTTGCTTGAGAGAGGATTTCTTAATCTTTTTGTTAATCGCTACTTAATCCACCAAATGAAGGAGTATATATAGACATTCTGAAAATTTTGACCGTTGGGGACTTATTAGAGATTATTGGAAAAGTTTAATTACACTTAAGACAATTTAACCCTGTTTAAAAAATTATTAACCGCGGTAAAAATAGGACCAACCCGAGAGGTCCGGTCGACCAGAACTGGTTTGGTCGATCAGGACTCAAGTAGCTCGGTCGACCAGGGGGATTTTGAACTAAGTGGCTCGGTCGATCGAAGAGGGCGATTTGCCAAATTTTTGAGGTTCGGTCGACCAGGACTATTTTGAACTGAAGGGCTCGGTCGACCAGATCGTTGGGAATTCTCCCAAGACCCCTCGGTCGACCAGGTTATTGGAGTACAAATTTGGTCGGTCGACCGGGAGGTCAAAATGTTGACTCCCAGGGGGTTCGGTCGACCAGGGTCAAATGAACTATAAGGGGTCGGTCGACCGGGCCTTGGTCAAACTGTTGACCCAGGGCCAGTTCGGTCGACCAGGCCAAATTGAACTGAATTGGCCGGTCGACCGAAAGTGCACTAAGTGTGCATTTCGGTCCCGTATCGACCCAAATAAATCTTATTCAAGTGCTTAACAAACATGTGTGCATATGTGTGTGTCCTAGGGTCACTTGGGTCCAAAATAGAGTCACCGAAAAAATCCGGTGTCGGTCGACCGAAGGTGCACCCTAAGGTCCTATCTCATTCATGGTTCGGTTTGAGCTTACAAAATAAATCATGCATGTGATGTGTGTGCTTATTACAAACCGAAAACCCTAATTACTATTACAGACAAATTTCATTGAAAATTATTACAATTAAGAGTATGAAATTGTCTTTAAGCTTTAAGCTTTCACATGCCCCTGAAGATATGCTAATATGAACCTGCACATGAACTAGATATTTATTAAATACAATTATATTTGTCATTATCAAAACCAGGGTGTGACCTATAAGATCAACATGATGGATCACATGGATAAATTGAAAATTTTGCATCTAAATAATTTAGTATCCATGAGCAGTGCATAATGTAACATTAGCATTGGTATCTATAAAGTATTTTGGTATTCATGAATATATCAAATATTTGAGCATAACTAGCATAATTATTTCCATGAGCATGTTATGACATTGATATGATATTGGTATTTGATATTAGTATCCATGAGCACATACATGATATGAATCAAATGTTTGAAACATGGATGATAAATTTAGAAAGCATAATTGGTACCAAATCTGAATGTATTAAATTTAGGGGGAGTCATATGACTTATTGCCTGTGCTATGTTTTGTTTCTCCCCAAATTTTCAATTGATATCATGAATTATTTTTTAATTGGTATCATAAATTAATGAAATTTTCAATTAGTATTATTCCTTAATGTTTTAAATTGGAATCACAAATTAAAAAGTTCAATTGGTATTTAAATTGGTATCATGACTATTTGACTATTGAAACACACTACACATGCCATATTGAAAAATAATGAATTGAGTATGTACATATGCTTGATATGCATGTTTGATATTCATATGCTCAAAATATGATTTTATTTGGACCTAATAATTTTTTATTTCTTACTCTTTTTTATTGATGTCAAAAGGGGGAGAAGTTTTGAGCAAAAAATTGAGCTTGGTATTGAAAATTTTTGAAAATATTTGAACATGATATATGTATCAAAAGGGGCAGAAGTATTTGACATTGAATGATCTTGAATGATGTAATGAGCATGATAGTAAAAGAGTTTTTGAAATTCATCTTGATATTGTTAAGTTTGTTGAGATGATGCTTATTGTAAAGGAGAGTCTTTTTAAGGCTCGCTCAAATTTTTTGCTCCTTGTTTGTCATCATCAAAAATGGGGAAATTGTTGGCCTTACAAGGCTTAACATCCTATTTTGATGCTAACAAACCAAAGGAACTTAACATATTTGGTTGAGCAATGATATTTCAGGATTCAAGTTTTTGAAACTCAAGAATAAGTATACAAGGATGATCAAATGAAGCTTAAAGAAAATTAAAGCATGAATTCAAAAATGATATCTATTAAAGCTTGAAGATTATGAGAGTATGGATGTTAAAGGGCTTAAAGTATATCAAAGCTTGAAGCAAAGAAAGAGAACAAGCATGAAGACTCAAGCACTTAGAATGTCAAATTTCCTAAGAAGTCTTTATGTAAGTGCATCATATTTTAAATATCTTTTGAAATATTTTTGAAGCTCATTAGGATGCAACAAAGATTTAGAGACCAGTTTTTTAAATTTCTGGAAAATGTTTTTGAAAAGTTACATTTAAGTCTTTCAAATAACAAAAGGTTTATAAGCCTAAAAAAATAGAAATTTTGAAAAAATTGACTGGTCAGCCGACCGACCATAATACACTGAGTTTCCTCAGCCAACTGACAACTACAATAGGACGAATAACTGCCCAGCCGACTGACCATTTTGAACTAAGATCAGTCAGTCGATTGACAAGGCCAGCCAACTGAAAAATTAATGGAACTTATTTTTGGCAGAGAAAAGGGCCTTAGCCGCCTGTCCAGCCGACTAACCCTGTAAAAATACCTACCTAATCACCTGTCCAGCTGACTATGATTACACACCACAGTTGCGTAATTATGCATTCAAGATCATAATTTTAATTAAAATGCCCGATTTGGTCTAATATTTTAATCATCAAGCTCACCTGATAATTTAAAAATAAATTAGCCTACTTTTTTTGAATATCTGTAGACACTCATATTTTATTATTGTAGGATAATTTTTGGAAGTCGAGCCATGCACAGAAAGAGATGTTGTTTTCGATACTATTTTGTAATTTGTACTTAACTCTCTCATCCAACCTCCAATTCAGATGAATCAAGGTGTTGTAGAAAGCTAAGAGAACCCTCTACAACTTTCATGTTTTTCTTTTTGAGAAATACTAGCTGCATCAAGGCCGAAATCAGACGTGAAGTTATCATATGCTGCTTTTATGGACTATTTCAGCAAACTTTGTAATCTAGACGTAACTTTCTCATCCGAGCTCTGATCAAGATAATTTAAAATGCTGTGAAATTCGAGAAAATTATATACAATTTTTATGTTTTTATACTTGAGAGTTACAGGTTGTAGGAGGGTCGAAATTGGGCTTGAAAGTGGAGGGTAGATTGTGTGCTTTTGAGAAAAGAAAAAAATAAAAAATAAAAAATAAAAAATATATATAAAAGATTATGTGACCCAGCCATGCAACTAGGTCCTCTTAGTAGCACGTTGGGTGAGGAAAGAAAGAAAGGAAAAGAAAGGAAAAAAGAAAATGAAGGGATTTTGAAAAAGTCAAAAGTGGGGGGCCTAGTGAAGCTATTGCAAATAAAAGGTTAGGGTTTCCTTCTCGGGGTGTGTGGCGCATAGGAGAGAGGAGCAACTGGGAACCTTCCTTCTTTTGGCTTATTTTTGTGAGGATATAAAGGATATTTTTTAGGGCCTTGGGGGGGGGGGGGGAGGAGGACGAACGGAAGGGTTTCTTTGGGAGGTCGTACACGCACAGGAAGTCTTTTAGGGGGAGCACACGGATTGAAAAAAAAAAAAAAAAAAGAAGCCATATTTTTGGAATTTTTATTGGAGTCTCTGAGAGTTGGTACTGCGAAGACACACATACATACGGCCAGCAAAGGAGAGTTGACAGCACGCAAAAAATTTAAAGCTTTTCTGGAATCAGGAAGCGACGAACTAAGGCGGTGCTCAGAGTGTTCGCGGCGCACGACGGTGGTGTTGCGAGTGTTGATTTTTCCTCTACTCTCCAAATAAAAGAAAATATGGTGAAATCTTTATTTTTGAATTTAATTTTTGGAATGAACTAATTTTTTGTATTCTAGAAAAACAATGTAGCCCAGTTTTGAACTATGCTTGTTCTTCGATGTTAATCTAAAGTAGTTTTATTTAATGTTTGTTTGAGTTATTCTACGCTTAATGCTTTTAATTAACTGGTTGTTAATTAGATGATGTTGGTCTTGTGATTTACCACCGAAAGGGAGAATTATAGGATAGATCTGGGATAATTTAGCATAGGTGAATATAGAGACAAAAAGACTTGTTTGAGCTTTCGTAGCATTAAAAAAATCGACAGTCTTATTGCGTTCTTGCATTATTAATTTGCATATTCTTATGCTAAATAATAAACAAGAATAGGTTCTGATTAACTATCGTAAGAGGCTTTTAGAAAAATTGGAAATTTGCTAACAAACAAAGAAAATAAAATCGAATTAGCTAGATGAGTAAAGCATAGTGAGAAACTAGATGAAATCGGTTTCCTAGAAGTTTTCACCCTCAATAATTTGATACGCGGCAGTCAATTTTATTTTCCCTTGAGTAGTTTATTTAAAGTAGCCTTATTTCAATTTCGCAGTTTAAAATTATTAATCTTTCTAAATAAAATCAAGGTTAGTATAATTTTGGTACTTGGTAAAATTAAGACATTAATCCCTGAGGATGATACTCTACACATCATTATATTATAAAACTACGATACTATGCACTTGCAGTTTTGCACCGATCAAGTTTTTGGTGCCGTTGCTCGAGATTGAGTTTTTCTTATTTTTGCCAATATCGATACAAAGAAATCTTGCTTTTAATTTAAAATTTTATTTTTATATTTTATTTTATTTTTATTTTATTTTACTTTTTTATCTTCTTTATTTCAAGTTTGTTTTTTATGTTGGATGCGCCGTGCTAGAAACCCGTGTCATTATTCCTTTTGATTCGAAGATTGAAAGAACGCACTAAGGAAAAATAGGGTACTAGCCATGGAGAACAGACAAGAAAATGTGTAAGCATGTGCCTTGAAGGATTATGTACGGCCAGTTGTGAATGACAACTATTCGGGGATCAGATGCCAGCCCATTAATGCTAACAATTTTGAGTTTAAACTCGCATTAATCAGCATGGTACAACAGGACCAATTCAGTGGATCACCACTTGATGATCCTAATATCCATCTGGCAATGTTCTTGGAGATTTGTGATACTTTAAAGATCAATGGTGTTACTGAAAACACCATTAAACTGATATTGTTCCCTTTTTATTTGAGAGACAAAGTAAGAGGTTGGCTACAGTCTCTACAACTGGGGAGCATCACTAGTTGGCAAGACATGGCAGAAAAATTTCTGGCTAAATTCTTTCCACCTGCAAAAACCGCCCAACTCAGGAGTGAGATTGGTCAATTCAAGCAACATGATTTTGAATCACTCTATGAAGCATAGGAAAGGTATAAGGATTTGATTCGACGCTGCCCACAACATGGATTGCCGGATTGGTTACAAATTTAGATGTTCTATAATGGATATGGGCAAACTCGGACTTTAGTTGATGCTGCATCTGGGTGAACTTTGATGTCAAAGACACTTGAGGGTGCTACTTCTCTTTTGGAAGAAATGGCCTCCAATAACTATCAATGGCCAACTGAAAGAACTATAGCTAAGAAAGTTGTTAGAATTCATGAATTGGAGTTGTTTGCTGCACTTTTAGCTCAAGTTGCTTCTCTATCTCATCAGATTTCAGCTTTGACAACCCAAAGGATACCACAAAATGCAGATTATGTGGCAGCTACAACTACGAAAGATCCAAGCAATGGAGAGAGTCAAGAACAGGTTCAATACATCAACAATCCGAACTACAACTATAGGGGTAATCCAGTGCCACAATATTACCATCTAGGGCTTCGAAATCATGAGAATTTGTCTTATGGAAATACAAGGAATGTGTTGCAACCTCCTCCAGGACTTGATAGTCATCAAGGTGAGAAGAAGATGTCACTTGAGGATGCCATGATATCATTTGTTGAGGAGACAAAAGCAAGATTTAAAAAGACTGATTCATAGTTGGACAACATCGAGACTCATTGCAACAATATGGGAGCCACTATGAAGAATCTTGAAATGCAAATTGGGCAATTAGCCATGACTATAATTTTCTAACAAAGAGGAACTTTTCCTAGCAACACAGAAGTGAATCCTAAGGAACAATGCAAGGCCATCACACTTAGGAGTGGAAGAGAAATTGAGAAGTCACCAGCTAAGTAAACCATGTCCACACCTATAATTGAAAAGAATGGCTGAAGCAAGAATAAAGGGAAAGAAGAGGAGATTGTGGATGATACATGAGGAGAGACTGACACGTTACCAGCAATTTCATTTCCTAACAATCCTCATATCCTCTCTACTCCACTTCCTTATCCTCAACGTTTTAAAAAACAAAAATTAGATAAGTAATTTTCTAAGTTTTTGGATATTTTTAAGAAAATTCACATAAACATTCCTTTTGCAGATGCCTTGTAACAAATGTCAAACTATGTCAAATTCCTGAAGGACATCATTTCAAAGAAAAGGAGGTTGGAGGAGTGTGAAACAGTGAAGCTTTCTGAAGAATGCAGTGCTATTCTTCAAAAGAAATTGCCTCGGAAATTAAAAGATCCAGGGAGTTTTACTTTGCTTTGCACTATTGGAAATTCATTTTTTGATAAAGTTTTATGTGATCGTGGTGCTAGCATTAATCTTATGCCACTTTCTGTTTGTAGTAAATTGGGACTTGGAGAGATGAAACAAACAACCATTTCTTTGCAACTAGTAGACCGATCCATCAAGTATCCACATGGAATCATATAAAACTTATTGGTAAAGGTGGAAAAATTCATTTTTCCTGCTAATTTTGTGGTGTTAGATATAGAGGAAGACCAAGAAGTGCCACTAATTCTTGGCCGACCATTCTTGGCCACTAGAAAGGCTTTAATTGATGTTCAAAAGGGTGAGTTAACATTGAGAGTGGAAGGGGAAGAGGTTATGTTCAACATCTACCAAGACATGAGATTCCCAAAAGATCCAAGCACTTGCTTTCGCATAGATGTCATTCAGCAAGGTGTAGAAAAAGCCTTTCAAAAAGATGTACCAGATGATCACCTAGAATGATCCTTGCAGCAGATTACAACACAACAACATGTGGGGAGGCTAGACCCTATGGTAGCAAAGACAGATTCTATAATCTCTAAAGAAAAGATGCAGCAACCTACATCTCCAAAGTTGAAAAAATTCCCTCAGCATCTTCGCTACGCGTTCTCAGGTGATACGTATGAAAATGCAAAAATCTACAAAGAGCGGATGAAGAAGTGGCATGACAAACAGATTCTTAGACATGAGTTTGCTCCAGGACAACAGGTTCTACTCTTCAACTCAAGATTAAAGCTCTTCCCGGGTAAGTTGAGGTCAAAATGGATAGGTCCTTGTACAATTAACAAAGTTTTCCCTTTTGGAGCAATAGACTTGAAGGACAAGACAGGGAATATATTTAGAGTTAATGGTTAGATACTGAAGCACTACTATGGAGAAAAAATGGAGAGGAATTGTGCATTTATTCCTCTTGGAGATCCTAGTTGATGAAGATTGAAACGTCTGGCTTGAGACATTAAAACAAGCACTTTTGGGAGGCAGCCCAAAGAGTTTTTCTTTTGTTTATTTATTTTATATTTATTACTTTATTTATTTATCTATTCACTTTTGAATAATTTATATTTTTTATGCAGGTTTATTTGGCACAAGTATAGAGCTGAAAATTTAATTCCTCGACGGATTCACCAAAAAGCTAGGGAAGTTTCTTTCTTTTTTTTCAATCTTTCTCATCTTTGAATAACATTGAAAAAAAAATGTGAATCTGGATGATTAGGCCATGAGTGACACTACTTATGCCCTTCACATACTTGCATATAACCTAGGTGTTGACCCTATGGGTCATACCCTGTTTTGATTATGACAAATACTCAGGTATTTAATGACTGCCGAGTTGATGTGCAGGTTTATCTTGACAGTATCCTATGATGACACTCAGAGACCCATAGGAAAATGAAGACTCTGAAGACCCTAGATATAATTTATATGTTGTAATTTATATTCGGGTCTGTAATATTTAAGTAGGAAAGGTTTGTAATAGTAAATAGGGCTTTGATTGTCGACGGTAGCCTTGAGACAAAATCCATAGATATATGATCCCACTTCTACTCGAGGATAAATAGTGGCTGCAACTGACCTGCTAGTCTCTGGTGCTCATATTTTACCTACTAGCATATCAAACACTGGGCTACATACTCGGCAATCTTTCTCTTCATACCACTCCACCAATAAAACTCTCGCAGATCCGTATACATTTTTCTACTGCCAGGATGAACTGCATACAAGGATCTGTTAGCCTCCTCCAAAATAGTTTTCCTGATCCCAGCATCAGCAGGAACACACAGTCTGGAATGGAACCGTAAAGCCCCGTCATCTGAAATGTAGAATTCCTCTCCCTGGCCAGTCTGCACTCTATCTATCACCTCTACAAATTCTAGATCTTCCTTCTGAGCGGCTTTAATTCTTTCCTGAAGAGTAGGCTGTACTACTAGACTAGCGATACATACTAAAAGATTACTCTCGATCAATTCAATTCCGAGTCTCTCTAGATCCATCATGATCAGACACTGGATCTCCATAGCTGCCAATGCTGATTCCCCGGACTTCCTGCTCAGTGCATCAGCTATAACATTTGTTTTCCCTAGGTGGTAACTGATAGACAATCAAAATCCTTAATCAACTCTAACCACCTTCTCTGTTTTATATTCAATTCCTTTTACATGAAGAAATACTTCAAACTCTTATGGTCAGAGAAAATCTCACACTGCTCGTCGTACAGGTAATGCCTCCAAATTTTCAATGTGTGTACCACTACAGCCAATTTAAGATCATGGGTAGGGTACTTCTTTTCGTATTCTTTCAACTGTCTGGACGCATAGGCTACTACCCTGCCATGCTGCATCAATACACAGCCAAGTCCCTTCAAGGATGCATCACTGTAGATAGTATAACCCTCACCCCCTGATGGGATGATTAGCACTAGTGTTGTGACTAGCCTCTGCTTCAATTCCTGAACTGCTCACAGCTGTCGTCCTATTCAAATCTAGCATTCTTCCTAGTTAGTCGTGTCAGAGGCCTTGATAAAATTGAGAACCCCTCGACAAAACGACGGTAATATCCAGCTAACCCCAAGAAACTCCTGATCTCTTGGACGTTCTTCGGTCTAACCCAATTCACTACCGCATCAATCTTACTGGGATCCATAGAAATTCCGTCTCCTGAGATAACATGCCTCAAAAACATAACTTCATCGAGCTAGAAGTCGCATTTACTGAATTTTGAATATAACTTCTTCTCCTTGAGCATCTGCAAAACTTGCCTTAAATGTATCTTGTGCTTCTCACAACTTCTCGAATAGACCAGTACATCATCAATGAAAACAACAACAAACTGATCTAAATATGGATGAAAAATCCTATTCATCAAATTCATAAATATCACAGGAGCATTCGTCAGACCAAATGGCATAACATAAAATTCGTAATGCCCATACCTGGTCTTGAAAGTCGTCTTCGATACATCTTCTGTTCTCACCTTTACTTGATGGTAGCCTGACCTGAGGTCGATCTTAGAATACACCTGTGTACCCTGGAGCTGATCGAACAAGTCATCGATACGGGGTAGAGGATACTTGTTCTTAATTGTCACTTTATTAATCTCCCTGTAATCTATGCACATCCTCATAGACCTGTCCTTCTTCTTCACAAATAGTACTAGAGCTCCCCACGGAGATACACTAGGTCGTATGAAGCCCTTATCAAGCAAATCCTTCAATTGATCTTTTAATTCGGCCAACTCTGCCGGTGCCATTCGATACTGTGCTTTAGAGATCGGTGATGTACCTGGAAGTAGATCAATGGGAAAATCTACTTCACAATCAGGTGGCAAACCCGGCAATTCATCTGGAAACACATCTATAAATTCTTTCACTACTGGAGTGTTAATAAGCTTCAATTCATTCTCTGACATTTCTTTCACGAAGGCTGCAAATCCCGAAAAACTACTTAGGAGCAGTCTCCTCGCCTAAACAGCTAAGACCATCTGAGGTAAAGATTGTACTCATGACCCTATAAATTTGAATTCTGGTTTCCCTAGAGGTATGAATATTACTTCTCTCGCATGACAGTCTATACTGCAAAAATTAGCTACTAGTCAATCCATGCCCAAACCATGCATGTCCAGCACTACCAAATCGGCAGATAAAATTCTCCCCTAATATTGACTGGACAACCATGGAGCGTCCTCCTACATCTCAACGCTGACTCGGTCGGTGTAGCTACTAATAATTCAACATCTAGTGTTTGTATTTTGGCCGCACACAATTTAACACATTCCACAGATGCTAGCGAGTGTGTGGCCCTTGAGTCAAAAAGTGCAATAACTTTAAATGAAAACATATTAACTATACCTATCACCACATCACCGGCTGTCTCAGCATCACCTGGCGTTAGAGCAAAAACCCTAGCTAGGGCCATATTTCGCTGCTGGCCTCCACATAGCGCCATGTAGCCTCCTCGAGCAGGTCTAGGAGCAGGAGCAACGCCAATATGAGCCTAACAATCCCTCATCACATGCCCTGGCTCCCCACAGCGGTAGCAGATACCTCGCCCGGCACGACACTCCCCCAAGTGTCTCTTCCCACAAGTCGAGCAATCTGGAAGTGGCTGCATACCCTGAAAACTTTGAGTCCTTGCCTCTTACCTCCGATCTCTGTAGTAGCCCCCTCTCTTCCATGAACCACAATCGACACCTTGCTAGGAACCAGAAGGTGCAAATCTCTTCTTTTGTCTCTGTTCCTCAGCCTCAAACTGCTCCCCAATCTCCGCTATAGTGGCTCTATCCACCAGCTCAGCAAAATCCTGTAACTTCAAAATCAACACCTGCTTATATATTTCTCTCCTTAAACCTCTTTCAAACTGTCGTACCTTCTTCGCTTCATCTGGTATAATGTACGGAGCGAAGTGAGATAGTTCGATGAACCTCCCCACGTACTACTGCATGGTCTGCTATCCCTGCTTTAGATTCAGGAACTCCTCAATTTTAGCTTTCCTAGACGAAGCTGGAAAATACCTATCAAAGATTGTCTCCTTAAACCACTCCCATGTCACCTCCATAAGTACCATCCTCTGCTGCTCCAAGAGTTTCACCGTCGACCACCATCTCTTGGCCTCCCCAGTCAGTCTGTAGCTAGCAAACAACACCCTCTGCTCCTCAGAACACTGCAGTACTGCAACTATTTTCTCTACCTCCTGCACCCATTTTTCAGCAACTGCAAGATCTATTCCTCCTGAGAAAGTCGGAGGATTCATCTTTATGAATTTGTCTATCGAGCTACCGTGGCCTACTGATGGACCACCCTGTTCCCTCGAACTCCTAGCAATTTTGGCCATGACTTGCTGTGCCACGCTACGTAAAACTGCATCCGAATCACCGCCCGCAGTGCCTGAGTGTCCAGCACCCTCATTTCCACTAGTGTGGGCACTACTGCCACCAGGGTCCATCCTGAAAAACAAATAACTTAACTTAGAACCCTTTTACTATACATATCACCCAACCAATATAATGTTTACTCCTAATTAATTCATCTCTCTGGGTCTTAATTCAAGGTTCAATCCTGCAACATAGATACCCAACCCGACGATAGTTTACCATGACTTTCCTGAAATCGTCACCCCAGGAAAATCACACAAACCACCATGGAAGTCTTGCATCTAGACTACAAAACCTGACCTCAAATCCCCTTATCTTATACTCTGATATTATTACTGCTGCATTCTAGAGTCTACAGAACCTAGCATCCTAGGCTCTGATACCAAACTGTAACGACCTGCTTATCTTATCATATAATAAAACATACTTTATAACAAAGTCAACCCGAACCCATGGGTAACGATAACACCTCTGACATTCACAGCGGAAACCTAAGCAGCAGTAAATATAAATCCCATTTTCATAACCATAAAATATAAATATCAGAGTCAACTACATTCCCAAATATCTGTGTTTATGTACAATCTCCAAAAAATACAACATACATATAAAAATATCTAGGAACCCACAACACACATCTATTGTCCCTAGATCAAAACTTACCCTCCTAGCGGGGTAGTACTACTAACTTAACGGCGGTCATGTTCTGTAGGTCTTTCTGGGTTTCCTGAAAATCATATAATGCTCGGGGGTGAGACACTTCTCAATAAGGGAAAATAAACTAAATACAGTTGTGTGGCAACATGAACATTTAATGCAATTATACATATACAGTACATTTTATATATTTGCAAACATTCATCATAACATACTAAATAATCATATACTTTCATATTTTCTAATAAATCATATCATTCATAAAATTTCTGTTATAGCTAATAATACCAAAAATATACTCAGGATGAATAGCTAGCTGGTGTCATGTATTGCCCCCCATGACGAGTTGTGCAGCCTGAAGGTGGGACCCAACAATGGCTGGCCTACCACTGCCGAGTCAAAAATGTCTGTAAGTACGATGGGCCCGCCAGACCCTAGTCCGGACTACCAGGTGGACGTCTACAACTCTACACTGAAAGTCACATCAACTATCCATCTCCCACCCCCTTGTGGGGTGGTTAGCACAAGTCTGAACAATGATATCTGATCTATATATAGCTACGATACAGTGCTCCTGAAACTGAACTAAACTAACATCCAAGTTTTGATAACATATAGTACATGATAATATAGCATTTAACATAAATGGATTGGTAGCATTTCTATTTTTTCATAAATACGGCCTTGCGCCGAACATTTCACAAATATGGCCTTGTGCTAAACATTTCACAAACACGGCCTTGCGCCGGAAACATATAACATACACAGCCTTGTGCCGGCTATCAATCACGACCTTACGCCGAATATCTCATATATATCTAAATAAATAAATCATATATCATGTACTTCAAAATCATAATGTACTGTATTATTTCATAATTCCTAAAAATATGTTTTACTCGTAAAATTGCCATAACATAATACTTATCACGTAAAATAATGTTCTTGCCACATAATGCTGAGTAAAATCCTACATTTTATTCTAAAATTACATTTCTTGTAATACAACAACATTTTCCCAAATATGCATTTTTCTCAATAATATTCAAATATAAAACATGCTTTCCTGAGAATTAATATGATGATAAATAATACTAATTTGCATGGAAAAATAACTGCTCTAATTTATTCCCTTACCTGACACTGAGAAAAACCCCCTAAAAATCCACTTGTCCTGCACCCGCAGGGTTCCCTGTTCAACACCCTGAATTCAACAACTCTCAAAACTAAACTTCAGTATTTTCACGTGAATATCATTTCCTATAACTATGAAAGACCAAATTTTGCTTAAAAACCCTTACCTGAAATTAGGGATGAATTTCAAATTGCTTCCACCAACGATCCGTTCCAGCAAATAAGGAGAGAACTTCTTCAGGAGCATCGTGGTGGCCCCAGATCATCGATTCGATGAACAATAGAGCCAAAATCGAAGAGAGAGGAGAGAGAAACCATGGGGAGAAGAGAGAGAGTTAATTTCCTGATTTTTATGCGTTTAAAACCATGTTTCACACTATTTATACTAGGGGCTTCGTCGACAAGTCAGGTCACCTCATCGAAGAGGTCAATAGCCAATTCTATTCTAAAATCATAGTTTTTGACATCTCATACATACATATTTATTTCAACATATTAGTAGTATTTTCCCAATAACATACATTTTCTCAATAATATTCAAATATCATGCATATTCCCTAAAAATTACTTTGCTAATAATAATAATAATACGTGTGGAAAAATAACTACTTTAGTTTATTCCCTTACTTTGCTATTGAGAAAACCCCTAAAATATCCTAATCTAACGGCGTAGGATTTCCTTATCAATACCCAGAAAATGAAAACTCCCAGTATTAAACTTCAGTATTTTTGCATGTATATCATTTCCTATAACTACCGTAAGACCAAATTCGGCATAAAAAGTCTTACCTCAACTTAGCGATGATTTCCAACTTGCTTTCACCAATGATCCGCTTCAGTAGATTTGGAGAGAACTTCCCTAGGAGCATCGTGGCGGCTTCAGATCGTCGAACCGACGAAAATCCAACCCAAAATCGAAGAGAGAGAGAAACCATAGGGGGAGAGAGAGAGAAAGAGAGAGAGAGAGTAAGATATTTTCTTAGTTTTCATATTTAATTCTAGATTTCTACTATTTATAGGGTCAGATTCGTCGATGAGACACGTCACCACGTTATTCAAAAGCAATAATAAGGTACTTGTCACCACGTTACTTGCATGCTCAGCGTCCGCTGGAGTAAGAGAGTATACTCTAGCCAGAGCTGTATTCGTCTGAGCGATTCCTTGAGATATTTGATTACCCCCTCGGTCCCCACTAACTGCAGGCACGTCTCGCCTCGGTGCTTGACAATCACCAGACACGTGGCCTGGCTTGCCACAGTTGTAGCAACAACCCCCAAATCGCCGGCACTCACCCTCGTGCCGCCTATTGCATCTGGTACAACGACCATTAGTCTAGCTCCCCCGAGAAACCAAGTGCTCGGTATTCTAATGATAACCCGAGCCCTTGCTCCTCTTCTTCCAAGATCCCTGACGAGATCCTGTCTGAGAACCAGAAGGTACTGTCCTCTTCCTCGATTCCTAATCCACCTCGTCCTCTCGAATACCAGTCTCGATCACCGTGGTCTTATCCACCAATACTGAGAACTTGCGGATCTGAAGCATACCCACCAGTCTACGGATATCTTTCCTCAAACCCTTCTCCAACCTCCGACTCTTCTCATACTCCCTTGAGATCATACATGGTGCAAAACGGGACAGCTCTATGTATCAAGTCGCATACCCCTGCACCGTTAAACTCCCCTTCATCAGAGCAGAAAACTCATCTACCTTCGCATCACGTACTAAAGCCGGGAAGTATATGTCAAAGAACACCTCCTTGAAATGGCTCCATGTCATCTCCTCAGGACCAGCTCTCTGCCTCTCTAGCAGACTCACCGCAGTCCACCATCGACACGCCTCCCCAGACAACTGGAAAGTAGCATAGAGGACTCGCTGTCTATCCGTGCAGTGCAGAACTCCCGGATTCCTCTCAGTCTTCTCCATCCAGTCCTCTGATGTCGTCAGTTCAGGTCCTCTAGAGAACGTCGGAGGATGCATACGTGTGAACCTCTCAATGGTGCACCCCGCAACGGTAAGAGAGCGCTCACGTCTCCTCACACTCCACCCGATCTCCCGTAATACCTGCCTCGTCAAACCTCGAGGCACAAAAGGAGACTCATCACTCGCAGTCTCCTCGAAGCCACTTCCCAAGTTATTATCCTTCGGCTCCATTCTGCAACACAATAGGAATCTATCAGTATCCCTATAACACATACAGTTAACACAATGATCTACACTAATCATGTTAACTATTTCCTGCCAGGTCTAGGTATGTCCTATCACACCGACACGAAAGTCATCAATGATCTGCCCTACTTTTACTAGAATCGTCATCCCAGAAAAAACACGAAATACCATCGACAATTCCCGGTCTAGCAACCGAACAACCCTTAACCAACTCTACCCATATCCACATCCTATACTCTGGTATGTACTCATAACTAAGCCTAACCAAGTCTACAAGATCTAGTAACCTGACTAGCTTTAATACCAAGCTGTCAGGCCTCGAACCCGGAAATGGGACCCGGGGGTGAAAATTGATACCTAACCTGTCCCTGTATCATATAAATCATCACAAATACAGTATACTGGATAAGGGTCCGACCCCGTGGGGTTCCCATGCACCCTAAACACATCAATCATAATCATATACGTAGCGAAAAAAGTCATTATATATCAACATATGCAATACCATACCAGAGTCTATACAAGAGCAGAACGTGGCTCTAACAAAATGAACAAACTGGGTGCCCAAATACAACTCAAAAGGCAACCCAACAAAACTACAGTCCTAGCACTTACCCAAGCGCTAACGTAGTACACCGGCCACTATGCTCCCTACACCAGGACGCTAGTTTCGGTTACCCGAAGGACCTGTAAAAATGTACGTACAGTAGGGGTGAGACATCTCTCAATAAGGAAGAACACAGGTTATATCGGTGTGTGGCATTTGAGTGTTATCATGATACAACATACACGCAGTTAAATACATACCAGTACTAATTTACACAGTGCATACACGCACACATACGAAGGCCATTTATATGCAACCCCATCATAATACACACACATGATCAGTAACCCGGTATCGTCACACCCATTGGCCCGAAGCCGGTCCGACATTTCGGGGTTGGCCCGTAGCCAACCCGTGAAGCACGGCGCCACCGGCACATGGCTAGTCCTCGACTCCCATGGCATCGTACCGGCGCTAACTGGTGGATCCACACCCTTCGACCTGATCTACCAGAATAGGCTCACGCCCTCAGATATAGAGCCGGCCACTCTTGCCAACGTGGCTGGCGATACACACACCCTCGGATATAGAGCCAGCCACTCTCAGTACCTGGAACAATTTCGGAACCGCGTTCCTACTAGCACTTCAACATATCACACACATATGCATGCTCATATAACCAAACAAACCACACTCATTTGGTAATCTAAATCATGATTTTCTAAACAAATACAGTTTAAACAAAGTCAAGGCACGGTCATCCCAATATCACAATATTCAACAAAACCCGAGTTTCAGCCCGTCACCCTTTTTTTCCCAAAACTGTAATAACGAAAAACCCATAGTTTTCCCCGTTAGATCCCCCTAAATGAGTAGCCAAAACACACACAGGACCGTGGACCACAGTTCCACCGAGTCCGATTTCAAAAATAACAAATATAAACATAGTTCCCCTTACCTTAACCCTGTAAGCAAATCTCGAACTCCAAGGTCCCTAAACAGCGAATCGAGTTTCAAAACCTACAAATCATAGTACAGAATATACTCACAAGACTGATACCTACAAAACTACCAGATCAGAATTAAAAATCGAGCCTTACCTCGATTTTACGCCGAAACCCAAAAATCTCCAAAACGAGATTCCAATCTGTAGAAGTTGTAGAGAATCCTTCCACGATCCTTGTAGTAGCTTCCGTTTATCGATTCCGTCAACGATCGACGAAAAATTCTAGAGAGCAGGAGAGCGTAGAGAGAGTTTAGAGAGAGAGAGAGATAGGATTGAGTTTACTTAATGAAGAAGTAATAGAAATTTCCTTTTATAGCCCTTGACCCAAAATTTTCCAATTTTGCCCCTCTTAATATTTAAACCCATTTTTTCACATTTTGGGTTTTTACAATCTCCCCTCCTAACAAAAATTTCGTCCTCGAAATTTGCCATCTCTTATTCCCAGATTCATACATACAATCAAATATATTGACACAACTCAAGAGCGAACTGACGATCATCACAGCACAGTCCCATCATACACATACACCTAGACACAACTCAAGAGCGAACTGGCGATCATCACAACACAGTCTCATCATACACATACACATACATACCCTCACTTATGGCGGAGGAATATCGTGGTTACATATACAACAGTCTCAAGAGTTCACAATACTCACACTCCCGACGACTAACCACCTATCCCAACCCACAGTAGGATCATGTACTAGTGCTCAAAATAACTGTGGATACTTCTGGCATATTTCCGTTTCCAATTCCCAAGAAGCTTCCTCAACCTCGTGGTTTCGCCACAATACCTTCACTAATGGTATCTCTCTGGTATGAAGCTTCTGAACTTTACGGTCCATAACCTGAATAGGTATCTTCTCATACGCTAAAGTATCCCCAATTTCCAACTCATCATAACTAATCACATGTGAAGGATCCAATACGTACCTCCTCAACATGGAGACGTGAAACACATCATGGACCCTCGAAAGTGCTGGAGGTAATGCGACTCTGTAGGCTACTGGACCCACTCGCTCAAGTACTTCGAATGGTCCAATATACCTCGGGATCAGCTTGTCCTTCCTGCCGAATCTCATCACTCCTTTCATCGGAGCAATACGCAGAAATACCTTACCTCCCACTTCAAACTCTAACTCATGGCGGAGAACATCTGCATAACTCTTCTGCCGACTCTGAGCTGATTTAATCCTCTCCCGGATCAAACCCACCTTCTTAGACGCATGCTGCACAAGTTCAGGTCCTAACACCTTACGTTCACCAACCTTATCCCAACACAAAGGAGATCGACACCTCCGACCATACAAAGCCTCGAATGGTGCCATCCCGATACTAGATTGGAAGCTGTTGTTATAAGAAAACTCCACAAGTTGCATAAACTGTATCCAACTACCACCGAAGTCTAACACACAAGCTCGCAACATATCTTCCAATATCTATATCATCCTATCCGACTGTCCATCAGTCTGGGGGTGGAACGCTGTACTGAAAGTAAGCTTCGTCCCCAATGCCTCCTGCAAACTCGTCTAGAATCAAGAAGTAAACCTCGGATCTCGATCTGACACAATGGACATCGGTACCCCATGCATTCTCACAATCTCATGCACATACAAATCTGCTAGCCTACTCAAAGGATAGCTAACCTTCATCGGTATGAAATGAGCAGATTTCGTCAATCTATCCACGATCACCCAGTTAGCATTCTGCTCGTGAAGCGTTGGCGGCAATCCGGTCACAAAATCCATGAAAATATGCTCACATTTCCACATCGGAATAGGCAAAGGCTACAACAGCCCTGTAGGCCTCTGATGTTCAGCTTTCACCTGCTGACACGTCAAACACTGCTCCATGAACTGAACAATCTGCCTCTTCATACCAGACCACCAGAAGGTCTCACGCAAGTCCCGATACATCTTCGTACTACCAGGATGTACCGTAAACATAGAACGATGTGCCTCCTCTAGAATCGTCCTTCTGATCTCATCATCGTTCGGAACACAGTCTGGTCCCAAACCTCAACACACCTCCCTTAGAGATGTTAAACTCTGTAGTTAGTCCCTGTTGTACCTTTTCTATAACATCTGCCAACTCTGCATCACTAGCCTACATGGCTTTTATACGCTCAAACAAAGTCGATTGGACCACCAAACCAGCAAGATAAGCCTGATGATCACCCACCACCAACTATATACCTGAGCTCTCCAAATCCCGTCTGATGTGACACTGAGTTACAACCGCAGATACAGCTGTAGGCCCTGACTTCCGACTCAACGCATCAGCTACCATATTAGTCTTCCCCGGGTGATAACTGATCGTGCAATCGTAGTCTTTAATCAATTCAAGCCACCGCCTCTGCCTCATATTCAACTCCTTCTGCGTGAAGAAATACCTAAGGCTCTTATGATTAGTGAAGATCTCACACTACACCCCGTACAAATAGTGTCGCCAGATCTTTAGTGCATACACAACAGCAGCCAACTCCAGATCATGCGTAGGGTAGTTCTTCTTATATTCTTTCAATTGCTAAGAAGCATACGCCACAACCTTACCCTACTGCATAAGCACACATCCTAAGCTCTTTAGAGACGCATCGCTATAAATCACAAATCCACCATCCCCCGAAGGAATGGTCAATACTAGAGCAGTAACCAACTGGTGCTTCAACTCCTGAAAGCACTGCTCGCAATCATTGGTTCACTCAAACTGGACTCCCTTCCTGGTCAATCGAATCAGAGGTCTAGACAGTTTACAGAAACCCTCTACGAACCGACGATAGTAACCCGCCAGTCCTAGAAAACTCCGAACCTCCTGCACATTCTTCGGCCTTACCCAGTCGACCACAGCTTCAATCTTGCTAGGATCAACTGATATACCATCCCCAGTAACCACATGGCCTAAGAACGCGATCTGACTCAACCAGAATTCACATTTCTTCAACTTAGCATACAACTTCTTCTCCCACAGAATTCGTAGCACTAACCTCAAATGTTCCGCGTACTCTTCCGTACTTCTTGAGTATACCAGAATGTCATCAATGAATACCACTACGAATCGATCTAGGTACTCATGGAAAACCCTATTCATCAGATCCATGAACACTGCCGGAGCATTCGTCAACCCAAAAGGCATGACTAAAAACTCGTAGTGACCATATCTAGTTCGGAAAGCCGTCTTCATTACATCCTCCGCTCTAACCCTCACCTGATGATATCCTGACCGCAAATCGATCTTCGAAAAGACCCGCGTCCCCTGCAACTGGTCAAAGAGATCATCTATACGAGGTAAAGGATAACGATTCTTCACAGTTACCTTGTTAATCTCACGGTAATCAATGCACATCCGCATCAACCCGTCCTTCTTCTTCACAAACAGTACTGGAGCTCCCCAGGGCGAAACACTAGGTCGAATGAATCCCAAGTCCAGTAAATCCTACAACTGCTCCTTCAACTCCAGAAGTTTTGCTGGACCCATCCGGTATGGAGTTTTAGAGATCGGTGCCTTACCAGGCAGCAACTCTATCACAAATTCCACCTCACGATCTGGAGGTAAACCAGGTAAATCATCTGGCAACACATCCAGGAATTCGCTAACTACCCGAATATCCTCGAGCCTCAACTCATCCCATAGCGGTTCCTCCACACAAGCTAAGTACCCCTGACATCCGTCCAAGAGTAGCCTCCTTACCTGTAATGCCGAAAGAATCTGTGGTGCTGAACGCACACACGATCCTACAAACTCGTACTCCTGCTCCCCAAGAGGTCTGAAAACTACTACCTTCCTACGACAATAGATCACAGTATAACTGAAGAACAACCAATCCATCCCCAGAATGATGTCAAACCCCGACATGTCGTATAGTACAAGATTCACCTATAGCAGCTTTCCTTGAATTTCCATTGGGCAGTCTACCAACATCTTCCTACAGAAGGATACACTCCTAGATGGTGTAGTAATAGATAACACCTCATTCATATCTCGAGTCTCAAACCCACACCATCCCATAAAATTCATAGACACAAAGGAATGAGTTGCACCCGAATCAAACAAAACAAAACCTTTATTCGAAAGAAATAATAAGGTACCTGTCACCACGTTACTTGCATGCTCAGCGTCCACTGGAGTAAGAGAGTATACTCTAGCCGGAGCTGTATTCGTCTGAGCGATTCCCCAAGGTATCTAATTACCCCCTCAGTCCACACCAACTGCAGGCACGTCTCACCTCGGTGCTCGACAATCACGAAGACATGTGGCCTGACTTGCCACAGTTGTAGCAACTACCCCCAAATGGCCAGCACTCACCCTCGTGTCACCTGTTGCATCTGGTACAACGACCATCAGTCTAGCTCCCCTGAGAAACCTGGCGCTCGGTATTCTAATGATAACCCGAGCCCTTCCTCCTCTTCTTCCACGATCCCTGACGAGATCCTGTCTGAGAGCCAGAAGGTACTATCCTCTTCCTCAATTCCTGATCCGCCTCGTCCTCTCGAATACCAATCTCGATCACCGTGGCCTTATCCACCAATACCGAGAACTCGCGGATCTGAAGCATACCCACCAGTCTACTGATATCCTTCCTCAAACCTTTCTTGAACCTCCGAGTCTTCTCATACTCCCTCGAGATCATACATGGTGCAAAACGGGACAGCTCTATGTATCGAGCCGCATACCCCTACACCGTCAAACTCCCCTGCGTCAGAGCAGAAAACTCATCTACCTTCGCATCACGTACTGAAGTCGGGAAGTATTCGTCAAAGAACACCTCCTTGAAACGGCTCCATGTCATCTTCTCAGGACCAGCTCTCTACCTCTCCAGCAGACTCACCGCAGCCCACCATCGACTCGCCTCCCCAGACAGTTGGAAAGTAGCATAGAGGACTCGCTGCCTATCCTTGCACTACAGAACTCCTGGAATCTTCTCAGTCTTCTCCATCCAGTCCTCTGATGTCGTCGAGTCAGGTCCTTCAGAGAACGTCGGAGGATGCATGCGTGTGAACCTCTCAATGGTGCACCCCGCAGCGGGAAGAGAGTGCTCGCGTCTCCTCACACTCTGCTTGATCTCCCGTAATACCTGCCTCGTCAAACCTCGAGGCACAGAAGGAGAATCATCACTCGTAGTCTCCTCGGAGCCACTTCCCAGGTTATTATCCTTCGGCTCCATTCTGCAACACAATAGGAATCTATCAGTATCCCTATAACACATACAGTTAACACAATGATCTACACTAATCATGTTAACTATTTCCTGCCAGGTCTAGGTATGTCCTATCACACCGACACGAAAGTCATCAATGATTAGCCCTGCTTTTACTAGAATCGTCATCCCAGAAAAAACACAAAATACCATCGATAATTCCCGGTCTAGCAACCGAACAACCCTTAACCAACTCTACGCATATCCACATCCTATACTCTGGTACGTACTCATAACTAAGCCTAACCAAGTCTACAAGATCTAGTGACCTGGTTAGCTCTGAAACCAAGCTGTCAGACCTCGAACCCGGAAATGGGACCTGGGGGTGAAAATTGATACCTAACCTGTCCTTGTATCATACAAATCATCACAGATATAGTACACTGGATGAGGGTCCGACCCCGTGGGGTTCCCAGGCACCCTAAACACATCCAATCATAATCGTATACGCAGCGGAAAAAGTCATTCTATATCAACATATGCAGTACCATACCAGAGTCTATACAAGAGCAAAACATGGCTCTAACAAAATAGACAAATTGGGTGCCCAAATACAACTCAAAATGGCAACCCAACAAAACTACAGTCCTAGCACTTACCCAAGCGCTAACGCAGTACACCGGCCACTACGCTCCTTACACCAAGACACTAGTTCCGATTACTCGAAGGACCTGTAAAAATGTACGTACAGTAGGGGTGAGAAACCTCTCAGTAAGGAAGAATACAGGTTATATCGGTCTGTGGCATTTGAGTGTTATCATGATACAACATACACGCAGTTAAATGCATTCCACTACTAATTTACATAGTGCATACACGCACACATATGAAGGCCATTTATACGCAGCCCCGTCACAATACACACACATTATCTGTAACCCGGTGTTGTCACACCCATCGGCCTGAAGCCAATCCGGCATTCCGGCATTGGCCTATAGCGAACCTGTGAAGCACGGCACCACCAGCACATGGCTAGTCCTCGACTCCCATGGCATCGTACCAGCGTTAACTGGTGAATCCACACCCTTCGGCCTGATCTGTCGGAATAGGCTCACGCCCTCAGATATAGAGCCGGCCACTCTTGCCAATGTGGCTGGCGATACACATGCCCTCGGATATAGAGCCGACCACTCTCAGTACCTGGAACAATTTTCGAACCGCGTTCCTACTAGCGCTTCAACATATCACACACACATGCATGCTCATATAACTAAACAAATCACACTCATTTGGTAATCTAAATCATGATTTTCCAAACAAATACAATTTAAACAAATTCAAGGCACGGTCATCCCAATATCATAGTATAGATCACACATATACTCGGTTTTCAACAAAACTCGGGATTCAGCCCGTCACCCTTTTTTTCCCAAAACTGTAATAATGAAAAACTCATAGTTTTCTTCGTTAGATCCCCCTAAATGAGTAGCCAAAACATACACAGGACCGTGGACCACAGTTCCACTGAGTCCGTCAAAAATAACCAATATAAACATAGTTCCCCTTACCTTAACCCCGTAAGCAAATCCTGAACTACAAGGTCCTTAAACAGCGAACCGAGTTTCAAAACCTACAAATCATAGTATAGAATATACTCACAAGACTGATACCTACAAAACTACCGGATCAGAATTAAAAATCGAGCCTTACCTCGATTTTACGCCAAAACTCGAAAATCTCCGAAACGAGATTCCAATCCGTAGAAGTTGTAAAGAATCCTTCCACGATCCTCGTGGTAGCTTCCATTTTTCGATTCCGTCAATGATCGGCGAAGAACTCTAGAGAGAAGGAGAGAGTAGAGAGAGTTTAGAGAGAGAGAGAGAGAGAGAGAGAGAGAGAGAGAGAGAGAGAGAGAGATAGGATTGAGCTTACTTAATGAAGAACTAATAGAAATTTCTTTTTATAGCCCTTGACCCAAAAATTTCCAATTTTGCCCCTCTTAATTGAAATGAAGAATAGCTTCCCAAGAGAGGGGTGAATTGGAAATCTTTTAATTTTATTTGATTTTTAAGTTTTTTAATTTTAATAACCCAGCAAAATACAATATATAACAACACTTAAGAAAACTGGAATTTAAAATAATAATTCAATCAATGTAATTAATCAATCAATCAATAAGATTTAGGCTTCCGTTGCTTTCCCTGTAACCTTTTTTTATTCACTTTACTTGATTAAGATTTCCGCAAATTAATCAACGTACTCCCCTTTTGGGTTCCGCAAAAGATTAATCAAAACGTACTTTCTATTGATCAAGAACTTAATTTAAATCCTGCAACCTGCACTCATAAATTTTATAACAAAAGTGAATAAAGTATGTAAATTAAAGTAGAGAGAAGGAGACAAGAGTTTTTACGAGGTTCGGCTTCAACACAACCTACGTCCTCGCCTTTGGCAAAAACACCGAAGGATTTCACTATCTTAGTTCCTTTACCTGGTGGAACAATACCAACTTACAATGCACTCTTTCAATTAGGCTAGAGTCTGCCTCTCCAAATAACAACCCCTTATTTGGTTCAATGATTCAACAACTCAAAATCGTTTCAGAAAGATAACGAAGGAATATGTGTACAAAAGAGAACTCTCACAGTAGAGTGAATTAATACACCAATCAGCTCACTTTATACCTCAAATTAATTTAAATATAAGAAATTTCAAGCTCAATTACTTGGTATGGATTATCAAATAATTTTCCAAAGAAGATAAAAAAAAATTTTGATCGTTCCAAAAATTAATTTCAGAATGTAAATCGATTTCAGATCAAAGAGTTTATCTTAAAATAATTTCAGATCCTTTGAAAACAAAATTTTGACTACTTGAAGATTAGTTGATCTAAAAACTTTTTGAAAAAAAAAAACTTACTTTGATCTAAAAGCTTTTGAATATCTCTGGATCAGAAAAGTTGTTGAAAAGCACTTGATCTGGAAACTTTAAAGGATTTCTCAATTTCAAAATTCTTTTGAATATTTCATCAAAGTTCTTTCTCTCTTTCTTTGTACTTTCTTTTCTCTAATTTAAAATGTTTGAGATTAGAACTATTTATAGAGGTTTTTTTTTAAATCATCCATTACTCCCAAGGATTCCTAAAATTCATTTCCAAATATTTTGAAATAAATATGTTTAAAAAACATGGTTTAAAAAATCTTCTCTTTTTAAACCCTTTTTATTTATTAAAAAAAACTTTTTAGAGTATATGTGTTTTAAAAAAATATATTTTTGATTTTCTAAATATTTTGAAATAAATATGTTTAAAAACTTCATTATTTCAAAAAATTTTCTTTTCTTAAACCCTTTCTTTTTATGGATTTAAGAAATATTCTTTAGAGTATATATATAAAAACATATTTTTAAATTTTTATGAGCTTCAAATTTCTTTATACTTAAGATTTACTTTGAAGTACTTACATTTGAGAATATCCTTAAAAGTATAATCTAGTCTTCAAAACTTGTTCTTCCACCATCTTTGTAGTTGCATTCTTTCCTTTGAGCTTTTTCACAATATGACTTCATTCTTCATGCTCTTTGTAATCCATGAACATTCTTATACACTTGAGCTCTGTTATTTTCCTGAACACTTTTACTTGAAACATATTAAATATATCATTTGATTTGTTATCATCAAAATAAGAATTGTAAGCCTTATTAGGCCAACATTAATATTTAAACCCATTTTTTCACATTTTGGATTTTTACAAGATCGACATCTCCTACCATACAAAGCTTCAAACGGTGCCATGCCAATACTGGACTGGTAACTTTTATTATACGCGAACTCTGCTAGCAACATGAGCTGAGTCCAACTACCCCCAAAGTCTAATACACACACTCAGAGCATGTCTTCTAGTATCTATATCGTCCTCTCAATCTGCCCATCTGACTAAGGATGGAATGCCGTGCCGAAAGATAGTTGAGACCCTAAAGCTTCCTATAAGCTTCTCCAGAACCGCGACATGAAACACGGGTCTCGATCTGACACTATAGATACTGGCACCCCATGAGAACGAACTATCTTCTGGACGTAAATCTCCGCTAAATGGCTGAGGGGATAGATGATCTTGATAGAGAGAAAATTGGCAGACTTAGTCAGCCGGCCTACTATCACCCAAATAGCATTCTGGCCATATGATGTCGATAGTAGTCCTGACACAAAATCCATAGATATATGATCCTATTTCCACTCTGGGATAAATAACGGCTGCAACTGACCCGCTAGCCTCTAGTGCTCAGCTTTTCCCTGCTGGCATGTCAAGCACGCGACTACATACTCGGTAATCTCCCTCTTCATACCACTCCACCAGTAAAACTCTTGTAGATCCCTGTACATTTTTCGTACTACTGGGATGAACTGGATACAAGGATTTGTGAGCATCCTCTAAAATAGTCCTCCTAATGTCAGCATCAGCAGGAACACATAATCTGGAACAGAACCGCAAAGTTCCGTCATTTGAAATGCAGAATTCCTCTCCCTGACCACTCTGCACTCTGTCCATTACCTCTACCAATTCTAGATCTTCTTTCTGGGTGGCTTTAATTCTTTCTTGCAGTATAAGTTATACCACTAAACGAGCGATACATACTGGAGTATTACTCTCAATCAATTCAATGCCGAGTCTCTCTAGATCCATCATGATCGGATGCTGGATCTCCATAGCTGCCAACGCTGATTCCCCAAATTTCCTGCTCAGTGCATCAACTACCACGTTTGCTTTCCCTGGGTGGTAACTGATAGTACAGTCAAAATCCTTAATCAACTCTATCCACCTTCTATGTGTCATGTTCAACTCCTTCTGGGTGAAGAAATACTTTAAGCTCTTGTGGTCGGAGAAAATCTCGCACTTCTCGCCATACAGGTAATGCCTCCAAATTTTCAATGCGTGTACCACTACAGCCAATTCAAGATCATGGGTAAGGTAGTTCTTTTCATATTCTTTCAACTATCTGGATGCATACGCCACCACTTTGCCATGCTGCATCAACACACAGTTGAGTCCTTTCAAGGACGCATCACTGTAGATAGTATAGCTCTCACCCTCTGACGGGATGACTAATACTGACGCTGTGACTAGCCTCTGTTTCAATTCTTGAAAACATTGCTCACACCTATCGTCCCATTCAAATCTAGCATTCTTTCTAGTTAGTCGTGTCAAAGGCCCTGATAAAGTTGAGAATCCCTCGACAAAACGACAGTAATATCCAGCTAACCCCAAGAAACTCCTTATCTCCTGGATGTTCCTCAGTCTAGCCCAATTCACTACCGCCTCAATCTTACTAGGATCCATAGAAATTCCATCCCCTGAGATAACATACCCCAAAAACACAACTTTCTCGAGCCAGAAGTCACTTTGCTGAACTTGGCATACAGCTTCTTTTCCCTAAGCATCTGCAAAACCTACCTCAAATGTATCTCGTGCTCCTCATAGTTCCTTGAATAAACTAGTATATCATCAATAAAAACAACCACAAACTGATCTAAATATGGATGAAAAAATTCTATTCACCAAATCCATAAATATCGCAGGAGCATTCATCAGACCAAACGGCATAACAAGAAACTCATAATGCCCATATCTGGTCCTAAAGGTCGTCTTCAATACATCTGCTCTCACCCTTACCTAATGGTAGCCTGACCTGAGATCGATTTTGGAATACACCCGTGTACCCTGGAGCTGATCGAATAAATCATCGATACAGGGTAGAGGATACTTGTTCTTAATTCTCACTTTATTAATCTCCCTGTAATCTATACACATCCTCATGGACCCATCCTTCTTTTTCACAAACAGCACTGGAGCTCCCCACGGAGATACACTAGGTCGTATGAAGCCCTTATCAAGAAAATTCTGCAACTGATCTTTCAGTTCTGCCAACTCTGCTGGCGCCATTCGGTACGGTGCTTTAGAGATCGACGTTGTACCTCGAAGTAGATCAATAGGGAAATCTACCTCATGATTAGGTGGCAAACCTAGTAATTCATCTAGGAACACATTAATAAATTCTTTTACCACAGGCATATTAATAAGTTTCAATTCATTTTCTGACATTTCCTTCACAAAAGCCACAAATCCCAGACAGCCATTCTGGAGCAACCTCCTTGCCTGAACAGCTGAGACCATCTGAGGTAAAGATTGCACTCGTGACCCTATAAATCTGAATTCTGGTTTCCCTGGAAGTCTGAATATCACTTCTCTTGCACGACAGTCTATAATAGCAGAATTAGCTGCTAGCCAATCCATGCCAAAGATGATATCAAACTCATGCATATCCAACATCACCAAATCAGCAGATAAAATTCTCCCATGAACATCAACTTGACAACCATGAAGCATCATACTACATCTCACCGCTAATTTGGTCGGTGTAGCCACTAATAACCCGACATCTAGTGATCGTGTTTCAATCCCACACAATTTAACACATCCCAAGGACACAAACAAGTGTGTGACACCGATATCAAAAAGTGCAATAAATTTAAATGAAAACATATTAACCGTACCTATCACCACGTTGCCGGCCGCCTCAGCATCGCCCGGTGTTAAAGCGAAAACCCTAACCGGGGCCATATTCCTCTGCTGGCCTCCACGTGGTGCCTAGTAACTCCTCGAGCAGGTCTAGGAGCAAGAGTAGCACCAATCTGTGTCAGACACTCCCTCATCATATGTCATAGCTCCCCGCACCTGTAGCAGACACCTCGCCCAGCACGACACTCCCCCAGGTGTCTCTTCCCACAAGATGGGCAAGTTGGAGATGGCTGCAGCCCCTGGAAACTACGATTCCCGGTCTCCTATCTCCGATCTTTATAATAGCCACCTCTCTTTCATGAAGCACGGCCGACTCCCTGTTGGGAACCAAAAGGTGTGGATCTCTTCTTCTACCTCTGCTCCTCAGCCTCCAACCGATCATCAATTTTTGCTATAATGGCTCGGTCAACTAACTCGGCGAAGTCTTACAACTTCAGTATCGATACCTGCTTGCATATTTCTCTCCTCAGGCCTCTTTCAAATTTTCGTACCTTCTTCACCTCATCTGTAATGATGTATGGGGCGAAGCAAGATAGCTTGATGAACCTCGCCGCGTATTGTTGTACTAACAACTGTCCCTACTTCAGATTTAGGAACTCCTCAATCTTAGCCTCCCTAAATGAGGCTGGAAAATACCTATCGAAGAATATTTCTTTAAACTGCTCCCACGTCTTCTTCACAGGTACAGTCCTCTGCTGCTCTAATAATCTCACTGCCGACCACCATCTCTCGGCCTCTCTAGTCAAATTATATGTGGCAAATAGTACCCTCTGCTCCTCCGAACACTGCAGCACTACAAATATTTTCTTTATCTCTTGCACCTAGTTTTCAGCGACTGCAGGATCTGTTCCTCCTGAGAAGGCCGGAGGATTCATCTTTATGAACTTCTCTATTGAACTACCATGGCCTACCGATGGACCACCATGTTCCTTTGAACTCTTGGCAATTTCTGTCATAACCTGTTGTGCCACGCTGCGTAAGACAACATCTGAATCACTACCCGCGGCGCCTAAGGGTCCAACACCCTCACTCCCACTAGCGTGGGCACTACTGCCACTAGGGTCCATCCTGAAAAGCAAATAACTTAACTCAGAACCCCCTTCTTTATACATATCATTCAACTCATATAATATATTCTCCTAATTAATTCATCTCTCCTGTTCAAGGTTCAATCCTGCAACCTAGATACCTAACCTGACGATAGTTTACAATGACTTTCCTGAAATCGTCACCCCAGGAAAATCACATAAACCACCACGGAAGTCCTACATCTAGGCTACAAAACCAGACCTCAAATCCCTTTATCCTATACTCTAGTATTATTACTGCTGCACTCTAGAGTCTACAGAACCTAGTATCCTAGGCTCTGATACCAAACTATAACGACCTCAAAAATCTTAATATAAAATGAAACATAATAAATAGAAAAGTCAACCTGAACCCGTGGTAACGGGGACACCTGTCATTCACAGCAGAAACCTACGCAACAGTAAATATAAATCACATTCTCAAAACCGTAATATACATAATACCAGAGTTTACTTCATCATAAAAATACTGTATTTATATACAACCTCCAAAATATCAAAATAACCCTAGGATCATACAACAAAAATCTCCTGATCCTGAATCAACACTTACCCTTCTAGTAGGGAAGCTTAACTCACTCAACGGCGGCCTTAACCCGCTGGTCTCTTTGGGTTTCCTGAAAATCAATTAATGTTCGGGGGTGACACACTTCTCAGTAAGGGAAAATAAACTAAATACAGTTGTGTGCCAACATGAATATTTATTGTAGTTATACATATACAGTACATTTCATATATCTGTAAACATTTATCATATCGTACTGAATAATCATATACTTTCATATTTTCTAATAATCATATCGTACAAAAAACATTTGTTATAACTGATAATACTAAAAACATACTGAGGATGAATAGCTAGCTAATGTCATGTACTACCCCCCATGATAGGTTGTGCAGCCCGAAGGCGGGACCCCACAATGACTGGCCGACCACTACCGAGTCAAAAATGTCTGTAAGTACGATGAGCCCGCCACACCCTAGTCCGGACTGCCAGGTGGACGTCCACACTCTACTAAAAGCCACATTGACTATCCATCTCCCACCCCCTCGTAGGGTGGTTAGCACCAATCTGATCATAGATATTTGATCTATAAGCTACGGTACCATGCTCCTGAACTGAACTAAACTAACATCTGGGTTCTGATAACATATAATACATGATATATATATATATATATATAGCATCTTTCATAATTTCATAATTACGGCCTCGCGCCGAACATTTCATAAATACGGCCTCGTGCCGATCCTTTCATAAATACAGCCTCACACCGAAATCATACATAAATACGGCCTCGCGCCGAAAGCATACATAAATACGGCCTCACGCCGAAATCATACATAATTACGGCCTCGTGCCGAAATCATTTCATACACATATACGGTCTCGCGCCAAAATCATTTCGTATATGTATATCATTCTGAAAATAATCAATTTATCATGTATTTTCAACATCATAATATACTGTAATCTTTCATAATTTCTCAAAACATACTTCATTCATATCATTGTCATATCATGATATTTTCCCACGTAAAATAATATTCATGCCACACATTTGCTGTATAAAACCATACATTGTATTCTAAAATCATAGTTTTTGACATTTCATACATACATATTCATTTCAACATATTAGCAATATTTTCCCAATAACATACATTTTCTCAATAATATTCAAATATCATGCATATTCCTTAAAAATGACTTTGCTGATAATAATAATAATAATAATAATAATACGTGTGGAAAAATAACTGCTTTAGTTTATTCCCTTACCTGGCTCCTGAGAAAGCCCCTAAAATATCCTAATCTAACACCCGTAGGATTTCCTTATCAATACCCTGAAAATGAAAACTCTCACTATTAAACTTCAGCATTTTCACGTGTATATCATTTCCTATAACTACCATAAGACCAAATTTGGCATAAAAAACCTTACCTCAACTTAGGGATGATTTCCAACTTGCTTTCACCAACGATCCGCTCCGGAAGATTTGGAGAGAACTTCCCTAGGACCGTTGTGGTGGCTTCAGATCATTGAATTGGCAAAAATCAGACCCGAAATCGAAGAGAGAAAAGAGAGAAACTGTAGGGAGAGAGAGAGAGAGTAAAATATTTTCTTAATTTTCATGTTTAATTCTGGATTTCTACTATTTATAGGGTTAGATTCGTCGACGAGACACATCACCTCATCGGTGAATCCTGTAGAAAGTTCGTCGACGAACCTGCTTCCTCGTCGACAAATTTCAGACTTCCAGAAATTCTCTCTGGTTATCTTCTCATCGACGAATCTTGTCTTCGTCGACGAGGTCCTCTTTTACCCTCGTCGATGAATCCCCTGTGTTCGTCGACGAGACCCTGATAATTTCTCCTTCCTCTTTATTTAAATTACATTATTATTATTCGGGTCGTCACAAACTTATTATAGTATACACCTTTCAATGTACACATAACATTACTAACCATTCTGGTGTCTAATAGTGGTGGATTTACTTGAGTAACATTCATTCTAAATCTTTAAACATAGTCCTTAGAAGTTTCTAAACTCTTCTTCTCCATGTTCTGAAGACTTATTCGATCTACAGCAATAGGCATTGAACTGATACTATTTTAGGAACAAATTTGCCAAGTCCCTCCATTTTTTAACTCCGTTCTTGTCAAATGAAGCATACCATCTCAAATTCGAACCGATTAAGTTTTCATGAAATATATGTATCAATAGCTTTTAATTCTTAGCATAGGGTGCGATTTTATGAGCATACATGTAAAGATAAAACTTTGGACACCCTATCCCACTATACTTATCAAAGTTAGGTACTTTAAACTTCTTTGGTATGTCCATATCAATGAGAAGACATAAATCTTCATAATTTCCAACTCCTCCATCTTGTGTGCCTTGAATTGACCTTAGTTGTTCTTCAATGTAAGCTATACAATCTTTGTCATTAGATGATTGACTTTCTTCCCCCCTATGTTTGGTCTAACTTAGTTTATTTAGGATTTACTTACTTAGTGTTTGCCTTTTGTCCAGCTGTGTTCATAAATATAGGTAAAAGTTTAGCTTCATCAATTACAAGTGACTTTCCTTTTATAAATTGGACTAGGTTCACCATAGAATTTTCTAAAGCATCATTTTTTTTTTATTAAATGGAGATTCCATCCTAACTATATTCTCCTCATTCTGACTTGGTTCAAATAACTCCATGATTTGTGATATAGCCCTATTAATGATCAGATCGCGAAAAACTGGATAAATTTTCCTTCTTGGTGGAATTTTGATTACCCTTTGAAGATCATATGAATTAAGATTTATAAGAGAAGCAACTATTTCACTTAGCAAATGTAAGCAACAAAAATGATAGGATTTAATAGCATAACTAGTACAGCATATCAAATGATCTTGATATTAGTTTGGCTTAGAAACCTCTTTAATCAATCTAATTGATATGTTGTATTCTTTATGCAACCAAAAGCACATATGAATGATTGATATGACCGTAAAGATGATGTCTATAGCTCTATGTGTCTTAGCATATTGTTTATCTCCAAACACATGATAAAAGCTCTATCTTAAGCTATAAGGTAAAATTTTCTAGTGTATGGCTAAGCTCTACATTTCATAACTCTAAAGGTTCCCCAAATTGTCCTCAAAGAGAAAAAACAAGGAATTTTCATGAGACCTATATAGAGGACAAAGCCCTACAAAGGACCTCATTAATTCTTCCTTCTCCTACGACCTGCAAGGGAAGGAGTCTAGGTCTAAAACTGGTGTGGTGTAGTAATGGTGTGTGAATTAGAGCACTTATGAATGCACAAAATGCATGAACATGGCAAGGGATATATGTTATGAAATATCATTTCACAACAACATATATACACAAAACAAAGAGAGGAACACATAAAACTTCAAGTAATAGCAAAAACAAATACACAATGGTTTTCACACTTATAACTCACCCAGGCACCTACTAACATTACTCCTCAAGGCCCAACCCATAGAAGACAGAAGGAAAAGATAAAAATAAAAAATAAAACAAATAGAGAGAAGAGGTAGAGGAGGAGTTTTTGGTAAATTCTGGGGGTGGGGAGAGAATAAGGAGGAGACATAATTGAAGTTGGTGGCCATGGTGTGAAAATTAACACAGACCGCCCTTCTGCAATTTTTTTTATTATTTTGCATATATTTTCAGAAAATCTTCCAACCTTTAACCCCTTTGAAAAGACTTTCATAGAATCCATGCAGAAGACTTAACCTCATAAAGATCCTACTACTTAGTGTCTATTCAAAATGAGCATACAATCATGTCAAAAATTAAGTAAGCAAATAAAATAAGAAAGAGAACTTTTGGTTTGTTGTCTGGTATAGCTGGATCTATAAAGAAGACTGCCTAAAAATCATTTAAAAAGGAATCAAGTCATGTGTAATTCCTAAAAATAAATTTTTAATTTTAATTTTTAAATGCATTTTTTGGGTTGTTTTGTGACACCTATTAAATTTGAATTATTTAGTTTCTTTGGGAGGAAAACTATAAAACTCAACCTGAAAACTCTCATTTTATCTTTTAGAAAAGATATCTTTTAATCCATTCAACAACTGCATCATAAATGGTTCATTAAAAGTTAATTCGCTTAAAAAATATTTTGGTTTCTCTAGAAAGGAAAACTATAAAACCTAACTTGAAATGTTACGATTTTTTTAGGGAGAACCACAAACCCACCTTGACATTTTATTTAAAATAATTGGAGAACATCCAAAAGTACCATCATGGATGTATGACTCCAAGGAAAGTTTTGAAAAAATTTTGTGAAACTTGAAAACTTCTATGAAAACTTTGCATGAAATCATTTTCTTCATGAAAAGTTGGCTTTTGTGGGTAAACCATGAAAACCTATATTAAGATAGCACTCAAATTCAATGAAATGTACTCTAATGAGTGTAACGACTTAAAAATATTTGAAGTTTTGGAAAAAAAAAATCAAGAAAAAGTGCAAAAAATAGCACTCTCAAGATCTAGTGATGATCGACTATTTGTAGGGGTTGGTTGAACATCTGATAGCCAACAACTACTTTTTCAAACAAACAAAGTGGTGATCAACCGCCTAAAGGAGTCGGCTGACTATTTGCAAACACACCTTCATACAACATGCAATTTTAACTTTTGAACATGCTTTTTTTCTATTCAATCAAGAAAAAAACACATATCCTACAACTTCTAGCATACATATTTGACATGAATCAATGAAGTAATCATGGGCATGGACATCAAATATTAATACACTAGAAAAAACAAGCATGCTTCAATATAACAAAAATTATCAAACAAATATAAATGAACAAAGTAGAGGGTTAGGCACTAACTTTAGTGAATAATCTTCTATAGATCAAGTGGAGGACACCTTCATTTTAATTCACTCCCCAAGCACTCAAACAAAGGGAGAGATGTGTTGTTTACTCTCCTAATTTTTTTCAACAAAAGACCCCTTTTGACCACAAAAATACTTTGAAAACTCTCTCCTTACCCCCATTTGGACATGCCACAATCTCTCTCCTAAAAGGTTTTTTAAAAAACCTCCAATTGAAGGGAGGGAAACCCCTTTTTTGGATTTGAAACTCAAAAATTCAAATTCAAAAATAACTACTAATAACTACCAACCACCAACCACCAACTTCCAATGTTGTTACTTGACATGTAGCATCATTGGGGTACGTGGCAAGCCCAACCTCATCTAATCATAAGAAGACAACTCCAAATTTTGGATTTTACTAGGGCTAATCAACTGCTTGACGAAGTCAGTGGACTGCCTATCAGTAGCGCCAAGCAATGGAGATGGAGGGAAGGTTGATTGACTGAAAATTTTCATTTCTCTTTATTTTTATTTTATTTTGGATATCTTAATTTGGGTTAAAAATTGTTTAGCCAAAAATTGGTTATTGACAGTTGTTGGCTACTAGTCGGTTGACTAATCCTTGCAAGTGGTCAACCGTTAGATCTCGAGAGTAATACTTTTTGCATTTTTTCTTGATCTTTCTTGAATATTAAGTACTTTTAGGTCTCTATACTCAGTTGAGTCCATTTTATTGAATTTAAGTGTTGCCTTATTAGGGGTTTTCTTGGTTTATCCATGAAAACCAATTTTTTCATGAAGAAATGAATCCATGCAAAGTTTTCATATTAGATTTCATGATTTTGAAAAATTTTCAAATATATTTGGAGGCATACATCCATGATGTGGCTTTTAGATATTCTCTAACTTTTTAAACAAAACATTAAGACGATTTCATGGTTCTCCCGTTAAAAATTCACACTTTTCAAGTTAGGTTTTATGGTTTTCCTTCCAAAGAAATCAATTCACCTTTTCTAGAAAATTTAACTTTTTCATGAACCATTCATGATGTGGTTGTTGAATGGATTAAAAAGTCTTTTTTCTAAAAAGTAAAATGAGAGTTTTCAAACTAGATTTTATGGTTTTCCTCCCAAATAAATCTAATCATTCAAATTGTAGATTTTTCACGAAAACAATCCAAAAATTATTTTTAAAATTTGAATTAAGAATTTTTTTTTTTTGGCAACCACAAATGGCTTGATTCCTCTTTTGAGGATATATAGGCAATCTACTTTGTAGATCCAACCATACCAAGTAAAACAAAAAACAAAACAAAAACAAAAACAAAAGGTTTCTTTCTTCTTTGCTTTGTTTTTTTCTAATTTTTGCATGTTTGTGTTTTTTAATAGGCATTAAGTAGTAAGATTTTTATAAGGCTAAGTCCTCAGTATGGATTCTATGAAAGTCTTTTCAAAAGGGTTAAGGGTTGAAAATTTTTCTTAAACAAATACAAAAAACACAAGAATTTGTAGAGGGACAGTTGATTGGTGCTATCGACAACCAAAACGGGGAGGCCTATTTTGGTTTCCAACATTTTGGTGAGATTTACGAATCAAATTAAGTATAGGCAACCAAACCACTGGTTCTCTAACTTGTGTATTTATTTTAGAAAATGGAGTTCCCCCTTTATTTTATTTTTGAAAATTTGAAATAAAGAAAGCCCTTTTTGGAAAAAGATTAGGTTCAGAGTTCTTTTGTTAATAGGAAATAGGGAAGGTGATAATTTAAATTCCTTTTTGTTGGAATTTAAAAACTTAGCACCCTAAAACACCTATTCTATGAATGATTACCGCACTTATCTTGTGTATGTATGTATCTCCAATTTTTGAAAGCAATTTCCTAAAACAAATGGTAGAAACATGAAAAACTTATGAAAAATCATGTTGCAAGTCAGGCGGTCGACTACTTGCAAAGGTCAGTCGACCGCCCCTCTATGAATTCTTATCTTTTACTTGTTCTTTTTAGAAAGCCTTCAACCATTAACCCCTTTGAAAAAGCTTTTGTAAGATCCACACAGAGGACTTGACCTCTTCAAAATCCTACAACTCAATATCAATTCAAAACGAACATACAAACATGCAAAAACTTTTTTTAAAAAAAAAATGAAGAAAAGAAGAAGAGTTTTTTGATTTTTTTTTTTTTTTGTTTGGCATGGCTAGATCTAAAAAGTAGACAACATACTTATCCAAAAAAGAGGAATCAAGTCATCTATAGTTCCCAAAAAATATTTTTATTTCAATTTTAAAAATATTTTTAGGTTGTTTCGTTAAAACTCTTGAATTTGAATGATTTGGTTTCTTTGGAAGGAAAACCATAAAACCACAACTTGAAAACTTTTATTTTGTCTTTTAGAAAAGAGAATTTTTAATCCATTCAATAGTCACATCATGAATGGTTCACTAAAAGGTTCAATTTTCTAAGAAGATATTTTGATTTTTTTGGAAGGAAAACCATAAAATTCAACTTGAAAAGTGAGGATTTTTTGGAGGAAGAACTACAAGCCTACCTTGACATTTTATTTGAAAATATGGAGAACATCTAAAAGTCACATCATAGATGTATGACTAAGGAAATTTTTTTAAAAAACTTTTTCAAACTTGAAAACTTTGCATGAAATCATATTTTCATGAAAAATTTGGTTTTTTTTTTATGGGTAAACCATGAAAACCTCTATTAAGAAAGCACTCAAATTCAAATAAATGTACCCTACTAAGTGAAGAGACTAAAAAATACTTAAAATTTTTAGGAAAAAAAAAAACCAAGAAAAGGTGCAGAAAATAACACTCTGAGGACATGGAGGTGGACCACTTATGGGGGGGCTAGTTGATCACCTAAAAGCCAACGGCTACTTTTTCAAGCAAATAGGGTGGCAATCAACTTCTTAAAGGGGCTAGTAGACCACCTGCAAACACACCTCCATACAACATGCAATTTTAACTTTCGAACATGTTTTTTTCTATTCAATCAAGATAAAAACATATCCTACAACTTCTAACATGAATATTGACATGGATTAATGGAGAAATCATGAAGCATTGAATCATAAAGGAACATCAATAGGCTTCAACAAATAAAACTCATAGAAAAATTGGAAAAGAATAAAGTAGAGGGTTAGGAACTAACTTTATTGAAGAATAATCCTCTCTAGATCAAGTGGAGGACATGTTCACTTCAATTCACTCCTCCAACACCCAAACAAAGGAAGAGATGTGTGGTTTTCTCTCCTTTCCTTATTTCAATAAAAGTCCCATTTTGACCCACGAAAATACTTAGAAATCCTCGTCTTGCCCTTACTTGGATGTGCCTCAATTTTTGTCCTAAGCGGTCCTTTTATAGAGCTCCAATGGAAAGGAAGGAAAACTCTTTTGACTTTGAATTTTTAACATGAAAATTCAAAAATAACTGTCAGCTTCCAATTACCAATCATTGGGGCATGTGGCAAGCCCAAATTCCTTAACCAATCTTAAAAAGACAACTCAAAATTTTGAATGTTTGTCAATCTAGTTAACAACTAGCTTATGGTTGGCATCGTGCAACAAGAATGGAGGGAAGGTTGATTGATCGCCCAAAAGTGGTCAGTCAACTACTTTTTAAAATTATTTATTTCTATTTATTTTTATTTATTTTTGTTATCTTCATTTAGGTTAAAATTTGTTTGGTCAAAAAATTGACTATCAACAGTGTGCCAAGGCTGATATCCTATGTCAAACTCACTAAGGTCTAGGCCCCACTTCACCAACCTTCTTGAGGACTTTAGTTTTTGAAACACTTTCTTAATTGGATGACTAGTTAAGATTATAACCATATGTACATGCTAGAAACATTGTCTAAACTTTTGAAATAAGATAAACGGTGCCTTGAGAAACATTTGCAATTCTTCAATATCTTATTGGCAATACTTCATCCACTTGGAATATGGAAATTTTCGAACTATAGAGAAGAATGACTAGCATTTATTTTTCATCTCTAGCTGATGAATCACCCTAAGCTGCCACTCACCCAACTCATTGGAGAACGTAGCAGGCCGCCCGTTGGCACCGAAAAAATGGTGCAACCCCTATGCCCACTTGCCACTTAGCGCGGGGCTCAGCGCTGCCAAATCTAAGGAAATAAAGTTGGTCCTAACATATGTTGCAAGGTTTATTCATGCACTATACACATTGTCAAGTTCTACCATGAATCCAAGCAATTTTCCTAATGAAACACCAAAAGAACACTTGGTAGATTTAGTTTCATTTGTTATTTCCTTATTAATAGGTCAAAAATCTCTTTAAGCTTTAAAATGTGATCCTCCAAGATGGGGCTTTTGGCCAATAGGTCATCTATATATGTAGTCTTCTATCTCCCAACCTATTTGTCCCTTGAAAATTTAATTTGGTTAACTAGACTTTGGAAAAATTGGCTCTAGGGATCTTAAGCCTAAATGGCATCACCTGGTAATAGTACATCCATTTCTTATTAATGAAATATGTCTTTTTCTTAATCACCCCCATGGTCAATCATATTTGTTTATAACCAAAAACGCATCCATAAATTTTATTAAACCATGTGCCTGATGTTGACTTTTTAAGTCTGATCCCTATTTTGATGCTGACAAAGTACAAGTATCTTATATGTGTATTAAGTATGTGGACAGGTTTATAATTCAGATCACACATAAGGGAAAAGGAAAAATGGAAGCCTGAAGGACTTAAAGTTTATACATTCTAGCATATTCCATTGAAGACAGAAGAGCAAAGAAGAAAGAAGTCATATTTTATTTCTAATTGCATTTAGTTTATATATGTAAGTAACAATAAATGTCTTGCATGATATGGATGAATGCTCAGACAGAACCATAGAAGGACCTTAGGGGACTAACCTTTCATCGAAAAACCTTTTCATAAAATGTCATACTCATAGACAAATGGTTCTAAAAGGTTCAAGGCTAAAATAGGGCTAAAAATTAATATTTTATTGACCTCGGTCAACCAACCCCATACAAGCTTATTTTGCCCAGCTAACCGACCTTTGTTGTTGGCCAAGATTTTTATAGCTCGGTCGACCGACTATTTTAAAGCTTCAAAGCCCCAGCCGACCGACCTTTGTTTTTAGATCAATTTCCAAAGAATAGTCGACAGGCCATTTTAGTTCAAAAAGGCCCCAGCCGACCATCCTTCAAGGCCCAACCGACCGGAACTTGAGCCCAGTCGACCGAACCAACGTAACTTTGGAAATCATCTGAGGTCAACCGATCCGGACTTTCCCCTCTCAACCGAACCTCTTTTAAATTTGGATTTTGGGTGGGGCCAACCGACCAGCACCTTTTCCAATCGACCGAAACTCTCGGGTTGACCACCTTTTCAGCGCAAAAATGCCATTAATTTTTGGTTAAACATTTTTAATAATTCCCTATTTGTCCTTTAACGATCAAAATTTTGGAAAGTCTATATATAGCTCATTCATAAGCTTAATTAGCAACTTTGATTATTTTTAAAATCCTCTCAAATATTTTGGGCATATTTTTAACCAGAGCTCCCCCACATTCATTTTATTGCAAAATCTTTTTGGGGCAAATCTATATACTCTCTCATGCTCTCTTTATCATTCTTTCGAAAAAAATCTTTTGACAAAGAGTTGTTATTTCTTCTTTTACTTCTTTCATTTGCAAAATCATTGCTTCTGAGGGTAGTTGGAAGAAGCATTTATTTGGGCATATATTTCTTCATCTAAAGCACTTACTCTCATTTAATACTTTATTTTTGAAAATCATTTCTAGAGAGTAAAGCTTGAGTTTCTCCATATATTTCTTTGATAAATAGTTTTGGAGACTTTACATAGCTTGTGAATCTTTGAGCACATCTCATTGCAAGATTCAAAAGCTCACATAGTTTTTATTGCAAAAATTATTTTGAGCAAAACCTAAGATTCTTTTGCATTTACTTTGAAATATATTTTTGGAGAAAATCTTTTGGGTGAGCTAAGAGAACCTTGAGCATATATTCATCTATATATCTTTGCTTGAAAGGTTTCTCATACTTTGATTTTAGGGAAAATATTTTTTATGCTCTCAGCTTCACTTAAGAAAAATACTTTTGAGAGAAAAACACCCTTACTCTATTGAGCATTGCTTCATATCATTAGAGAGTGCATATTAGAGCTTCAACTTATACATCTTTAGCTTATTGTAGAAGCACTTTATTTGTACGCAAACTTTCACATCTGTGAACCGGTTTGGCTCAAGCCCGGTTAGGTGAGCTGGGGAGACTCCACCCCGTAAGGAGGAACTAGTTTGGCTCAGCCTCGTAAATTGAACTGGGGAGACTCCACCCTGTAAGGAGGAACTAGTTTGGCTTAGCTTGCTAAATTGAGCTGGGGAGACTCCGTCCGGTAAGGAGAAACATTTTGGCTTCACCTGTAAGTGAGTTGGGGAGACTCTGCCCTGTAAGAATATTTGTAAATTGCGTCGCTCCACCCGGTTAAGTGAGAAAATAGTGGAATCCTAAGGTGGTTGGCCCAAGGCAGGGATGTAGGCAGGATTGGCCAAACCTCGATAGCAAATCCTGTGTGTGTCTCTCTCTCTCTATCTTGTTTATCTTTTCACACTTTAATTTCCATACATGTATGCTTGTTCTTTTATTGTTATAAGTGTTTTGCATACGCACATATATTTTGAATGGGATATGATTTGTAGTGAATTGGTGTAAATTTAATTTAGCCAAAAAGTTTAAAAACTCAATTCACCCTGCCCCCCTCTTGGGATCACACCATTCCTATCACCTGATGTGACTTAGCTAACTACTCAATTTTAGAAAAAAGGAACCAATCCTTGCAACATGCTCTATTAAAGCTTATAAAATTTATACACATAGCATTTTTATAATGTGCCTTTTAACTAATACGACACTGTAATGCTAGTCTAATAACTTACTTCCTACACACACAGTGATAAGAAGTTTTAAAACATCTTCAAAAATAGCTTATTTCTCTTTATAGCTAATGCCTTCATCTTCTATTGCACTGGCTTTTCAGTCAATCTATGCTAAGGTTATATGAGATGATCTAAGAATCATCCTCGGCATGCCTTCCAGTGTTTATGCAAAAGCATCATCATATTCTTTAGAATAGCTATTTAACCCAAGATTCGAACCTTCTTGCTCAAATCATCATCATCTAAAAATATTTCTTCCTAATATTCTATTGGTCAATCTTGATTTGCATAGAAAATGTTACATATTTTCAATGGCTAACATCTCTACCTACAACATCCTCCCTTTTAAGTCTATAAAATAGCATCTCCTTGCTATGCCTGAACATCTCAAAGTTCACCAACTCCATTTTGAGTTCAAAACTTCATCATTATATGATTAGTTAAAGTTATCGATTTTTAAGTTAATTCAAGTTGATCTAGCAATACGTCCTAAAATTACATTATATGTCGAGTATTTCCTGACTACTAAAAAGCCAGTCTAATCGAAACTTTTTAAGGGTTAGTGCTAGGTCACAATAAAAGCGATCGTACCTTATAGCTAGACTATTTCTTTGGAAAATCCTACTAATTGATAGAGCCTTTCATGATTTCAAATGGCTTGAACTATTTTTCATCTGAAAGAATGTCTTTGAATATAAAATGTCTACCAACCTTTCATTGTTAATAAGCACCCTCTTTACTACGTAATTACCGATGATGTAGGATAGGTATGGTTGGCCTAGTCCTACAGACAACCCTCAAGCAAGCACATACACCTAAATACTTTATTTTGAGAATTCAAACAACCAAATGTAAACATCATAAATTATGTTACGACTCACGTGTTGTAAGGTTTTTGAAAAGTCATATGACTTATCCAAAAATTAAGTCCCAATTTGTTCCTTCACCAAGCAATCAATTTTTATGCATAAAAGATGCAATTTCAAAGTTCAAGAATGTAAGTTCTGCATTAACAAATCAATGTTCCCACGATTGATATTAGCAAGTGATATTAATGTTGAAAACTAAAGGTGTAAGTGGTCTTCAGTGGCCTAAACTTAGGGTTTAGTCGCTTGAAGATTTTAGAAGTAGGAATTTCTGAACTGGCGATAGCGGTTCAGTCAACTAAACGTATGCCTTCAATCGCCTAAACACATGCAGAATTTTAAGGAAATTCAAGGATTCAAGGGTCTACTTTAATAAGGGTTTCTGGGCTTCAAGCAAAGGTTCACAATCAACAAGGGCTTAAGAAAAGTAACAAGCTTACCCAAGAAAATCATCGGATGACTTGAACTTGTTCACCACGAGCTTAAATCACGTCGAAAGTCCTTAAATCAAGATTTTATCACAATAATGGAAGTAGTTATATTATGTGTAGAAAAGTGGCCGTGTGGGTGTATAAGGGATAGGTGGGAATGATGATAGTGCTGGATAGGGTGGTCTCTCACCACGTGATCTCTGGGGAGAATGATGTAGTCTCACACTACGTAATTAAAAGATTAGACAAGGCTTCAAGCTTTAGCAAAGGAATTCTTCTTCAATATTCAAACATAAAACTCTCTACAAAATTCTTACAATGAGAAAGATATAAAATCTGGCATCGAGGGGGGGGGGGGGACAACACATTAAACTCACTCACAACTTTTATACAAGCATAGGGGGACAAAGCACTAAACTCTTACACTTAATTTTAACACGATAAGTACTCTCCAAGTGCATTGTTACAAATCAAACTTGGAGACCCAAATATGGGCCAAAAGGGAAGGCCAAATTTGTGTGGCCCTAATGGAACATAAATTGTGTGGGGTACACATGGCCGTTTGGGGCCCACATAGGTCTTGGACTTGATCTTGCTTCATTATATTGACTTTGTTAGAAAAGGTGTATTCCCAAGAGAGGGGGTGAATTGGAATTTTAAACTTTTTCTTCTAGGTGAATCTATCCAATGGCGATATATACACGACCTAGGGTTTGTCTGTGCAATTTCTCAATGCGTAGATAAAGGTGATGTGGAAATTAAATCAAACGCATCATTCACACAATAACATATACGTGCGGTAAATATAAAGTGCGGAAATGTGAATGAACACATGATATGTTATCGGGGTTCGGCCAACTGTGCCTACGTCTCCACCTCTAGCTCGCAAGCTAGAGGATTCCACTAATAGCTCACTTAAGGGTGGAGCGGCACCGTTTACAACCAAGTCAAAATAACACAGGGCTGACCTCAACCTTAACCAGGTCAATTAGCGGGGCTGACCTCAACCAACACGCCTTAATAGGATGACGCACCTAACTTTCCTAACCAGGTCTAAGCCAATCCGGGACTATTCTAGGGCTAGTCTCCCTCTTCAAGCCTATGCCTGGATATACAACAAATGTGTATATAATCAGATGGTACAGTGATTGTGCTTTCGTGCAAAGCAGATATGTACCCAAATGCACGCAGTAACATACACTAGAAATGATATAATAAGTAAGCTCAATGTGGTCTAAATGGTTCAACTCTCAAAGGTATTTTCTATCTGTGTAATGCGTACGTGAGAGTGACAAACAAGCAATCTTTGTATCACAAGATATTCAGCAAATAAGTTCACACAAAGATGTCAAGTCTCAAGTATTTCAATCAGCAAGATATCTCAAGTATGTAAGTATTAAATGATGCATATGCTTGGTTTGTAAAAGATGTGTAATCTTTGTATTCAGCAAATAATATATGAGTGAAAGAAAATTGCAACAAAATCACTATCACACAAACAAATATCTCTTCAAGTATTTTACAAGATAAAAGCGCAATAGATATTTGGAAGTGTTTGAAAAGTTTTTACAACCAAAAACAAATACAATCTTCTCAAGATCTTGCAATGAAGGTGCAAGCTTGGAAGATCAAATCAAAGTCTTCTTAGGAGAGACTTATTAACAAAGTCCCCTAAGAATACTAGGGTTTAGCTCTCGTAAAAATAAAATCAATCTTACATAAAATGGGAGAGCAAACCTCTCTTAATCAATCACTCAATCAACTTACAAAGAGTTTGAGCAATTAGAGAAGGTAAGTATGAGTGTTTGGGGCTTAGATATGAGTAGTATAGGATTTGGAAATTTCAGAGAATTTCTCCTAATCAAAATGGCTAATCCTCTTCTAATTTGCACAAATGATCTCATATATATAGATATTTTAGAAAATATGACCGTTGGGGACCTATTGGGTATTATTAAAAAAGTTTAATGACATTTAGAACATTTTAACCCTATTTAAAAAATATTAACTATGGTAAAAAATTAGGGCAACCCGAGAGGTCCGGTCGACCAGAAATGTTTTGGTCGACCAAGTCTCATATGGTTTGGTCGACAATGGGAGTTTTCAACTAAAGGCTCGGTCGACCAGGATAGAGTGATTTTCCAATTTTCTGAGGTTTGGTCGACCAGGCCATTTTGAACTGGCTAGTTTGGTCGACCAGGCCACTGAGATTTCTCCCGAGGACCCTCTAGTCGACCAGGTAGTTGGAGTACAAAAAGGGTCGATCAACCAGATGGTCAAAGTGTTGACCCAGGGAGGTTTCGGTCGACCAGGAGTTTTTGAACTACCTGGTTCGTTCGACCAGGGTCTTGGTCAACTGTTGACCCAGGCCTGGTTCGGTCGACCAGGACAGAATGAACTGCCTTGGCTGGTCGATCGAAAGTGCACCATGTGTGCATTTCGGTCCCGTTTCGAAACATACAAGTCATATTCAAGTGCCTAACAAACATATATGTAAATGTGTGTGTCTTAGGGTCACTTGAGGTCCAATTTGAAGACATCGAAAAAGTCCGGTGTAGGGAAAACCCTAAGGTCTTTCTAAGGTCATTTCTCATTCACGATTTGTTTGAGCTTATGTATTATCATACATGTGATGTGTGTGAGCTTATTACAAACTAGAGCCCTAGTTACTATTATAGACCCATTAATTAAAATATATTACAACTAAAAAACGTGTATTGGTCTTCAAGCTTTAAGCTTTGTGCCCATCTTGATCTCAACAATCTTAGTTCCTACACAAAAACTCAAACACTTATTAGATACAATGAGTATTTGTCATAATCAAAACCAGGCGTGACCAATAAGGTCAACAAACTTGGATCTTCATGCACCTAAAGTATTCAAGAGTCTCCAAGTAGTTCCATGTGTACTTACAAAACAATTTGAAAGATAGTGGACATCAGGAGGTCATCCATGTGTCACCATATCATAAAAAGAAACAGTCAAATCATGTTGATCCCCATCATCTATCCCAGACCCAAAAGAATTCTTCTCCAAAGAATAAGAAGTGATGTACTATGAATACAACTCTGGGTTGAGATGAAGGATGTCTTCTTTAAGTATTCAGATTCTCTCAGAAAGTGGCCTACCTTTCCACTTGACCAAGAATTTTTGGTATGATCTTGCTCGTATGAATGTTATCTTATCATCCAAGATCTCTTCAATCTCATCAAGTTTCTTTGGTGGAGAGAAAGGTAACTTTGGGTTTTTAGGCTCATAAGGAGGCAAGAATGGATTAGTATCACCTGCAAGGTTAGAATTGGAAGGCTCCACAAAAGATGATGCTTCAAGAAAGCGGGTTAGATCTTCAACATTAAACACATTGCTTGTACCAAAATCAATATAAATATAAAGCATGTAAGCATTAGAACTAAATTTCTTTAAAACTTTGAAAGGTCCCATCTTTCTGGCATGCAAATTTCTTACCTTTCCTAATGGAATCCATTCGGGACAAATATGGACCAAAATTATATTGCCTTTTGAAAATTCTTGCAACATGCGATGTACATCAGCACTAGATTTATAATGCTCATTGTTCAAGTTAATTTTCATTCTTATTTCAGAGTGTAAATCATGTATGTGTTTTGCAAATGTATCAGCTTGCTCACTCACTCTAGCCTATGGAGGTAATGGGATGATATCTATGGATTTCCTAGATTCGTAACCAATGATAACCTGAAAAGGACTCAATCCTATGGTTCTATTCACTGAACTATTAAATGAAAATTCAATAGGTCACCCAAACTTTTGTTAACTTCCTCAATTTGACTATCAATTTGGGGATGGTAAGCACTAAAAAACTGAAGTTTGGTGCCTAACATGGCCCACAAGGTCTTCCAAAAATAACTCACAAACTTCACATCCCTGTCAGAAACAATGGTCTTAGGAAGACCATGTAACCTTACAACTTCCATGAAGAAGATAGTGGTAATTTTATATGCATAGTGTGTCTTGTTGCATAAAATAAAGTGTAACATTTTATAAAATCTATTCACAACAACAAACATAGAGTCATTTCTTCTAGCAATCCTAGGGAGTCCTAAAACAAAGTCCATACTAATGCCCTATCAAAGGGCATGAGGCACAGGTAAAGGAGTATACAATCTAGTATTTTGCTTCTACCCTTTGAAATTTGGTATGTACCATAATGAGATACAATTCTAGCAACATCCCTTTTCAAACTAGGCCAAAAGAATCTATCCTCTACCATAGCAATGGTCTTATCCCTACCAAAGTGACCTATAGCACCACCTGTATGCAATTACACTATCAACTGGTCATGTAGAGATGTAGATGGTATGCACAACCTAGTTCCTTTAAATAGAAATCCATCATGCATCACAAAACTAGGATGGGATCCAGGAAGTCCCTTTAACAAGTTAGAAAAGATATCACAAAAATCAGGACATTGGGAATATTCTTTCTTAATGCTTTTGAAGCCTATAACTCTCACTTCTAAGGTTTGTAAAGTGGCCACAACTCGGCTCAAAGCATCGGCAGCTTTGTTTTCAACATCGGCTCAGTGTTTGAACACAAAAGTGTACTACTGAATGTATTCAACCTACTTTACATTTCTATGATTCAATTTATTTTGGGTGCTCAAGTATCTAAAGGCCTAGTTGTTAGAAAAGAGTATAAAATTTTGTGGGAGCAAGTAATGTCTCTGGTACCTTAAAGATTGAACCACAACATAAAATTCTTTATCATATATGGAGCAACGTTATTTTGCGTCATTCAATTTCTTGCTATTTTGCATCATTCAATTTCTTACTAAAGAAGAAAAAGGATGGCCTTTTTTACTAAGAACTCCTCCTATGCCTACACCAGAAGCATCACATGCAACTTCAAATAATTTCTGAAAATCAAGAAGGTATAGCACAAGTGCTTTAGTCATTATGTCATTGATGTCTAAGAAAGCTTTGGTCGCAGCTTTAGTTCATATGAGTTCACATTTCTTAAGACAATTTGTGATGAGTGACATGATGGTACTAAAATTCATAATGAACCTCAATAAAATGCGGCTAACCCATGGAAGCTTCTTGCTTCATGAATGTTCCTAGGAGTAGGCCAATTTTGAATGGCCTTGATCTTTTCAACGTCAACAGAAACTCCACTTTTAGTCACAAAAAATCCTAAAAAGATTATCTGTGAGGTCATGAAAGTACACTTCTTCAAGTTTGCAAAAAGTTTTTGCTCTCTCGGCACTTCAAACACTCTTCTCAAATGAACTAGATGTTCCTTCCTTGTTTGGCTATAAATCAGAATATCATCAAAATAGACAAAAAGGAAATTCCCAATGAAAGGTCTCAAGATTTGGGTCATCACTCTCATGAATGTACTAGGTACATTAGTGAGACCAAGTGGCATCACCAACCACCCATACAAGCTATCTTTGGTTTTGAAAGCGGTCTTCCATTCATCCCTATGTCTTATTCTTATTTGGGGGTATCCACTCTTAAGATCAATCTTTGAAAAGATCTTGGAACCGACCATTTGATCAAGGATGTCATCAAGCCAGGGTATGGGAAACCTATACTTGATTGTGATCTTATTAATTGCTCTACTATCAATACACATTCTCCATGTTCCAACTTTCTTAGGAGTGATAAGGGCAGGACATGCACATGGGCTCATACTCTCTTGAATAAAACCCTTACTTCTCAGCTCATCAACTTGCCTTTTCAATTCCTCATGTTCTTTAGGATTCATCCTATAATAAGGCAAATTAGGCCAAGATGATCCTAGAACAAGGTCTATGGCATATTGAATGTCTCTCGTGGGAGGAAATTCATTTGGAGGTTTAGAAATAACATTCTCAAACTCAGAAAATATAGGTGACAACTGAGGTGGTGTCTCATGTTCAGAAACATAGGAGTCATTCCTTTTAGTCACCACAACATAGACAACTTATGTTTCTTTGCTTTCTTGCTCAAATCACTTTTTACTTTAAATGTGCAATGAATTTCCATCCTTTTCTTTTTCTTTCAAGTCTTTCTTTTTCTTGTCTTCCTTATCCCTTTTTATCAATTTTAGGCTCAAGGGGACTCAAGAAAATATTTTTCCCATTACACCTAAAGGTATAGATGTTGGCACAACCATTATGTGAAACATCAAGGTCATAAAGCCAAGGTCTTCCTAAAAGAATATGGGCAACATCCATAGGAAGGACATCACACCAAATTTCATCTTCATAGTCTATAATCTTGATGGGGACTAAGCATCTATAGCTCATGGGTATTGTCACTGTATTTACCCAAGCAACTTTGTAAGGATGGGGATGAGGTTCAACTTTCAAATTCAATTTTTCCAAGGCTGATTTCGAAATTACATTCATGCAACTCCCTTCATCAATGATCATTTTGCAACTTCTATTCCCATACTTAATGTAAGTATAGAAAATAGAAGTGCGGCGCCAATCCTCTTGTTCTCAAGGGGTCACCATGATGCATCTCATGACATTCAAATTAGCAGTTTGATTTTCCTCAATTCACAACTCTTCCTCACTTGTTACTTCCTCAAGGATATAAGGTTGTTCTTCTCCTGAATCTTCCTCTTTATCCTCTCTTTTAATTGTCAAATTTCTAGTTGGGCATTGTTTAGCAAAGTGGCCTATTTTGTAACATTTATAGCATACATCATTCCTAGAATTTTTTTTTTAAGGACCCATTCATGGGTGTCTTTCCTTTGTCCAATGGTTGTTGGACGATGAGATTGCTACCTCTAAAAGTCACTTGACCTATGTTGGTGGGTCGAGTCTTCTCATATAATGTAGCCTTTCTTTGATAAGTATCATGGAAATGTTTCCAAATTTTCTTCCCACTGGAGCTTTACTTATTTGCTTATAGTCATGTGTCAAATTGAATGCATGCTCAAGTGAATCAATATGATGGGGAAACAACTCTTTTCTCAATTCGGGTTTCAAGCTAATTATAAAACAGGAAATTTGTCTGCTATCACTTTCTTCCACACCACACCTAATGGAAAGTTCATCAAATTTTCTTATGTATTCAGTCACACTCAAATTTCCTTGCCTAAGGTTATAGAGTTTATCCATGAGGCATTCTATATAGGAGATTAGGACGTACTTTTCTTTCAACCTTTCTTTCATTAAATCCCAATGCTCTATAGGCCTATGACCAAGGCGAGCTTCTTGTTTTTCAACATTCACCCAATGAAACTTTGCTTGCTCGGCCAACCTCATTTTTGCAAATCTCACACAATGTGGGTCATTCATTTTGAGAGTTATGGTGTGATCCCAAGAGGGGGGTGAATTGGGATTTATAAATATTTTTCTAATTTAAACTTCACTGATTCACCACATTAAATCTCATTTAAAAAGTGAAGCATGCATGAAAAATAAGAATGACAATAAATAAACATTCATACACATGCGGAAATTAAAGTGCAGAATTTAAATGTGTGTGTGTGTGTGTGTGTGAGAGAGAGAGAGAGAGAGAGAGAGAGAGAGAGAGAAGATTTGTTATTGAGGTTCGGCCAATCCTGCCTATATTCCCACCTTAAGTCAAATCATCTTAGAGGATTCCACTACTTTTGCTCACTTACCAGGTGGAGTGACACCATTACAACCTCTCCTTACGGGGCGAGGTAAACCCCAACTCAGATTTTAGGGCTGAAACACAACCTAAAACTACACCATACAGGATGGTGCTCCTAGTTCTCCTAACCGGGTTTGAACCGATCCAGTGCACGTTACAGGCCAGTGCAATCCTCTTCCAACCATATGTCGGGAATACAACAATAATAAAAATTTACATATAAAGAGAATGCTTCTCAGATAAGCAAAGATGTACACAGTGAAAGCTCTATTATGCACTCTCAAATGATTTAAAAATGAAGCTCAATAGAGTATGGTATTCCTCACAAAATATTTTTCAAGTAAACCAATGAGAGTATAGAAAATGATTTTCTTTATGAAAATGACCTTTTAAAATTTAATTTAAATAAGGCTTCCAAGCAAAATATATGAAAGTGAATATTAGCTTAAGCCATTGTCAAGAAGCTTCTCAAGCACAATATATATATATCAATGAATATATATGCTCAAAGCATTCTTGAACTAACCCATAGATTTTCTCCAATTAAAGTATTTCCAAATAAATGAATAAGAGAAGTTAGGGTTTTCATTTAAAATGATTGACCTTTATATAAACAAATTCCATAAGGTTTTCTAGCAATATATGTATAAGCTTAAATATATGCTTAAACTTTCAAGACAATTTCAAAATAAATTTTTCCAAAATATTTTCAAATAAAAGGTATGGGAGAAATTTGATCTTTGAAGAACATGATAATAAAAAAGGTGTTGACTTTTTGAGTCTGATCCCTGTTTTGATGCTGACAAAGCACATGTTTCTTAGGTGTGTATTTAGCATGTGAATAGGTCCATTTATTTAACACACACATAAGGAAACAGCGATGGAAGCTTACAGGACTTAAAGACTATGCAATTAAGCATTCCATGAAGTCAAATGAGCAAAATGACGAAGAAGACGTTTATTTTATGTAATTGCATTTAATTTTATTTATATTTCTCTGGTCTATAATAATGTATGCATCTGCATGATATGGATTATATGCTCAGATGGTCGTAGTTTGACCATAGGGAACCAAATGACCTTAGGGCTTCCTTCAATCAATTGACACCGGATTTTTTCGATGTCTTCAAAAGGACCTTGAAATGACCCTACGACACTCACTCGCGCATATATATATGTATGGTCATTTGAATAGGGTGATTGCAAGCTTAAACCGGACCGAAATGCACTAAATAGGCACATTCGGTCAACTGTACTCTCTAGTACAATTCCTCCCGATCGACCGAATCGGGACCGTTAATAGTTTGACCACAGTCCGGTTGACTGAACTCCCTTGGAGTCAACTATTTGACCTTACGGTCGACCGTGCCCAGACTGCATGCCAACGCCCTGGTCGACCGAGTTCCCACATGTGAGAACTCAACAGTCTGGTCGACCAAACTAGTTAGTTCAAAATGTTCCCAGTCGATCGAACCGCGCTAAATAGAAAAATCGCCCTAGAACCCCCATGCCCAGTCGATCAAACTTGTAGTTCAATTTATACCCGATTGATCGAACTCAAAGCAACTCGATAAACCGAACTTCCTTCGATCGACCGGTGCTCTCAAGTTGGAATTTTTTTTAAGTGTTAAAATGTCATTAAAATTTAATTAAACTTTTTAAAAATATCGAGTGGCTCCCTCAATGGTTAGATTTGTTGAAAATCTTTAAATACCCCCTCCATAACTCATATTAGCAACTTTGATTAACCCAAATTTTCTCTCTACTCCATTGTTAATCAAAGTTTCCCTAAAAAGTTTTTATTGTTTAAATCATTCTTTTGGGCCAAATTTTTATACAAAACTCTCCAACTCTCTTCCACTCTTTCATTTCAAAATTACTCTTGAAGAGAGTATATTTATTTTTGGGCATTTATTCCCTTACATGGTTACTCTCACTTATTCTTTATTCTTGAAAATCTTTTTGAAAGTATAGCTTTGGTTTCTTCTCATTAATTTCATGATAAATATTTTTTGGGAGAATTTATTTATTACACAAATATTTTATTGAGCTAAACTCCTATATTTTCCAAGTATTTCTCATTTGCATAAATCTTTGTTGGAGAACATAATACTCATTTTTCATACACATTCTATTTGTGCAAAAATCATTGAAAGAGCAAAACCCTAGATTCTCCTATATTATTATTGAAATATCCTTTTGGAGAAAACTTTTTATTAGGATTTAAATATAGTTAAGCTCCCTTACTCCCCTGAGCATTATTTCATATCATTGGAGTGCGTATTTAATTGAGCTTATTGTGTACATCTCAGCTTGTATTTTCAGAAGCAATTACATATACAAAAATGGTTTTAATGTACAGTTGGGTTTAGCCCGAAATTGAACTGGGGAGTCTCAGCCCCGTAAATGAGACTAGTTCGATTTAGCTCGGAATAGAACTAGGGAGTCTCAGTCCCGTAAGTGAGACTAGTTTGGCTCAACCTAGTAATTGAGCAGGGTTTTCCTCGCCCCGTAAGGAGAGGATGTAAAAGGCTTCTGCTCCGCCCAATTAAGTGAGTAGGTATAGTGGAATCTTTGGGGGGGTATGCCCAAGGCGGGGATGTAAGCAGTTTTGGCCGAACCTTGTTAACAAATCTGTGTGTCATTCTCTCTCGATCTTATTTAAATTCCTGCACTTAAATTTCAGTATGTGTATGCTTGTACATGTTTTTTTATAACCATCTTACATGCACACTGAACTAATTTAAATGAGATATGTAGCACACGTGTATGTATGCACACACTGATAGCTTAAGTTGTACGTACACGTTTTAAATATTGAATGGGATATAAATTATGGTGAATCGGCGTAATTGTTTAAATTAGCGAGAAATGTTTTAAAACCCAATTCACCCCCTCCCCTCCCCCATCTTGGGATCACACCAATTCCAACAAAAGGCTATCAAGCTATATATATAAACTTGAATATAAGCTTAAGCCTTTTTAAATAATACCTCCAAAATATTTTTCACCAAAAGGATTTTCAAGAAGAGTAGGAGAAATTTGATCTTTGAAAAACAACAAGAATAAAAAGTAGAGGCCTTCAAGCAATATATATAAACTTGAATATATGCTCAAACCTTTTCAAAATTATCTCAAGAAAAAGAAGCTTTTGAAGTAAAAATATACGAGTGGATATATGCTCCAAGCTTCCTTCAATAACCCACAATAGTTTCTCCTAAAAAGAATTTTCAAAGTAAAAGAGTAGGAGAAACATAAAAGGGGGTATGAAAAATGAGGGAGAAACAAAGAATGTGTAAATATGCTCTCAAAATGTTTCTCCTCAATTTTTCAAGTTTCTTTGGCTTGTATTTATAGGAAAAAACCAAAACTAGCCGTTTTATGGCCATTGGGGTATAAAAATATGATTTAATTTGAAAACTAGCTGTTTTTCGGCCATTGGGGAGCTTTCTGTGTCGACACCCTTCCGTTTTGTGCCCATAACTTTTTCTATACAACTCCAAATTAAACTTTCTTAGTATCAATAGAAATCTAAGAGAAAAATCCATAATTTTTATGTTGACACTTTTTAAGATAAGAAGTTATGAAGTAAGAAAAATGCCCATGAATGAGACGGAAGAAACATGAAGGGAATTTTTCTACTACGGACATCTTTTAGTGTTTTGACCATAACTTTTTCTATACAACTTCAAATTGAACGTTTTTAGTAGCAACAGAAATTTAAGAGAAAATCCCATAATTTTTATGTTGAACAAGTTTTAATATGAGAATGGATTGATTAATAAAATTGCTCATCAATGAGCCAAAATAAACATGAAGGGGTCTTTGAAAAGCTTGCTTTGGAGTTTTTCATTTCAAAAAAAAAAGATTTTTGCACTTGAAATAATTTTTACACATTTTTAAAATGATTTTACATGAAATATAGAGTGCCTAAGGTCAGTATAAGGTCAAATATGAGGTTCAAATTAAATAATGAGATGCATATACAATTAAACCTAATTAATTATTACAACCCAGAAATAAATAAAGTCTTCAAACTTGCTCTCATGATTCCCATGGAATATGCCAATTGGTGCGAGCTTTAAGTGCATTTATGGCTTCCATTTTGCATCCTTCACTTGTACTTCCAATATTATAAACCTATATATTCACTAAGTATACAAGTGAGATGTTGTTGTTTGTCATAATCAAAACAAGGATTGGACTCAAAAAGTCAACACATTTTATATCAATCAAAATATGAATCCATTTTAGTCAACCAATCCTGAAATATTTTTGGATCCATTTGACGATCATATGTAGGGGCTTCAATTTTCACTATTTTCATCACATCCACATCCAGATCATGCTTTCCCCTATGATATGGTCTCCTTGGTTGAAGATCCTCTTCATCATAATACTCATCATTCCAGTTTGGAACATAAGGGTCATGACATTGGAACCTTTTAGGAACATTTGGTCTTTGTGGAGGAGGAATGGGAGGTCGTTCTTGAGATGGTTTCCTCTCTCTTAGAAGGTGGTTTTGCTCCCTAAAGTGATGGGAAGTAAGCTCATTATCAACCTCAAGGGGCTATCCTAGATTTTCTTGTGGTCCGTGTTAGAAAATGTGTATTCCCAAGAGGGTGGGTGAATTGGAATTTAAAACTTTTTCTCCTAGATTAATCTATTCAACAATAGTATATACACAACCTAGGGTCTTGTCTGTGCGATTTCCGAATGCGTAGATAGTAGTGATGTGGAAATTAAATCAAACGCATCATTCACACAATAACATATACGTGCGGTTAATATAAAGTGCAGAAATGTAAATGAACACACAATATGTTATCGGGGTTCAGCCAACTGTGCCTGCATCCCTGCCTCTAGCTCGCAAGCTATAGGATTCCACTAATAGCTCACTTAAGGGTGGAGCAGCACCGTTTACAATCAGGTCAAATTAACACAGGGCTGACCTCAACCTTAACCATGTCAATTAGCGGGGCTGACCTCAACCTACACGCCTTAACAGGACAACGCACCTAGCTTTCCTAACCGAGTCTAAGCCAATCCGGGACTATTCCAAGGCTAGTCTCCCTCTTCAGGCCCGTGCCTGGATATACAACAAATGTGTATATAATCAGATGGTACAATGATTGTGCTTTCGTGTAAAGCATATATGTACCCAAATGCACGTCATAACATACACCACAAATATGATTCAATATGTAAGCTCAATGTGGTCTAGATGGTTCAACTCTCCAAAGTATTTTCTATATGTGTAATGCGTACGTGAGAGTGACAAACAAGCAATCTTTGTATCACAAGATATTCAGCAAATAAGTTCACACAAAGATGCTAGCCAGACAATATGTATATTTTAATAAGCAGGTTTCCTCAATCATATGATGCTCCAGTAATATATATATTCGGTTTGCAAAAGATATTCAATCTTTGTATTTAGAAAATGATATGTGAGTTGATGAATATTGCAACAAAGATTTTATCACACAAACAAATATCTCTCCAAATGTTTTTCAAGATAAAAGCATAACAGATATTTAGAAGTGTTTGAAAAGTTTTTGCAACCAAAAAAAAATACAATCTTCTCAAGATCTTGCAATGAAGGTGCAAGCTTGGAAGATCAAATCAAAGTCTTCTTAGGAGAAACTTATTAACAAAGTCCCCTAAGAATACTAGGGTTTAGCTCTCGTAAAAGTAAAATCAATCTTACATAAAATGGGAGAGCAAACCTTTCTTAATCAAGCACTCAATCAACTTACAGAGAGATTGAGCAATCAGAGAAGGTAAGTATGAGTGTTTGGGGCTTAGATATGAGTAGTATAGGATTTTAGGTTTTCAGAAAATTCTCCCTAATCAAAGTGGTTCATCCAAAAATAATTTTCTCAAATGATCTCATATATATAGGCATAGGAGAAAATATGACCGTTGGGGACCTATTAGGTATTCTTAGGGAAGTTTAATGATGTTTAAAGCATTTTAACCCTGTTTAAAGCATTTTAACCCTATTTAAAAAATATTTAACTGCGGTAAAAATCAGGGCAACCCGAGAGGTCCGGTCGACCAGAAATGTTTTGGTCGACCAAGTCTCATATGTTTCGGTCGACCAGGGGACTTTTGAACTGAAGGCTCGATCGACTAGGAGAGGGCAATTTCTCAATTTTCCGAGGTTCGGTCGACCAGGCCATTTTGAACTGGCTAGTTCGGTTGATTAGACCACTGGGATTTCTCCTGAGGACCCTCTGGTCGACCAGGTAGTTGGAGTACAAAAAGGGTCGGTTGACCAGATGATCAAACTTTTGACCTTAGGGAGTTTCGGTCGACCAGGGCCTTTTGAACTACCTAATTCAGTCGACCAGGGCCTTGGTCAACTGTTGACCCAAGCCTGGTTCGGTCAACCAGGGCAGAATGAACTGCCTGGTTCGGTCGACCGAAAGTGCACCAAGTGTGCATTTCGGTCCTGTTTTGATACACACGAACCCTAATGAAGTGCCTAACAAATATATGTGTAAGTGTGTGTCCTAGGGTCACTTGGGGTCCAATTTGAAGACATTGAAAAAGGCTGGTGTCGATCGACCTTCGGTCGACCGGATGGAAAACTCTAAGGTCTTTCTAAGGTCCTTTCTCATTCACGGTTTGTTTGAGCTTACGTAATAAATCATACATGTGATGTGTGTGAGCTTGTTACAAACCAAATAGCCCTAATTAATATTACAGACCAATTACACAAATGAATTATATATTACAACATAAAGTAATTGGGTCTTCAATCTTTGCTTGCTTTGTACACATCTTGATCTTAATAGTCTTAGTTCCTACACAAAACCTTAAACACTCATTAGATATAATGAGTATTTGTCATAATCAAAACCGGACATGACCAATAAGGTCAACAGTCCGTTAGGAGCTAAACTAGCTTCCAACCTCTTAATTCTTGCAAACGCACTGGTCAAGTCTTGGGTCAAGACATGGACTTGGTCTTGCAAGTCATCTAAGAGTGTGTCATGGTCCATATCATTCCTATGACCATGATAACGATTCCCGGTTTGGGTAGCCATAAAAACACAACAAACACAAGGTAAAGGCTTACGGCCTAGGGAATTTTAGGAAGGCCAATTCAGCCAAAGGAAATGGGACTTTGAGGGTTCGCCTAATCAGACCTAGGCTCTTATACCAAGATGATGTAAGATGGGTATGGTTGGCCTAGTCCAATGGACAAACCTCAAGCAAGCACATGCACCTAAACACTCTAATTTAAGAATTCAATTAACCAAATGTAAACATCATAAATTATGCTACGACTCACATGTTGTAAGGTTTTTGAAAAGGCATATGACTTATCCAGAAATTAAGTCCCAATTTGTTCCTTCACCAAGGATTAATTTTTATGCATAAAAGATGCAATTTCAAAGTTCAAGAATGTAAGTTCTACGTTAACAAATCAATGTTCCCACGATTGATATTAGCATGTGATATTAATATTGAAAACTAGAGGTTCAGGTGGTCTTCAGTGGCCAAAACTAAGGGCTTAGTCACTTGAAGATTTTAGAAGCAGGAATTTCTGAACTGACAGTAGCGGTTCAGTCAACTGAACGTATGCCTTCAATCTCCTGAACACATATGGGATTTTATGGAAATTTAGGGATTCAAGTATCTGCTTTAATAAGGGTTGCTGGGCTTCAAGCAAGGGTTCACAGTCAGCAAGGGCTTAAGAAAAGTAACAAGCTTACCCAAGAAAATCATCGAATGACTTGAACTTTTTCACCATGAGCTTAGATCACGTCGAAAGACCTTCAATCAAGCTTTGAATACAATGATGGAAGTGGATATACTGTGCATAGAAAAATGGTCGTGTGTGTATATAATGGATAGGTGGGGATGATGATAGTGCTGGATAGGGTGGTCTCTTACCACGTAATCTCTGGAGAGAATGATGTAGTCTCACACTACGCAATCAAAATATTGGACAAAGCTTCAAGCTTTAGCAAAGGAATTCTTCTTCAATATTCAAACATAAAACTCTCCACAGAATTCTTACAATGAGAAGGATATAAAGTCTGGCTTACAGGGGAACAACACATTAAACTCACTCACAACTCTCACACAAGCACGGGGGGACAAAGCACTAAACTCTTACACTTAATTGTAACACAATAAATACTCTCCAACTTACTAGACACACATTGCAGGTTAGTTATCTTACATTATTACAAATCAAACTTTGAGACCCAAACATGTGCCAAAAGGGAAGACCAAATCTGTGTGGCCCTATGGAACATAAACCATGTGGGGTCCACATAGTTGTGTGGGGCCCACATGGGTCTTGGACTTTATCTTGCTTCAATATATTGACTTGGGTCTTCATGCACCTAAAGTCATTAAGAGTCTTCAAGAAGTTCCATGTGTACCTATAAAACAATTTGAATGATAGTGGACATCCAGAGGTCGTCCACGTGTCACCATATCGGCAAAAGAAATAGTCAAGGCATGTTGATAACCATCAACTGATGGTTAAAATCATGATTTGAAAAATATATTATTTGTCAAGAATAGCTAGGATTGAACCTAAATTTCATGGTGGCATTGGGATTCAATGTGCTCCAGTCTAATGCCTTCCAAAATTATGTCAAATCTCCTCCTTCCAATCCCTTAGATGTCATATTGTAATATGTGACTCATATGTTGAGTGGAATGTATGTACAAAGGCAAAACCATTGACGGTTTCCTCCTGCATGGCTAGCAACTCTGTTTTCAACTATATTTTCTCTTTGTACATGCATTCCACTCAATATATGAGTCACATATTACAAAAATCTCCACCTTGACATACAAATATACACCCTTTAGGAGAAAATAAAAAACATAACCTACCACTCCTCCTGGGATAATAGGTTGAGACCGCCTCCTATCTAGCAACTGGAGACATAAACAAAGTCCAAGCAATGCTTGAACTTGTTTGTGGCAGTTTCGGCTACTGCCTTATACCCCGACTCAATTGTAGATAGTGTAACCAAATATTATACCCTAAACTTTCAACAAATAGGCCTTCTCACAACAGTAAACATATACCTTGTTGTAGACCTTCTGTCACACAAGTTCCCTGTATAGTTTACATCCATAAATCTCATAACTAATGAATCAATGATGCCATAGTCTGAAGTACTCACACTGACAACTTGTGCCAGACCTGGTCTTGTACTAACCATAGCATACATCAAACACCCCACTGCACTAGCATAGGGGACTTTTGACATGTCATAAATGTCATCTTCTGTCCTTGGGCACTGAGTGGTAAATAATTTTAAATGATTCTCCAATGGTATATCAGTGACCGATTTTGCATTAACCATGCTAAACCTCTCCAACACCTTCTCCACAAAACCACCCTAAGGTAACCATAATCTCCCTGTAGCTCTATCCCTGTAAATCTCCAACGCAAGAATCTTTTTGGCCGCACCCAAAACCTTCATGTCAAATTATTTTCTCAACTAAGTTTCCAACTAATTAACCTCAGTCAAATTCTCCCTAGCAATAAACATGTCATTCACATAAAGTAACGGAGAAATCATCCGCTTGCATCCTATCGCCCTCTTCCCTTCTAGAAGCTCCACCAATTCCCACATTTGATTCTTATAAAATGACTCCATTTCCTCCACCATAACACTCATCCATCTACTTTTCCCTTGACTATGAACCGCCTCTTGAAAAATAGTAGGAACCTTGCTATTGGTAATGAATACATAAGACAAAAAATCATCAAATTCATACCTGGGCGGTGCTCTGATAGTGCATCTGGGCCCATTGTGATCCTGCAGGTCCCTCGAGCTAGAACTCCCTGCATTATGAATAATGTCATCTCTGCCCTGAGTTTCCAACTCCACATGCTCATTGCTACTGGAGTTTTCTGATACCTATTTCTCTTCATCTACCTGAGTACGCTACACCATTTTTTTCTCATCAAACCCCATGTCTCCACTTATCACCACCTTGTTTTTCATTGGATCCCACAGCTTGAACCCACCTTTCTGATACCCTAGAAAGATGTACCATCTAGACTATGCATCAAGCTTAAATCTTACCTCACTTGAAATGTGCATGGCTAGGCATCCAAACACTCTCAAACCAAAGTAGTCTACCACATACCTATCTGCACCTCCTTTGCAACTTTCTCATCTAGTGATACCTTTGGCGATCAATTAATCAAGAAACACATCAAACTCATTGACTTTACCAAGAAATTCCTTGCAAGCCTTGGATACAACTAGAGACACTGAGCCATGCCATTATGTTGTGGTGTCCTGCGTACTGTGAAGTGTCTCCATATGCTATGCTGCTCACAAAACTCCTTGAGCACTAGCGTACTCAATTCCATTGTCTAACCTAAGGATCTTTCTCCTAGTCTAATTTTCAACCTTAGCCACAAGTTAAACCTGGTAAACATCTCTGACTTGTGTTGCATGAAGTACACCAAGACCTTTCGTGATAAACTCAAAACGTACATATGTCCAACCCATGATGTTATCCTCACTGGTCCCCAAACATCTCAATAAATGTAGTTAAGAATACCCTCCATCTTTTGTGTGGTTGTTTTCCACAAAATAGTATTATCTTACTCAAAATATGCATTTGAAGCTCCACCTAAAACTGTGGTACCTAGAAAATTATAGATATTTCTCACTAACTTCTGTCCCTTCATCACCGTTAAGACGCCCTTACACACCTTCATTACCCCACTTTCATATTTGTAACTCTACCCATTACAATCCAAAGTGCCCAATGAAATTACATTCTTCCATAAATCTGGTACATGCCTTACATCACATAATGTTCTCACAACACCATCATACATTTAATTCTGATATTCCATATTCCAACAATTTTGCATGAAGCATCATTTTCCATTAGAATATAACTAGAATTTACTAACTTGTAGCTGCCGAACTAAAGTTTATTTGGTGTCTTGTGATAAGAGCATCTCGAATCTAGGACCCAAGAATCCGTAAGCCATTTTAAACTAGATGAAATAGAAAGCATATCACCATAACTGCTCCGTAAGTCTCCTTCTTCCACTACATTCACAAATTTTGACAAGCACTCTTGATTTTCTGCATTCCCTTTCTTCCACTTCAGACACTCCAGTTTTATGTACCCAATTTTCCCACACTTAAAAAACCTTATGTCCTTCTTCTTCCCCGATAACAACCAAAATTTATAATTACTTGATCCGCTCCGAAATTTGCTTCTCCCACGTTCCTGGTTACCCTTTACCACAACCCCTTCACCTTATGAAATTTCATCACAAGCTTTCTTCCTCTGATGAAAACCCAACATAGCGCTTGTTACCTCTTCCAAATTCGGGGTTTCTTTGCCCCATGTTAGAGTCATAACTAGATTTTCATATGTATGATACGCAGGTAGCGAATTCAATAGCATCAACGCCTTGTCTTCTTCCTCGAACTTCACATCAACCCGCATCAAATCACTAATTATTTGATTGAATACATTGATGTGTGTTGGCCTACCAAGGTGCAGAATCTTATTTTGATGTTAAAAAATCAAGGGTACTTAACATATTTGGTTAAGTGAAATTTCAGGGCTCAAATAATTTGATAAAAGATCAAGATCAAGTGCTTAAAGAGTTTTATTAAAAGCTTGTATTTAAAGCTTGGAGATTTGATGAAGTTAAAGATTATTGAAGAAAGAAGCTCAAGATAAACGAAGAATGGAAGCAAATGCATGAAGGCTTAGTACTTAGAAAGTTATAGTTTATAAAAAGTTTCATGTAAGTACTTCATATGTTTTCAATATAGATGTTTGAAGCTCTTAGGAACAATGATCGACTTAGAGACCTGTTTTTGAAAACCATGGAAAATAATTTTAAAATCTCATTACGTTTTTCTAAAATCAAAGGTTAAAGTTTTTGAAATCAAAATTTTTAGAAACATATAAGCTACAAGGACAGGCGACTGATGGAATTGCATCAGGCGACTGACATTTTATGCTGACAAAAGTTAAGCAAACAGAGCAGAGACAGGCAACTAACCCTTAGGCCATAGTCAACTAACTCAACAATGTGTTTTCAAAATACGCTGAATTTAAAAGGCTCGAGTGAATGACCCTTGTATCACAATCAATTGATGTTCGTATTTTAAATTTTAAATAGCGAGAGAAAGTTTCCAATACTGATTTCTTGGCTCCCAAACTTTGAGAAAACTTGGGAAACACTGCAAGTAACTTGGGGAATACGTTCATATACTTTTTAACTCTATAAATAATTGTTGTTTTCAAAAATTACAACAACAATCAAGCATATACTGATTACAATTTCAAAGCTTTCTTGCTAAAATTTTCTCTAAAGCCTTGTTGTTTTCTTGTAGTGATACAACTCATGATTTCTGATCGTTTTCTATTGATATTTTCAAATCAAATCAAAACCCTAGTGATATTCATCTGAGCTTCACTCTTTTATATTGATTATTGCTAAAGTATATTGATTTTTACTTGTACAAATCTGCTCTAATTGAGAGTGTTCTTGTACGAACAAAGAAGGTTTCTTGTTTTCCTATTGTTTGACGATTCAAGGATATTGGATCGTTGGCTAACAAGAAGGGGTATTCTTATTAGAGAAGGATCTCCACCTCATATGAAGAGAGGTTGTAACTTTTCCTGGTAAAAAAGTTGGAAAGGAAAATCCTCACAGTGGTTGCTTGAGGCAAGGACGCAGGCTGCTAGCCGAACCTTGTAAAAAATTTGGTCTAGAGCTCTTCCTCCCTACTCTCTTTATTTTGTTGCAAGTATATAAACCTGCGTGTATGTTTATTAAACACTTGTTGCATATTGGAAGTTGCTAAATTACTGATTTTGTTTCATATTTGGAATCAGCATACTATCTTGTTGGTTGTTGGTTGGCTTAGCAAGCTCAAAATTGAATACTGATTTTGAATATCACAAGCTGAAGTTAATTTTGCTAAATTTATTATTCTATTGAAGGAAAGTTGCAGAGCTTTATAAAATTAATCTTTTTTGAAAATATCTTTGATATTATCAATATTCATTGTTGAAGAATAAATTCTGATTTTGAATATAAAAAGTTCTGATATTTTAATCAAGCTGATCTTTAATATCATTCATTTATTCAAGATTTATTTTAGATTAAACAAAGGATTGTTGATTTCGATATTATTGCTGATTGTGTGGTTGCTAGAAAATAAATTTGTTGGGTTAATACTTAACTAAGAAATTTGTAAAATAAAGTTACAAAGAAATTTAAAAAACCCAATTCACCACACCCCCCCCCCCCCCTTATTGGGAGTATACCAAAATTCTCAATTAGTATCAGAGCCCTAGGTTGTAGTAAATCTTAAACTAGAAGCTACATAAAGATCCCTATGTCATACCTTGGTGTATCTCCCTTTGGTGAGGGTCAATCCTCTTCTAGACCAACTATCTTCTGCGATGTCAACTACACCTTCTGGAAACAACGAATGAGAATCTATTTGCAAACCATGGATTGGAAAGCTTGGAAAGTAGTCACACATGGTGACCTCATCCCTACTAAAAATATAGATAACAAAGAAATAACTAAGGAAGAAAAAGAGATGACTGACAATGATCTAAAGATGCTGCAAATAAATTCTAGTGCAATGAATGTACTATATTGTGCTTTAGATGTAAATGAGTTCAATAGGATTACGGGATGCAAATTAGCTAAAGAAATCTGGGATAAGCTTGAAGTAACCTATAAAGGAACTGTTGACATAAGGGATAGTAGAATTGACATGCTCACCAGCAAGTATGAGGCATTTAGAATAAACTCTAAAGAAATCATCACTAGTATGTGTACTAGGTTTACTCATATAATAAACTCTCTTAATGCATGAGGGAAAAACTACTCTACTTATGAAATGATTAGAAAAATCCTTAGAGGACTTCCACCGAGTTGGGAACCTAAGGCCACTGCCATAACGGAAGAAAGGAATTTTAAAAATACCTCTTTAGATGAATTAGTTGGATCTCTCTTTACATATGAGATGGTAATAAATGAAAGAACTAGAGGAAAATCTAAAACCAAGGAATCCATCGCATTTAAAGTCTTAAATGAAAGCTAGAGTGATGAAGATAAAGAGGTAATGGATGTTAATAATATAGCCTTTATAACCAAGAAACTTGCAAAATTCCTTAGAAAGAAAAATAAATTCACAAGAAAATTGTAGGACTCCAAATCAAATAAAGGAGAAACTAATAAGAAGGAAACAAATACTGAACTTCCAACATGCTATAACTGCAAGAAAGTTGGACATATAAAACCGGATTGTCCATAGCTTAAGAAGGATTCTAAGAAGAAGAACAAAAGAGCAATGAAAGCCACTACATGGGACAATATAAGTTCCAATAGTTTAGAAAGTGAATTAAGCGGCCAAGAGGTTGCTAATGCTTGTCTTATGGCATGGGACAATGATGAAGTGCAAAGTTCCTCATCTAAATCATTTAATGATTCATGCAATGATTCATGTGACGATTCATCTAATGAATCCAATGATGAAAGTATGTCATCTTATGAAGAACTACAAATAGAACTATTTAAGGTCCATAAGATTCTAGTTCAAGTGACTAAACGGTACTTTTCATTGAAAAATAAGAACGAGGCAATAATGAAAGAATTGGAATCTAAAAATCTTACTGAAAGAGAAATGGATTTAAAAATTAAGAAATTAGAAAGCAAGAATGAAAAAGTGATGAAAGAATTGGAAGATCCAAGATCTCAAACTTCAATTGAAAAAGAAAAGGGCCTAATCATTGATGAACTTGAAAGCAAAATAAATCAAATGACTAAAGAACTAGTAAGGTTGCAAGCTAACTACAAAGGAATAAAAGATTCATAAATGCTTTGCCTTGAAAGTAAAATTGAAGATCAAAATAAAATAATTTACAAGTTTACTAGAGGAAAGGAGAACTTTGAGAAACTAGTTGGATCACAAAGAATGTCTTTGGATAAGGAAGGTATAGAATTCAATGGAGTTGAAAATAAGAAGAAAAAGAACTTCTACGTAGGATACTTTGTAAAAGCTTCTAAAGACTATGCCAACACCTCCTCAAATTCTTACACACACACCACATGTTTCCTATGTAAGGAGAAGGGACACATAAAGTTTAAATGTCCATTAAAGAGAAAGGGTGTGAAAACTAAACAGGTTTAGAGAGTAAAAGAAGCATCTCTTATTAAACCATTGAAACCCAAGAAAGTATGAATACCAAAATGAAAGCCTAGTTCATGAACTAAAAACTCCAGAGATCCTAGGATTAATTATTCTCCATTTAGGAATTAAGATGATTCATTTTTACTAAAATGAAATGGGCTTATGATGACTCAATAGCCTATAAAATTTAAGTTAGCTAATCTTAAAACAAGAAGAGATTTAGTAATAAAATTTGTGCTCTAATATTATATGATGCTTAAAGTATAAATTACTAATAGATATGTCTACTATAGTAGAGACCTTGAGAAGCTAATAAAAATGATGAATTCTAAAGAATTGATTTAAAGCCAAAGAAAACTGAGCATATCATAATAGCTACAACTCAAAAGATAAGATAGCATAATCAAGTTGTTAATTCCCATGGACAAAAGTAGTTTATATGAGGTCAGATCAGAAGCTACTAGTGAGAAGTTAAGGAAGTTCACAAAGTCAAAATTAATACAAGAGTGTTGAACAAAATCAAAATGAATTATTACTTTTTTGAAGATTAATTTCTAGATTAAACATTGTTGGCCACAATCAATGGATGAATTGTACAAGGCTTAACTTCAAAGTAATTAAATTCAAAGACTCATATGCATCAATTGCTAAATTGGGAAGAAATATGAAATCTTGGTATTCATATGCAAAAAAATAATCTGAAATCAAAAAAGAGAAAATTTGAAGTAAACTAGGATTATTACATAGTAGAGAAGTAGTCTAGAGAAGAGAAATTGGATGAGTGTTAAGCTAGCAAGTGAGGTCAGGCAACTGATAAGTAATTCACAGTCGACTGAGCCCTCTCTAACATGCGAAGGTTCTCGGGATTAGTAGGTCAGGCGATTGACTCTCTGAGGCATTGTCGACTGACTCTCTGAGGTACAGTCGACTAGCTCGCTATTGTTTGGAGAAATTTCGAAGAAACACATTTGTCAAGCGACTGACTCATCGTGACTAGTCAACTGACTGATGGCAGTTTAAATACCAACAGTACAAAACCCTAATTTTTAAATCCTCAGTCTACTGACCCTGCTTCTTCTTTCCTCTAAACCCTTTCCTCCTTCATCTACCAGCCCTCCCTCACACAAAATCTTTCTATTAAACCTTGAAGCTCATCATTCTATCTTATTTTCATTTGCTTTCACTGATTGTTTTACTTGGAATCATCATGCCTAGAACGAAAACTACAGCCAACAAAAGCTCTACTTCTAGGAAGGACAATAACAATGACATAGAAGAATGTCTTGTGACTCCACATGTGAAGCAACTATACAGAGAGCATCTTCGTTCAACTGAACCAATTTTTGGTAAGGTCCTAGACACTTCATTCTTCGAAAATGATTTTCCCGCCATTTTACCCATGTTTAGAACTTTGGGATGGAAAAAGTTTATTACATATCAATCGAAAGGACTATATCCGAACTTGGTGAAAATATTTTTATGCCAATATGGTAAAAGGGCACACTGTAACCTCCACTGAAGTTATAGGGAAATCAATTGCTCTTACTCCACAAACCTTGGCAACCATTTTAAATATCACACAAGGAGAGTTTGAATGTCCTTCACTTGGCAAATCTTGGATTATGGCTCAAGATTTCACTCCTGATGAATTTCTTCCTTTAGTTATGTCTAACTAACAAGTTTACTTTGGTTATCCACCACTGTAAAATCAACTGAATTTGCAAGCTTAAATCCTATAGAAGTTTATCGCATACAAAATTTTTCCTCGAGTAGGATCACACGACCACATGTCTTACTTATTTTGTTTTGTATTGTGGTGCTTGCTCAAGGGGAAAAAGCTTGATTTGCCAAGTTTAATTCTCAAGTGGATGATTTCTAAAGAAGAAGCTTGTCGAGTAATTATTCCATATGGTGGCGTTCTGAATCTTGTATTTGCACACCTTAGCGTAGCCACTCCTTCCACCTTGTTCATCAAACGAACCCATTATGACCTTTTCTCTGCTACAACACTTAAGCAAATGGGTTATAAGAAACATGATCAAGGATGGTTTCCTAATTTTTTCCAAAGACAACAACAAGCCTAGGAAGCCCTACCACCTATTCAGCAACCCGCTTAGCAACCTGCTCCTCGAGCAAGATGATACACCGTCATGGTTCATTGCATACCATCACCAATTCACTGATTTTTATGGTGAAATGAGACCTGGATTAAATTCACTTCACGCAAATTATGCATCTCTTCAGGAAAATTTTACCTCTCTTGATCAAAGACTTGGTCGAATTGAACTACATATGGCTGAATCATCTTCTTCACAAGGAAAAGCTCTAATGGAGATAAGCACTAGTGATGCTGACAGAGATGAAGAAGAAGAAGAAGAAGAAGATAAAGATGAAGAAGAAGATGAAGATGAAGATGCAGCTGATGTTTAGATGCTTTCCTAAACTTAAACAAACTTTGGGTTGTAATATGTGACTAGATACAATTTTTTTGCTCTTTTTGATTTTTCTCATGCTATTTTGGGATTTCTCACTTGTCTTCTTATGCATGATGAATAGTAATATTCCGCTTTTTGTGCTTATACTGGCCCCGTGCATTAGAATTTGTATGTGTTTATTAATCACCTTCTCTTTTTAATTGATGTCAAAAGGGAGAGATGTTTTGGGCAAAAGCTGAGCATGATATGATAATTGACATTGATAATTGATATTGATTGACATTAATAAACTATAAATTAATTTGAAAGACTAAGCATGACATTGATCTTGAAATATGAGCTTGAATTGTACTTGATAAAATCTTATGATAGTTCGTATGCAATCATGATATAATATGATATATGTTCTACTTTACAAATATTGTTAAGATTATGCTTATTGTAAGGGGGGCCTTATTAAGGCATACTCATTTTTTTGCTCCTTATTTGTCATCATCAAAAAGGGAGAGATTGTTGGTCTAACAAGGCTCAGAATCTTATTTTGATGATAACAAATCAAAGGTACTTAACATATTTGGTTAAGTGAAGTTTCAAGGCTCAAATACTTTGATAATAGATCAAGATCAAGTGCTTAAAGAGTTTTATTAAAAGCTTGTACTTAAAGCTTAAAGACTTGAAGAAGCTAAATATTATTGAAGAAAGAAGCTCAAGATAGACAAAGAATGGAAGCAAATGCATGAAGACTTAGTACTTAGAAAGTTATATTTTATAAAAAGTCTCATGTGAGTACTTCATACTTTTTGAATATAGATGTTTGAAGCTCTTAAGAACAATAATTGACTTAGAGACCTGTTTTTGAAAACCATAGAAAATACTTTGAAAAGTCTTATTAAATTTTTCCAAGATCAAAGGTTAAAGTTTTCAAGAAAATCCTTTTATTCTCTAGTTAGTAAGAATTCATGGAAAATAAGATTGTGAGGTTTTCAAGTTTAGAATTTCGGAGTCCCTTTTTTTCTTCTCCCCCTTTAGGGTTATTTTAGGAGGCTTTTGGGGTACTTGTAAGTTCCTTCGTTCTCCTCCTTAGTGTTCCCATGTATAGTGGGGATGGTGGAAAAGGAGTTATCAATAATGGGTCCATAGACATCTCTAGGTCATCTATACATGTGTAGCCCAGTAGTTATTCATTAACAAGTGAGATTGTCTAATGTGTAATCTTGAATTTTCATGGTCATAGTATCCTATCATGTGTTTAATTTATGAGTATAAGATTTTTCTCAACCACGTGCCTAATTAAAAAAGCGTTAAATTTATCATTGTAAGAATGTTGTTGCCATTGTTGTTATATGGCCTAATATGCCCAAACTTGAACTATATAAAAGCATAAGACTTCCATTACTTTTGATAAATGAGTTTAAGTAGAGGTGGGCATGCAGGATTCAAGTCTCATCAAAGTAGTAGTTGGTGTGGTCAAATAGTACTAGAAATTTTAGAGAAGTTCTAAAACTTTTTAATATTACTCGTATTTTTATTTTATAATTCTATCCTTACTCTATAAAGGATATATGTCCCATTGGTATTATAGATATCTATTCACAAATATATATATATATATATATATATATATATATAAGTATTATTCTTACTCTCTAATGATACATATTATAATAGGTATTACTTAAATGTTATCTCTATTTTCAAGATACATATTCATAATAAGCATCTACCAAGAGATGTTTCTTTATATAAGAAAACAATATCACAAGAATAGATGCATAACATCATGACATTTCTTTTTATTCTCTATAATATTGATTTTATATTTTATATTTTTATTTTTGGACATTGATCTTTGTTGTTATTGTTGACTTTTTGGTCAGATCCCTATTTTGATTATGACAAACCACAATATCTCATCAGCGTGCTTTGAGTATTTGAGCAAGTTTATGTTTTAGTTAGCACGAATGATAATGCAATTTGAAAGCCGAGAAGCACTTAAACAAGCATACCCCAATGTTTTCCATAGAATTGCAAAGGAGCAGCTCATAAAGACCGATCTTTGTTTCAAGTTGTATTATATTTTCTTTTATTCATTTCGGGTTTTTAATAATTATTCAAAGGTCTATAATAATTAATGCTTGGCATGCCTGGTAGGGACTATAAGCTCAAAGACCATAAAATGACCTTAGGGATCGCCTTCGGTCAACCTTTGCCGAATTTTTGGGCTTAATTTAAAAGCATAGGCCATAAACTAACCTTAGGTCCCCAGGCACCTCGTAAAAAATCCCCTATAACTCATAAGTTATAATTATGTGAATAGGGGTGACTTCAAATAAAAATCATGACCTAAATGCACACTTTAAGTAGTTTCAGTCGATCTAACTTACCAAGTCAATACTTTGACTTTGCTCGGTCGACGATCACAAAATGAAAGTGAGACTTACCGTCAACCGAATCCCCATGTGCCTGACACCCCGTACACTCGGTCAACCAAATTTGTTTGTTCATTTGAAAACGGTCGACCGAGTTTGTGAAAATGGTCAACCGAACCTGCCTTGGTCGACCAAACTGTGAACGGTTCAAAATCGCCCGAATACAGGTCAACCATACTCTCTATTGAAAAACTCCATGGTCGACTGAAGCTCATAAAGTGGTCGACCAAACCCTTAGTATGGTTGACCAAAACTCTCAGGTTGGCCAAAATTTACCGTGGGTTATTTAGGGTAAATCAAGGTTATTTTTGTTAAACTCATTTAAAACAATTTTAATAATTCCCCTTATGTCCCCAACGGTCAAAATATTTGGCATGTCTATATGTATGGCCTCATTTTTAAGATTAAGCTAGGATTACCAATTTGATTAGCTGAAAATTCCTCTAAATTTTTGAGAGCCTATTTTACTCATCCAAGCCAAAAATACTCTTCTATTGAGCATTCCTTTGAAAAACAATCATGAGTGAGAGTATCATTGTTGGAATTGGTGTATTCTCAAGAGGGGGGTGAATTGGGTATTTAAAAATTGTCCTAGGTTAAACTAGATTCCACAAGCAGTATTACACAAACCTAGGGGCTTTCTACGTAATCACAAATCCAATCAAATATTCAAACAATAAACATAAATATACAAGTGCAGAAAGTAAATTGCAGAAAATAAAACTAACACCAAATATGTTATCGGGGTTCAGCCAATACTACCTACGTCCCCGCCTCAAGCTCACAAGCAAGAAGATTCCACTATGACTCACTTAATGGGTGAAGCAGCACTTAATACAACACCTTAACATGATGGTGCACCTAACTTTCCTAACCGGATCAAAGCCAATCCGGGACTTTTCACGGGGTGAGTCTCCCTCTTCCGACCACACATCGGGAATACAACAGATAACCAAATGAAATATTTTGTACAACCAAATATGCTTCTAATACAAGCAAATGTGTACAACACTACAGCTCAAAATGCACTCACGTATAATATGAAAATAAACTCAGTGTGAGTATGGTGATTTTTTTCAAAATAACTTATCAAAATCTTTGAGTAAAATGTATGCTGTGAATATTTCAAAGATTCAACCCCAAAAGATCTCTTCCTAAAAGATTTTCAAAAAACTTGTTCAAAGGAAGCTAGGATTTTGTTTTCAAATTAACTTGCAAAGATAATATGTGTGTGTGTGTGTAAGCACGATTGCAATAAGACTTTCTTAACACAAGATAAATGTGCTCAAGTCTTTCAAAATAACTAATATAGATTTTCTCCCAATAATATTTATCAATAAAATGTATGGGAGATTCCAGAAGCTTACTCTCAAAAGAAATGATATTCAAAGCATGAATATTGAGAGTAAATACTTTGAATAATAATAAAAAATGTCCTAAATAAAACCTCTCTTCCAAAATAGATTTTCCAAATGAAGAATGAAAAGACAGTTAAATGATTTGTAAAAATCAATGCCCAAATGAATGCTCAAAAAAAATGCTCTCCTATAAGATTTATCAAAAGAATAATAAAAGAGAGTAAAAAATTAAGTATATATTTTGAGAGAATTTTTAGGCTAACCACCCCACTAATTTTGAGTAATAAGGGAGTATATATAGAGTTGGGAGAAATTATAGCCATTGGGGACACACTGGGTATTTTTAAAAAAGATTAATTGAGTTTAATTAAAAATAACTCAGTTTAACCTTGGTAAAAATTGAGCAACCCAAGAGGTTCGGTCGACCATTTTTAAGGTTTGGTCAACCAGATTGCTCAATTTGGTCGACCAAGAGATTTTTGAACTAAGGTGATGGTTGACCGGACTTGAGGCAATTTTTGAACCTCCGAGGTTCGGTCAACCGGATCAAGTTCAGTGACCAAATTCATACGTTCAGTTGACTAGGTCATTTTATAACTAGGAGTTCGGTCGACCAGAACGTTGGGATTTCCCACGTGCCAATTCGGTCAACCAGGGCGTTGAAGTTCAATACAAACTTGGTCAACCAAATGGTCAAACTCTTGACTCTGGGGAGGTTCGGTCGATCGAAGGTCTTAGTATGTTAGGGTTCGGACGACCGATGCTTCGACTTTGGTCAACTTCTTAGTTCGGTACCGAGGTCAAATGACCTTGTGATTTTCGGTCGACTGAGACAAGTGAAATTCCAATTTTGCCTTAAGGTCAGCTATGGTCCTTGTCTGATTCCCTACAATCGAAGCTTTTGAATTAAGACCAAAAACCTGACGTCAGTTGACCGAAAAAACTTTCATTTTAGCCCTAATCTTTAACCCCCTAACCAATTAGTTATTTAAGAAATGAGTTTTTGTGTCAAGTGCTGGTCCCTAGGGTTTGTCTATAGTCGTTCTGAGCTATCCATTCACATCATGCATGCAATGCATTATTACAGACCAGAATATAAAAACAAATGCAATTACAATAGAAAGTGTACATCTTCTTCTGTCTTGTTCTTTAGTTCCATGGAGTGTGCCAGATTGATGTGAGCTTTAAGTTCCTACTGGCTTCCATTTTCCGATATCTTATGTCTGTGCTGAAATGAAAACCTATTTACGCACTAAATGCACATATAAGACACTGGTGGTTTGTCAGCATCAAAATAGAGATCGGACTCAAAAAGTCAACAATCCTACATCTTCTTACATAGCTCACCATTGCTAAAACTCTCATTGTTGTGATTGGGTGATTGATTTTTTTGATTGAGAGTTTAGTTAAGGTTTTTCCCCCCGGTTTAATTAATGATCATTGTGTGGGGAAAACTTTGTAACTTGTGAGTCTTGGCAATTGTGTTGCAAGACTTGTAAGCTTGTATTGTGATTGTACAAAACTATTTTTCACAAGCTTATTTTTCAAATATCTCTCGTGCTAGAATTTTAAGAAAATCATTGTAGAGATATTTTGATTACATTTCTTGGAAATCTTTAAAACTCTACTTTTGATTGATATATATTGATAAAGTGCTTCAAAGTTTGATTGAGAATACACTCTTACTCTTGATTGAATATTGATATTAAATTGAGTGTTATTGCACACATATTGCATTGAGCTTATTGTTTCTGTTTGTTTGAGGTGCATTGGTTATTTCTTGTGTGCATTTATACAAATCTTCTTGTACTAGAAGCATCCTTCTTTGTACACAATTTGTATTGTGAATTGGTTGTATTTCAAGCGTGGCCTGAAAGAATCGGTAGGGCCTTCTCCACCCCATAAGGAGAGTGTGTAAAGGTTGAGGTTAACCTTGGTAATTTGACTTGGTATTGTAATTGGTGTCGCTCCACCCGTTGAGTGAGTATTAGTGGAATCCTTGGGCTTGCGAGTTGAGGCGAGGACGTAGGCAGTATTGGTCGAACCCTGATAACATTTCTTGTGTCTGCTTTTAATTTTCACAATTTAAATTTCAATACTTGTATGTTTGTGATTTATTATTGTGAATGATTGAATTTATAATTGCATAGACAGACTCTAGGTTGTGTAATACTGCTGATTTAGATAAACCTAAGAGGAGAAATTTTTAAATACCCAATTCACCCCCCCCCCCCACCTCTTTTCTCAGGAATACACCAATTCCAACAGTTATTTCATCTCTTTGCCGACATGCCACTAGAACAAGATTGTGAGGAGCAAATCTAAGTTTTATCCTGGAGATGGTACCATTTGCTAATATCACCCACATTTTGAGAGGTGATAACATCTTTAAAATAATGATTATTCCGTGACTCAACGATTAGCCTACATTTTTTTAATTTAACATTCTCTTATTTAGATTATGCTATTTTGTTAATTTTTCGCATATAAATTAGACAAATTAATCTACACGTATATTTTCAACAAATAAAAAATTATTAATGCCATGTATAATTGATGAAAATGAAGGCTTAAAATAGAATTACTTAAGCTGATCTAAAGACTTTATATCTTATAGGAAAAATGAATATTTAAAAAAGTGAGCTTTCGGAGAGTGCATACCAAAACCATACTTTCATTCGAATTTTCTCAAAATAGGATAATTGCCCTTAAGTTTTCCTGTTAGAGCATTGTCTTCCAAGATCATTGCCATTTAAAAAGGAATAATAAGCTCCCATGACTTAGCCTTAAAGCTTTTAGCCGTTAACATACATAACACTTTGATAGAATAATAACGATACAACGTAATAGTTCAATATTTAAAACTTTTAATTTTTATGTTATAAGTTTTCAGTTAAAATTTAGAGAGGAGACAAAAAAATATATATGAAATAGAATATAAATTGTCTCTCATTGTGTATTTGAGGTTCAATGAACTTAAACACATTATATTTCTAACACATATTAGCTAGTAGTGTAGAAATTTATGAAAATGTTTTGGATAATTAAAATGAACATTTCTTGATACTCATAAATATCTAAAAGCAGTTCATAATATTTTTAAGAATCAAAAGAAATGCATGGTAAAAACAATTTTTTTTTGGTTGTTGAACTTTTCTAATTTTCAGCTTTCTATCTCCCCCACACACCCCCAACAAATAATAATAATAATAATAATAATAATAATAATAATAATAATAATAATAATAATAATTGTTGTGAAATTAGAATGCACATCAGAATATATTGATCTTACAATACAGCACTCAACGGTGACAGAACAAGAATCACGCAGATTATAATGAAAGCAATAATAATGACACAAAGAAGTATGTGATTTGACAATGCCTACATCAATGGGAGCAATCGGCAGTGTTTTTCTTACTATCTTGTGTCTAAAGACATGAACATTCAGAGTTACAACATATACAACGTATATATAACCCCCTCAGAGGTTTTCCCCCCGAAACCCAACCTATCCAACGTTCCAAAATTCAAAATTTGAAAATCAGCACTGGAAACCCAAGTCAAATCATCAAAGGTTTCAGACATACCATCGACGGTTTAATACCGACAGCAAATAGTCGATGTAACAAGTTCAGAACTGTCAACTATTTCACTGAATTTAGGCGAAACCATCGATAGTTTCCTCCTACCAACTTCTGCTGCTATTTCTTCCATGTTTTCTCATTGTACATGCATTTCACTCGATATATGAATCACATATCACAACAATAACAACGACAATAGTAATAATAATAATAATAATAATAATAATAATACCAAAAGAAAAAAACTAAAAGAAACACCCTTTAAAAAATCCAAAAGGTAATTTACCTAATAGACTGGATTTTCACTTTTGAAAAACACTTTTTTTCCTTTTCCCTTTTTGTAGGAACGAGAAAATACACTTCCTTTGTTTGTTTTTTTGTTAAGAGATAAGAAAATACACTTTTCCCTTTTTCCTTTTTCATTCAATGCTTAAGTAGGAGTGGCTTTTCTCAATATGGGGTCCTAAGCGAATGATTTAATTAAGAGTCCTTAATATTTTATTTAATTTTTATTTTTATTTAAAATTAATTTTTCTAAGTACATCAAGTAATTTTAGCTGCATTGCATGTGCACTCCACCCACCAAACATGTGAATTCTATAAAACTAATAGAGATGGAGAATGGTGAATGCATGTATGGGGATGGGGTAACGAATTGAGAAATGAACAGTTAAATTAAATCCGAGGGGCTGGAGAGAGAGAGAGAGGCCATGCACAGGTCTATAATCTATATATACATATAGACGCATAGGCTTTATTGTGTGCAAGAGTACTGAGTATTGACACAGTAACTAGTAGCTATAAATAATATTAACATTATTATATTAAAAAAAAATTTAGGGACCCCAAAAGGCAAGCACCTCAATGGCCTTAATGAATAGCCGGTCCTGCCTTTAAGAGTGCCAAATTGTGTCATTGTCTTCTTCTTTTTTTCTCTCCATTGTACAATTACTATAAAAGCATATTAAGAATTTAAGGACATGTTATACAATTTCCATTATGATTTACATGCGTTGTTGCTATTTTGATCTGTTCCTCAATTGTTTCGTTATTGTTGAGGTTGCTTTCAAAGTTGTTATCATTCAAAGATGATATTCTTTTTTTTCAAAAAAAAAATTATAAATTTAAAAAATTATAATTGCAAAAGAAGAACACTAATTTTGGTGTTTAGAAAAAAATATAATAAACTTGCTGATGTTTTCAATAAAAGAAATATAATTTAGATTTTTCATCTAGAATGTTTATATAAATATTAAATTTAAATATTTATCATACATACTATATAAAAATAATAATAGTTTTTTTTTGTTTGTTAAAATTCTCAAATTGTTAGCTTTTAAACCCCATCCCCCCTTCTTTAAAAAGCCGTTTGGATAAAGGATTTTGATGAGAAAAAAAAAAAAGAAAAGGAAAATGAGAAGGAAACTCATTTTCCATTATATTTTTCTGTTTGTATCTAATACTACTAAATATGAAAGTTTATTCTAATATGATTAAAATTTAAGGAAAATTATACATGAACGGTGTTTAAAACCAAATTTTTGTTGATTGACTAGATATATTTTTTATTATTTTTTTAATTTCCTTGATAACCAAACATGAAAAATTGGATTTCGTTATGTTTTCCTTTCCTTTCCCTCATATTTTTCAAGTTCAAACGGGACCTAAGGGTCCACTTGGATAAAAAAATTCTACTTGATTAAAGGAAAGGAAAAGAAAATATTGAGGAAACTCGTTTTTCCTTACATTTTCCTTCTTGATTAAATATATCAAAACTGAAATTTTGCTTTAATATGATTAAAAATTTAAAAAAAAAAAACTAAAATATCACTGATGTGTAAAATCAAAATTTTATTTATGTATTTGATATATTTTTTATTTTTTTTATTTTATTTTTCTCAATAACCAAACACGAAAATATAGATTCTTAATATTTTCTAAATTTCAAAGCCTAAGAAAAATACTAAAAGATTACCCTTCGAAAATTCAAAAAGTAATTTATAACTAGCTTTTACTTTTCAAAGAGAAAAAGCTCCCCCATATGAAACAATATCAAAGAGCACTTACATCTTTTTTATTTTCTTTTCCTTTTGTTTGGTCAGAGACAAGAAAACACACCTTTTTTTTTTTTTTTTTTGCCTCTCAGTAAGACAAAAAATCCCTAGTCAACAAATTTACTCACTTTAGAATACCAATCTTTCCTAAATGCATTGTTTCCGGTTCCTCCTAGGGTTTATAAATTAAGACTATTTGACAGCATAAATTTATTAAATTTAAATTTATGCAAAATAAATACAATTATTTATATAATTTTTATCTTTTGTTCAAACCTACAAATCCAAATCTAAGATCTTGAAACTCCCAAACATCAAGATAATGTATACATTGCAATTGAAATCAACATTATAGTCCATGCTCAATGCATTCAACTCACAAAATTAAATAAAATATTAATAGAGTAAAAAAAAATTAAAATAAAATAAATCAATTAATAAATTTAATTCTATTTCACGCAATTACATTCCGTTCCCCCGTACCATTACTATTTCCATCCCCGACATAGTCTACATTTATTATTGTTGCTCCTATTGTAAATCAATATTGAGATTGTTTTCCAAGCTGCCATTGTTTTCAACATTTGTTCTTTGAGAAAATAAAACGCTTAAAACAAAGCTAAAAAGAAAACAATTATAAAAGAAAATCCAGACCTTCCACGACTTATTTTTAACATTTTTAAGGCAGAATACCAAATAATATCTCAAGGAAAAAAAGAGTTTAAGCCACACGACCAGTTGAGATATCCAGTTAACTTTAATTTTTTTTAATTTTCCCAAAATATCTTATTTTTAATTTTTCAACTTATAGAAAATTTTATATATATATATCATCCCTTCTTATTTTTTTGAATTTCGTATTGTAAATCTAGCAAAACTAAGGAGGTGACATTTTTATGATTTAAAAATCTGAATAAATAATAAGAACTATTTTTCATTCCAAAGGAGAAGCTGTCACTCTATTATTAACACAAGTACTACATACAATGTAAGCAACAAAATTTAAATTAAAAGCTCGAACTGCTAAACAAAATATAGCCAAAGTCAAAAAGGAAAGTATGGCCTTCTCATTGGCACTGAAAGGGCAAAAAAAAAAAATTGTTGATGATGATGATTCACCATTTACTTAACAAATTGAATATGCTTGCAGTTCGCAGGCCGCAGAATACCAAAAATACCACCTGTCCCAAGTGTACTTGTTTTCCTTTTCTTTTTTTTGAAATTGAGAAAATAAATAAATTATTCCCCCTTCTCACATTTTACAGAAGTGAAAGAGCACAATGGATGATGAAACAAACAGAGCTAGGCTCACCCATGACTGAACAAGAAAATGCCAAAGTGTTATCTGATCACTGCTTGGTCAGATTGCGAATTACGTATGGAAGTATACCTCCATGATTGAAGTATTCCAATTCCACCTGCAATTTCCAATCAAACCCGAACACCATCATCACAAAGACACCAACTTTACCATTCTAACAGGCAAAGAATGCACATAATCACAATAAAGCAATAACCGAATTCACTGTCTTCTTTTCGTATTGGACACAAAAGAGGAAGACCTTGTGCAGCATGTCAATGCTGCATATATATAGAGACACACACACAACATAATGCACTTACTGGAACAAATGGTACATTTTCAAGGTAAAACACTCAATGTACATAAGATGGTTTTTGACACGCTACATATTGTTCATGATGATTCTAAGCACACTATATATTGTTGAGCATTTACGAGTAACAGCAGCAAAATTTGGTTTAGCCATCTCATTGACCATTGTTTAGCTTAAGAAGGTCACTAGAACAGGCAGCATTCCTCTTAAGAATGAAACTGGCTACCTAAGCCAATGAGAGTACATATTTCTGAGAATATGAATGGGTTAACATAATAATTCATCCATATTTTTGTTTTGAGGCATCCTATGGGTTTTGTCTAGACACTTGAACATACATCACTCTCCAGAAATTAATCTAGTTTTTTTTTAGCAGAACTAAAGACTGTACACTATCAACAAAGTATGTCTTACTTTCACCCTACACAAAACTCGCAGGCAGAGCCAGGAATCATAGGCAACAACAAGTCATAGTCATCTATATTTCCATTGCATCAATATGATGAAAACATCAGATTAAGAGAAATTAGAAAAACAATAAAAAACAAAGGAAATACCTCAGTGTCAAAGCGGGCTGTGGCAGTGAAAGATTTTCCGGTGTCAGTGCTGACGGTAACATCCTGGCCTGGCCTTATCTCGCTTATTTTGCTTGGGAGGTCAATTGAGTATCGCTCTTGACCAGTCAATCCGAGTGTGTCTGCATCCTCACCAGCCTTGAAACAAAGTGGAATGATACCCATTCCCACCAAATTGCTGCGATGAATCCTCTCAAAGCTTTTTGCTATCACTGCTTTAACTCCCTGTTGTATTGTTTAGTAGTTATTTTAAATGACACCATAAGACTAGATACAAGAACCCAGACAGAAGGGGCAGTGAGAACATGATACTCGCAGAATCAAAAACAAGGACTTACCAGTAACATTGGGCCCTTGGCTGCCCAATCTCGGGAGCTTCCACTTCCATACTCTGCTCCAGCCAGAACAATAGTATCCTGCCCAGCAGCCTTGTACCTCTGCATAGCACATTGATCAGAGTTAATAATTAACATCAAACTGCAGCCTGGAAAATAATATCTACAGCTAAAGATATTTTTAGCATTCATAATTAAATGGAAACAATTCCAGACTACTACTACTGTCTTGAACAATGAAATGTCCCATTCAGAGACAAAAAATATCGAGCTTAGCAAAAGTAAAAGGCAGTAACATGCAAATTAGATAACCAAGATAATTTTTTAATAAAGAATGGAAAGTATACAAATTTAAAACTATCATTTCTCTAATAACCTGACTCCAAAATTTCAGAATTTTCAGAACAAAGAGCTTTCAATTTGACCAATATTATCACAAAAATCAAGTCTTGTTCACCATTGAAGCATGAAAAATGTAGGACCTGAAAACAGTTTCCATTTTTCATTTCCAAATTTTCAAGTAATTACAAAAATTGCCACCATATTTTCCAGTTCTCCAAGATTTATACAGAAAATCTAGAAAACAACAAAAAGATATTTTCCAACCTTTTATACAAATTTAGAAAACTGAAAAACAAGGTGACATTATTGTAATTGGAAAACTGTGAAGGGAAAATATTTTTTTTTTTTCCACAAGTGATCAGGGCCCAGGTGTTTGCTTGCAGCAATTGAATGTTTATTAAGAGCTCAATTATATCACGAAAAATGGTTACATTTTTCATCTCCGATTTTGAGCTTTACTTTTGAGTTTTCATTTTTTATGGAAACATAAAAAATATGTTCATTTGTTAAAATGGGATCTTTCTTACTAGAGGCAATACTACATTCTCCAAAAATTTAAAAAAAAAAAGCTCCACTGGTCATACAAAAGATCACAATCGTATTTCTCCATGGAAAGCTTTTCTAGAAAAGAGAGCCAATTTTCCACAAGTGAACACAGCCTTACCGTTGCTGCATCAAACACGTAGAGTTTCTCTCCAGTAGGAATGTGGATTGTCTTTGGTCCGACTTCCCCATTCAAAAGTTTGTTAACAAGGCGAATATTGGCAAAGGTTCCCCTGGCCATTATTTCATCATTGCCACGACGGCTGCCGTAAGAATTGAAGTCCTTACGATCCACCCCACGCTCAAGGAGAAACTTTGCAGCAGGACTGTCCTTGTGGATGCTTCCTGCTGGGGAAATGTGATCTGTTGTAATACTGTCACCAAAGTTCAACAAGCAAAAAGCATCCTTCACTCCATGGGGTCCAGGAGGATCCATAGTCATGTTCTTGAAATATGGGGGCTCATGAATGTAGGTTGAGTTGTGGTCCCATGAGTACATAGTAGCAGCTGGTACTGATAGCTGATTCCACATGGGATTGCCCGTTGTGATAGCCTTATAAGTACTCTTGAACATATCAGGCAATACGCTAGATTGAACAGCCTGGAAAGTACACAATCACAAGTTAAATTTATTTTTACATTAAAATAGCTTTAACATATCGTCTGAAAGGTTACGATTACCAACCTGAGCAATTTCCTCTGTCGATGGCCAGATATCTCTGAAATAGATACTTTTACCATCCTTCCCTGTTCCTATTGGCTCCTTATCAAAGTCAATGTCAACCTAGATATTAATCAAAATTAAAGTGTCACTGAAGTTCAAGGATAAATTATAAAATGATGTTATAAGGTTGAAGTGAAAGACAAGAACTCATTACAGATAACTTTTAAACGATCCATTCGTTTTCCCGTAAAGAGAAAAGAGAAAATCTATACAAAGTGGCTGCTAAATGTTCTTCGTAGATTTAGAACACAATGTGAAGTTAGCAGCTGAGGAGGAGAACAAACTATAAAAACTATTTACTTGCCAACCTAAATAGTTAAGACTCTCTGAACTTAAAACATGTGGCACCCAACTTAGGAAATCCAGAATGAAATATATTCATCGCCAAAATTTAATATATGAACTACCATTTCATATTATATTTTGACATATTTGCAAGGGTTTCTCTTCCCTCCCAATTTGGAGAACTGCAAATAAACTTCAGATTGTATCACATGGCCACTGCCAACAATGAATCTTCACATGGGCACAAAATAATGCCAACGGCATACTATAAATGCAGAAGGTCAGAAACTACAAAAGGGACATTGATAGTCAGAAATCTATGAAACTAAATGACTATGGGAAACCATTTCTTGGCCAAATTATCTCCATCCATCTCATTCCTTCATGTAGTACGATTTCAACATCAAGGCAACTATACATCATATTATCTGATTTTAGACAATACAGTTTCCTCAACGGAGACATCGTACTAGCACTCAAATTGCAGGGTTACTATAAGTTGAAAGGGAAGTGAGAACCCCAAAAAAGGGACGGGAATGGAGAATGGCTATGAGATGAAGAGTCACAGCCATGGGGCATTATTTTAAGTCCGAGGAGGAATGTGAAGTCTAGATCAAGGGCTTAATGATCAAACCATCGTGGACATTTATAGAAATTAAGCACAAGCAAAGTTTGCTGTAAACCAGCTCCACCCCAAGCCCACAATCAAATTGAAAATTATGCCTTCAAGCCAGGATCATCTAGCAAGACAATGACAAGTACCAGGGAAACCAACTCAAAAACCATCCTCCTCCCCCTCAAGTTGATTGTGGCACTCGGAGTTGACTAATAGATAGTGCCGGTACTGGTGAATGGCATGCATGATTCGGATTACACCCCTATCGGAATAAGATTGGTAGGAAAAGCTATGGGTTTTTACCTCCCACCCTAGTTCGAGTGTCCACAGCTAGTTAAACTCATTACTCTTCTATCAGTATTGTTTATCTCAATCTTAAAACTGTAAAGCTTTGAATATATAATTAAACCTTTTTTGCTATTTTAATGGGGATTAGAATCATGTTTTAGAATAAATAAATATTGGTGAGGAATTGATAAGATTAAACAAGTGTAGAATCAACATTACCTCCTGATCCATCAAGGAAACTGGTGCCTTTCCTTAATCAACAGGGTGACACTCCTCACTCTCTCTTGTGCACATGCTATGCTCTTTGCTCAGTTTTGCTCTCCCTATCTATGAACCCTTTTCTATAGCCACTGGCAAGGTGTCTCACTTCATCTTCCTTCCTAAACAGTCTACCTAAGCTGGCTCACGCCCTAAGAACAAAACCCTGAAATAAAAAAATAAAAAAAAGGTGCCTGACCCGATTTCCTTAAATCCAGGCCCATGGGTTTGGGGAGGGCTTTTCATTTCCCTGGTTGGTCTGTGCGGAGGAAAGCTTGGTTGTTGCAACATTGTTTTCATACATACTTTTTAGAACAAATACCAAATCAACACTATATGTATTAATATCAACTAAGACATGGAAAGATTCCTAAAAGATTTAAATACCACCACAATTAGATAAAATTACATTTAGAAACTTATTTTAGATATGGAAAAGGCTTGAACCTAAAAAAAAAAACCTAAAATAATATGAAAGTAACTATATATTTTATCCAAAAAAGTAAACTATATATTTTATCCAAAAAAGTAGCAATGTACACACCCATTTCAATTGATGACTTAAACAGGGATATCCACTACATTTATACAAAATGAAGTAAGCAGGAAGTTTCATGCCCATCAGGACCCTAAGGTTGACAAGGATTATTATAGCACAGCATTCCATCACTTACCGTTCCCAGTCCTGGCACATTGGATTACATTGGAACAATGTGTAAATTACTAAATTTCAATGCATTATATGTTACAACTTGTAGTTTAGTGACCGGATTGAAGCTAATGCTGAAGTTCAATGGCTACTCATGAAATTCATCCAGATTTTACCAAATTGATTAAAGTTTGTATAAATGTAAACCAAAAGCCTGACACACAATACCAAGAGTTAATACTATTCCTATAAAAAAATTAAAAAAAAATTAAAAAAGTTGCAATTATATTCATATATTAATTTTTACATAAGAGAACACATTTATAAAAATAAATAAATGCAAAAAAATTATTAAAAAAAATATGTTAAATATCTTTTCAAAGAATGAACCTTGAAACAATAATGCCCTTGACTTTTTAAAATAATACATACACATCTATCACAAGCTATTATCCCTATACATGTAAAAGTATTGTACCTCCTTACGTACTCTAATACCCTGCTATATTTACATATGCTGTCAAATAATAAATCAATACTAACTTCATTGACCTTTTCATGTTGATAAGGACAGTCTTATACGATATCTTTGTCATTATTGTATAATTTCTTCTTTTTGAAATTTTAATTTCAAGAACAATGTAACTACAAGTAATACATATGGGAAGTATCATATCAAAAGACGTAAGCACGGAATTCTCAATTGGCTTAAAATGTCTCTAAAAAATAATTAACAACAACCGAGCCTTAAGTCACACTAGATGGGGTTGGCTCCATCAATCCTTTTCCACCAATTCGCACAATCTTTGGCAATATCCTCCAAAAAATATAGGGCTGCTAAGCAATCATTTGGAACCACTTAGAGAAAAGTACTTTATTGAAAAAAGTACTTATCTGAAAGTTGTCTGAAATTACTTATTATAAGTACTTTTTCACACACGTACTTTTTACAAAAAAATATTTTTTCAGAAGTACTTGTTTTCCTTAAAGAAAAAAAAATGTGGTTTGGAAATGTACTTTTTAAAATAAGAACTTATTTAAGTGTAAACCAAACACTACTTATTGACTTCAGTACTTAAAATTACTTTTCACAGTAAGTACTTATTTTTAAGGCCATTCCAAATGGCCACTAAATCCTTCCTCAATATCTCATTCCAAGTTCTTCTTGGGCTACCCCTACCCCTCGCAGTGCCAAACAATAACTAGATCACTCCTCAATAGTGCATTATTCGACTAATGCAAGGTGCCCAAACCATCTCACTTGCCCCTCCCTTATCTTATCTCCTATATGCTCTATGCCTAGCTTTCCACAAGTGTATCCATTCCCTAATTTATCTTGTAAAGTAAAACTGCTCATTCACCTTAGCATTCTCATTTCGGCAACTGTCAGTGGGGGCACTTACCCTTGAATCATGACATGCATCCAACATTTCATTACGTATTTTTAATTAATTTTATATTGCTTTCAGTATTGTCAACTAGAATTACCTTACATGGTAATGTATGTCCATGTGTATTTATGTACCACATATTAGTAATCATTGAGTTCACATGCTTCTCAATACCTTAAAATAAAAATGTAAAGACCTCAGTCACATATAAAATTACTAACTTGCAATCACTCAGGTGCAACAAAAGTGAGGAAACAATGACTAGTAAATATAAATGACACTATTTCTGTTACTATTCTGTACCGTGCCGGCAAGGGCGTAGGCAACAACTAAAGGAGGTGAAGCTAGGTAGTTAGCTCTCGTTAAAGGATGAACTCGGCCCTCAAAGTTCCGGTTTCCAGAAAGCACAGCAGCAGCAACTATGTCTGCAAAAGAGGATTAGGATTGAATTAGATCAAAAATAAAAAATGAATTGTCCTCAAAATGATCAAATAACTGAATGTTACAAAAAAGGGATGATAACACATTAGACTAATGATTATGTGATAGTTTAATTCCCATACCATTTTCTGATATTGCAGAAGCAACTGATTCATCTAAATCCCCCGAATTTCCAATGCATGTTGTACAGCCATATCCAACGATATTGAAGCCCTGCTCATTTAGGTATTTTTGCAGCCCACTGCAACAAGCAATCCAAATTCAAAGAAGATGTTTTTCGCTTAAGCAAGAGAGTGGATAGGTGGCAAAATAATAATGACACTGGAATATTTAACGTGAACATTAGCTTGAAAACAACAAAAAATACCTTTGGAGTAAATATTTAGTAACAACCCCGGAGCCTGGGGCAAGACTTGTTTTTACCCATGGCTTGACCTGGTGAACAATTATTTCAAGAAAATAGAGGAGAATATAAGTTTGTAAATAAGTAACTTATAATTAAAATCTAAGTTGATTGGATTTGACAGAAATTTTGGGTAACTAAAAAATTCTAGAATCCAAGATGCATAACACATGTAACCATTGCTGACCTGCAGACCCAGTTCACAAGCCTTTTTAGCAACCAGACCAGCACCAAGCATAACACTAGGGTTCGATGTATTTGTACAACTTGTGATAGCAGCAATCACAACACTTCCATGCTTTAGCTCTGCTGGCTGTCCATGGAAAGTGAATTTTGCAACTTTGTCCTGCGCCTCCTTTGGCACAGCAAAACCCTGCATTATAGCATAGACATTAAAGACAAACGGCAATCACAATTATAGGCACTACCAATTTAGCAATAAATTCATTCCAGATTATCTCCTCAACATATTATCACTTTTTGACTAATGTACATTGGTATAAATAGCAGAATTCAACAGATGGCAAATAGTTGAAGTCAGATGGCCATAGAAAAATAATTCAAAAAAGGCAGAATGGAAAATACAAAAGGAAAGACATTGATCAGGCTGCAACATGACAAGAAGCTTGACCCATGAGCATATGCACACAGAATATTTTACTCACCTTGAACCCAACTTTGTTATCGAGACAAGAATGCCAGTCAGATTTCATTTCTTTCAATGGAACCCGATCATGAGGTCTTTCAAGAATAGAAATTAGAATAATTAGAATAAAGGATAAAACAAAGATTTACCCCCAAAGAAAATGCTGAATAACATCAAAATGTGAAATTCTACATAAGCACAAAGCATAACACCTTTTTGGTCCAGAAACACAAGGTTTAACTTCGTCAAGATCCAAATGCAAGTAAGATGAATATACTCGTTCTTGTTGAGGCTGGAGGTGGAAAAACAAATGAAAGAATTACACATCAACTAAAACATACCAGCTTGAATTTATTACTTAAAATGGCAAATAAGTAAGAGAGTTTTACCTCATTATAGTCCACGAACATATTATTTGCACGCAGATATGCTTCTATCATTTCCACCTATATTTTAAATAAAAATAAATTTTAAACAAAAAAAACACATCTCATAAATATTTTCTACTTAAAGCAACAAGATACAATGGAACAAAGGATCATATGTAACAGTTGTGAAACACTCACAGTCTCATTGCTTCTCCCAGTTAATTTAAGATACTGCAAAGTAACATGATCTACAGGGAAGAACCCCATAGTTGCACCATACTCAGGAGACATATTCGCTATAGTGGCTCTGTCAGCTAATGATAGCTCACTCATACCATCCCCTATACACAAAAAGATAATGATCAAATAGTCAAGGGCAAAAAAGTGGAACATAAAATTACTGAGGTCGAGCCTTGCAGACATGATTATGATTATGAACATACCATAGAACTCAACAAATTTTCCAACGACACCATGCTTCCTCAGCATTTGTGTCACTGTCAAAACCAAGTCAGTAGCTGTGACACCATTGCACAATTTACCAGACAACTTGAAGCCAACAACACCAGGCAACACCATGCTCATGGGCTGTCATATTGAAAATACAGCATTAGAAGCAGAAATGCAGCAGAATTCAAGTACCCATGTAATTTAAAGAGCATGGGTGAGAGACGCAAGTTCAATTCAATAGCAGAAAGTAACACAAGCTACAATGGGTTTATGTTGTCTTGGAGCTCTCACATTATAATATATGGTCAGAAGAAGCATATATATTTGAGTATGGGAAAAAAAAAAAACAAAAGACTGCGGATGACAAAATCATAAGCCTACTCATCAAACTTTGAATGTTGATAAAACCATATGCTGTGCTAATGAAGAAGAGCACATGCAAGAGAGAGAGAGAGAGAGCACGCAAAGTATACAAAGTAACATTTTTAAAAAGTATCAAAGGGTCAAAGCTAGTTAAGAATGACAACATATGGCATGGAATGCAAGGAAACATTGCCTAAGCATGCACAGATATGAAGTTCTTAGAAAAGGAAAGGAAAAGAAGAAATTGTACATAAGTCCTAAATATCCATAAAACTAGTTTCCATTGCAGAAATGAACCAGTGTTTATGTAGCACCATGTACAGATACACAAGATTGATTGCGTTTCAATATGATGTAAATATGTCAATATGGTTACAATGAAAGTGGCATCCTGACAGGAAGCAAAGAAAGCAAAGGACCACAAAATGAGCAAGACTTATAATGTCTCCATGGCATTACTTACTTGGCCAAGCATTGCTGCCTCTGCTTCAATACCTCCAACTCCCCAGCCAGCAACCCCTAAGCCATCAATCATAGTTGTATGGGAATCAGTACCAACAACACTATCTGGGTAGAGTACACCATCAGTGTTGAAGACAACTCGCCCAAGATACTCAAGGTTAACCTGCAATCTCATACCTTTTGGCTTAATAATAGATCCATATAACTAACACATTTCTTTTTCTTTGTATCTAAATTCCCTTACCTGGTGCACAATTCCAGAACCAGGAGGAACAACAAGCATGTTATGGAAAGCAGTAGAACCCCATTTAAGGAAAGCAAATCTCTCCTTGTTTCTCTGAAATTCAAGCTCCATGTTTGCTTGAACTGCATTCTCTGACCTTGCCACATCAACTTGAACTGAATGATCTACAACAAGATCCACAGGAACCTGCATGCAGTTGTTTAAAAGATCACACAGTAAGAAACTGTAAACAATTTTTTTGGAGAAAACAGATAAATGCACAGTGTAATGTACGTGACACTTCGGCAAATAGTTGGGAATGCAGATCAACAACACAACACTCTAGAAATCCTACCAAACTAGTTATCAGGAAAAGAAAAGTTGCTTTGGTGCAAAAGAATTAAACTAAATCTGATCTGTAAAATGAAATTGAAGCAAGAAAGAAATTGAGTCAGGAATGGATCACTGTTAGTGGCTATTAGTGCATTCAGTTGGTCACATATAATGATTGTTAGTTTCATCACTTTTCTTTTGTATTCTTCAGTGATAGCTGCGATAGGATGGAAAATTAGCAATTTATTGAAAATTCCCTAATGTAGAATTATTTAATTTTGTAATATTCCAAGTATATAACTTCAATTCAACATTATTTTTCTTATGCACAACCAATTAAAAAGTAAAAAACTTAGGGGATTATCTTCAACCTTGAGGTGCAGACAATGCACACAACACAACCACAGAGAGAGAGAGACAGAGAGAAAGATGTGCGGAGGCAGAGGTTGGTGATGGAGAGATGGAGAGAAATAGTGTGTGCAGCAGCAAGAAGGGAGGAGGAACAGAGAGACGGGAACACTGATGATGGTCCAGCCTGGACGTTTAGCTTTTTATTTTTTATTTTTCATTTTTTTTGGGTATTTTGTTCTTTAGTCAGGGTTATAATAGTTTTTTCAAAAAAAAAAAAAAAAAATCAGAATGGAATTATAATTCCTAGATTCCTACCAAAAAGAGGCATAATCACCATTTTGTTAATGGGAGCATTTGCATTCCGCAATTTCAACCTCATATATGTAAATCAAACGTCATAATGGGATCAGGGTCTGAACTTTGATTACATTCCAGCCCCAATTCTGTGAACCAAAACCTTTTTTTTTTTTTGGTTAAGGAAAAAAATATACTAACAGAACAAAAGTACAGAGCTAGAAGAACAAGATGTCCTCCAAAAAAAACAAAAGAACAGTAATAAACAATTACAAAAAGGTACCCTCCAATGCCTTTACAGGTTAGGCAGCAACATCCCCTAAAAAGAGTAACAAGACCAAAAGAATGAGCCCAAAATAAGGCAGGAAACACAACTCTATCCCATAACAAACAAGGAGAAGTTGTGCAATCCTTGAAAGTTCTTGAATTCAAAGGATCCTAGTGTTATTTAAACATGCATTAAAATCTCATCAAACTACAACACATCTTATCCCAGGTTGGAAGCCTTTAAAACTCATCCAAAAAAAGCCGCAAAATATCCAGTTTACAGTGTTCCATGAATATCAAAATCTTAAAATCACAGTACCAAGTTCTGCTAAATAATTTTAAAATACGAACCAAAGGATTAATCTTGTTCGAATCACTGCCAAGCTTGTTCATGGCATCACGCATGCAAGCAAGGTCAACCACAGCCGGTACACCAGTAAAATCCTAGACGCAAAGCAGAGAAGTAAGAAGTTAAAAACATGAAAGTTATGGAAATTATATTGAAGTCTGTCAAGACAATACCTGCAACAGAACACGAGCAGGCTTAAAAGGAATTTCAACTTGCTTTGGGGAAGTATTTTCCCAATCTATAATCTTCTCAACATCTTCCTTGGTGACTTGGAAGTTATCGCAATTACGAATTGCAGACTCAAGAAGGATCCTAATTGAGTATGGCAGCTTATCTGTTATGCATATGGGAAAAATTTTGCGCTTTATCAGTCACTCACACAACAAGGGCAACACTGAATTTCTCACGAGGTTATGAGAATAATATTCTAAAAAATATTTTACATGCCTTACCACCGTATAAACTGGCTATAATTGCAGAAGAAACAATTATACAGCCAATATGAAAATTACCCATGTACATTTGGAAAAAATATAAAAGAAAATAACCAAAAGGAACAGCACTTTTTAGACACCCTAACATGGGAAACAGATTGAAGCAACAATAAAGACATAAAACACATGAAATCTTTATAAACAAAAAGGCCGTAAAAAACCTGTAGAAAATTATTAAATTAATGCCTGTGCATGAATGTGCATACACCCAATAAACTAGGCAGTTTAAATGTGTTGTTACTCAAACCATTTTAAAATATCAATATGATTATGCTCAACTGTCTGTAGTTCCACAGTGAAAGATGAGACATATTTAAAAACTTGTAAGATGTCCAACATCTACCAACAACAATTGATTGAGCATTCAAAATTCAGTATTATTATTATTATTATTATTATTATTATTATTATTATTCATAATGACAGCAACTTAATAATGTTGACATATCCATGAGCATCAGAATATGTCCAATTTCACATGAGTGTGAATCCAACATAAGCCTTAGGAACATACTTTGTCCGTGTAAAGGAAGATAAAGTAGGTGATGCACTAATTTGCAGCATTAAATAAAGTAAAAAGACATAGATGTCCAATTAACTAGTTGTAGATAATTACCAATTCTTGGATCATTCAGTGCAGGCAAGCTATAGAACCTCCCGAATTCACCACCACTAGGCTTGGGAAGGCCAGTCAAGATTCCTTTGAAAGGATGCTCCGAAGCTGAACCCACACAGTTAAAAAATAAGGAAAATAATACAATTATATTGGAACTCATAACTTAAACAACTGACTCATTAAACCTGCGCTGTTGAAGCAATGAGAGGGGCACAAAAAATAAATAAAAACTTATCCATTCAAGAGATTTTCACGAGTAATTTTCTAAGTCTGAAAGTTTAAATTTCTCAACAGAAATGATCAATTTGAGCACATCCAACATAAATCCCACACAAATGCTCAGACTTCCCAAAAATAAATTCACTGTGCGAACTCGAATTTTCTGCAATTAGAGATAAGAAAAAAAAACATTGAACATATCCTCTCATAACATTCTTCAAAACCAATTCATTTCGAGTTGTTTAGGTACCGTAAGACAACACCCAAAAAATAAATCTTTGCACAAATTCACTCGCTTAATCTTCCAACAGATCCCTGTTTCGTCACCTAGTAAGGTATAAGAGAAAGAAAATTAAAATTTTAAATCTTATGCATGTCATCACAATCCTCTGTCCTATCAGCAGTCAGACGGCAAGCATACAACATCGTAAACACAATCATAGACAAAACCAAGCACTTTCCGACTCTGCCAATCCAATGAAGGAAATCACATATCGCCAAATCAGACACAAACAAAAACACGGCATTCAAACAAATACACGCACACACATGGCACCATACCCATGGTGGCGATCTTTCGCTCGAGAAGATGAATAATAGGTGCGGCGGTCCTGATCTGAGCCCTCAGGCTAGCCGGAGAGCTCCAATCAAAGCGGTGGCTCCACCGAGGGACCGAACAGAACAGCAGGGATCGAAATGCTGCCGAGGAAGTGGCGGAGCTGAGAGATCGACGGGCGGCGACAGAAGGCGAAGCCTGAGGCGGCGAAGCAACAGCTCTGGATAGAGAAAATGGAGAGGAGAGAGAGGAAGTGAACCTAGCCCTAGAAGCTCTGAGAAGTGCTGCTGAGGATGAAGCCGTTATATACATGACGATCACGCATTCACGTGAAGCGGAGGAGAAGATGAAATGGACAGTTTCTTGCAGAAGGAGCCAGCCAGAGACCTCAACACCAACAAAGGAGTAATGGAGGTCGCAACGGTTTAACGGCTGCTTCTCAAGATGATCGTAGAGAGAGAAAGAGGAGAGGGGGGCGTGTGGAGAGCAAGACGATGACCTAGGGATGAGTGCGCTTCTGGAACTATAAATTGGGAGCTAGTAGCCTGGGGAGCTGGAGACTAGGAAGGTCTGTGTGGATGAGCTGCACTTAGATACTGTCACGTGTACCGTGCTCCTTATCATTCAGCCAATAAATATTTGCCACGTCACCAAGAGAATCTTTTGTGCAGACGTGGAGCCCATGGCACACGCCAAGGGATTCTGGAAATCGGACGGCTGAGGTTCTTAGACCGTGATGTGCCTGTGCTTTGGGGACGGTGGATCACGGTTGTCCAGATGCTCGTGTGTGAAAATTAAAAAGTTGGGGCCCACCAGTCTCCGGTTCAAAGGCGGGCGGCCGGGCCGGGCCGGGCCTACAAAAAAGGGTCAGCCCAATGCAGAACTGTTTATGGTAAGCGTGGGGCCCACTCAGCGCACGTTGACGATTCTCAATTTCTCGAGGGGCTCCTCCTCTTTGAATGGTCGGTTGTAGATGAAAGATTGAACTTCTCTTTGGGAAGCTTCAAAGGATTTGGGTCTCCAAGTTGGAGAGTCTGGACGGGTGGACAGAAACGTTTCACTTTAATTTTAGTTTTCTTTTGAGGGGGTCGTTGATTTGCAGCATCAAAAATATTTTTATGAAATAATATTTTTAATGTTTTTATAAGATTCTAAACAGAATTACCATTTCAGTATTTGGTTTAATATGGAATACTAATAAGAGCATTTAACATTTAGTAATCGATCAATCAAAATAGTTGTGTCCGAAGATTAGCTATTATGTTGAATTTTAATTAAAAATAATAATATTACTTTTATTTAATAAATTGTGAATACCAATTAAAATGTTAATTAACATAAATATTAACACCACACTTTAAACATTTTCTAATTAAAATTTCTTGATTAACATTAATATTTATAATTAATATTTTTGCCATTTTAAATTAAAAATTAACTAAAATTTATGTTAATCAATGTTTTGAATCGTCATTTTGATTTTGGATCTTAATTTATAGTGGTATTAATTTACATGAAAATTTATCGTAATTTTATATCGTATTCCATTCAAACTAGTTGGTGAAAATTATTTTATGTATCTACAAATATTTTAATTTTAAAAAATTAAATTTTAATGTCGAGATAAAATTTTCCTCAAATTCATATACTAATTAATGCATATTTGGCTTTTGAAATATTTTATGAAAATAACATGTCCAATTCAAATATATGATAACAAAAAAATAAATTTTAAATTAATGATAAAGCTTTGGTTCAAGTTCAATAATGAATATTATGTCTATCATACATGTAAAATTAGTGAATTTGAATTTTTTTTTTTTTTTTTTTTATAGCCGCCTGGGTAGATAGGATTTTTTTAGAGTAAATCTTATGTCATCCTTCGTAGTGAAACTCTTCAAATGCATATTTTAAGTTAAGAAAAAACCAATAGTCACAGAAAACAATCGCTACATATTACAACGAATAAAAAATTACTTGAAATGTCAAGCTAAAAAAGAGGATTAGTAACACGGTCATGGTGCCTCTGACTCTTGTCCAATTTATAAGATTCTTTTTCTAAACGGCATACTAGCTTGAGAAGAAACACTTCTTCTACAAGTGTTGCATAATTAAGGCCTCCTAAAGAGCTAAAAGATGAATTCTAAAGTTTCTTATTGGTAAGAAAGAGTTAAGAAGTAACATTTAATTAATTGAGAAACATAAAATTTGAATTTGGCCTTTTGACTATGAGGAAAGTTTTTATGTACAAGTAGATGTCCAAATGCTCTCTTGCTACATCATGGATTCAGACCTCGAATTTTGATTTAAGTGGATTTGGACAAATTCTAATACAATTTTACATTACATCTTCGCCAAAACCAATACAAATTCAAATTCATAACCTCTCCAAACAGAGGATCTAAGTATTCTACGATTGATGAATTAGAAAGTTTTGTAGCAATATCGGATCTTTCTCTTTTTCTCTTTTCCTTTTTTTTGTTCTTCGAATGGAGGTACTTTAGCAATCAATGTCTCCACCTATGCAGTTGCTTGTTAAACCTTACTCTAGTAACAATGCAACAAAATTAACAAAAATTACAAGACCATAAAATGGAATCAAAGTAACAATTTTGCATTGAAACTGTACTTTGCTTTAAACTGTAATATATAGTTTATTTATTATTAGTATAGCACAATAAATTATGACTACGGTAACAATTATTATAATTAGAGTTTTAAACCAATTTTCATAATTTTCTAAATATGACAACACTTGGGTAAATAAATTTAAAGTGTCAAATCAATATGAAAAAAGCGTTATAGTTGAAGTTAGTTACTAATTCATGTGATATATTTGAAGTTAATGTATTAAAAGTAGCCTCACCTAGTAAAGTTATAGGAGAAAATAAACAATAAATTTAATATTCTGAATCAAATATGTAAAATGTTTTTTAGATCATCTTCTATATCAAATCCAAGAAAAAAAATTATTGGCAATTGGCTTACCACCATATATGCACTAATATTTGAGATTAAAGAAAATGAAAAGAAAATCAACCAAAATTTGAATGTATTCCTCCCAAATATTATTTAAATGAATTTAGAAAAAATTCTTTGTTTAAATCAACCAAAATTTGAATGTTTTCCTCCCAACATTATTTTAATGAATTAGAAAAATTCTTTGTTTAATTTTAGTTTTTCGAAAACATATTCACACATAGAAAAAATCATAAATTTACCAAGATCTACAATAGTTTAAAGTAAACCAAAATCAACCCATTTACAATGAATAAGGAAATCTAATTCCATGAAGAGGCGCGAAGCACTAATATCAATGGAAAATAACTTAGAAAAGAAAATAATACCACAAAAATCTCTCAAAGGTAGTTTCAAATCATTATTTAAAAAAATTACATGCAAATTTAAGTTATGGCATATATTGAAACAAAAATACGCATATAATTAGTAAAAACAAATAGAAAAAGAAGAGTTGCGGATATGAATTGATTATTAGAGTAATAAATTTGTTGATTTTTTGAGTCTGGTCCCTATTTTGATGATGACAAAGCACAAGTGTCTTATGTGTACATTTAGTGTATGAACAGGTTTTTAATTTGACACATACATAAGAGAAAGGGAAATGGAAGCCAGAAGCACTTAAAGAGCACATACTCTTGGCGCACTTCATGGAAGACGGAAGAGCAAAAAGACAAGAAGACATTTGTTCTTATTGTAAATGCATTTGATTTTCATATTTTGCTATGTAATAATGCATAGTATGCATGATATGAATGTCAAAGCTCAAGATGATCGTAGACAGACCCTAGGGACCAACACTTTTCACAGAAAATTTTTTTTCTTAAATAATAATTGGTTAGGGTCAAAGATTAGAGTTAAAATGAAGTTTGCAAAAACTTCGGTCGACCGAAGGTCGGCTGACGTTAAATTTTTTGGCTAAATTAAAAAGCCTTGGTCGATTAAACACTTCACTTTATTCAAAATCCTTTTTATAAAAGCTAAAATCAAGTAAGGGTTTTTAAAAATTACTTTCAAGTCAAAATCTAGGTTTAAATTGAGGAAGTAACTGAGCTTGGTCGGTCGATGAGTTCTAGTATTAATCAGCTTAGTCGACTGAATACACCGTAGGGCAAAAGTCAAATGTTTGACTAAACCTCAGTTGACCAACCCTATTTTAAACGTAACTTCCATGGTTAACCGACCAATAATATTTGACTTTTCATCTGTCCCCGGCCGACCAATCCTTCAATTCAAAATCACCTCGATCGACCAACCATGAAGAACCGGTAGACCAGTCTTAAGCCCCGGTCAACCAAACCTACGAAGGTTCGGAAATCACCCTTACTCGACCGACCAGCCCTTGTCCTCGGTTGACCGAATCTCTTGGGTTAAGCCATTTTTAAATGCCTAAACACACTTAAAAATTAATTTATCTTTTCTAATAATAACCAGCATGTTCCCAACGTCATATTTCTACCCATCTCTATATATACTCCCTCATAACTCATAATTAGCAAGTTGATTAGCCTAAAAATTCTCTCAAATTTTATACTTAATTTTTACTCTCTTTATTATTTCTTTTGTTACATCTTTCAAGAGAGTTTTATTTTAAACATACTTTTGGGCATTTGTTTTACAAATCAAATATCTTTTACTCTCATATCCTATTTATTTTCATATCATATTTTGGGAGTATTCTTCAAGTTCCTCCCACATTATTCTTTGTTAAATATTTTTGGAGGGGAAATATTTGCATTGCTTGTGTATCTTGCACTTCCATTGCAAGATCCAAGGGCTCCTTTGTGTTTATTTACAAAAATATTTTTGAGTCATAAACGCTAGATTCTCCAACACTCTATTTGGAAAAATATTTTTGGAGAGAAATTTTATTTGAGTTTAACATCCTTGAGCTCTTATCTTATATACTTTTTATTCAAGGATTATTTTTGAGAAAATCCACATGCTCACAATGAGCTTATATTCATATAATACGTGAGGGCATTTGTGCTTTATTGATGTACACATTTTCTTTTTAGAAGCACCTTGGTTGTATGAAAAATATTTTATTTGAATGTCGTTGTATTCCCGACATGTGGTCAGAAGAGGGAGAGTTGCCCCGTGAAAAGTTCCGAATTGCTCAAACGCGGTTAGGAGAGCACTGGATTTGCTCAAACGCGGTTAAGAGAGCATTGGATTGGTTCAGACCCGGTTTGGAAAACTAGGTGCACCACCCTATAAGGTTTTGTAAACGGTGTCACTCTACTCGTAAGTGAGTAAAGGTAGTGAATCCTATTACTTGTGAGCTTGAGCCGGGGACATAGGCAGTATTAGTCAAACCCCAATAACATATTATGTGTCCCCACTTTATTTTTCACACTTAAATTCCTCCACATGCATGCTTAGATTTAAATTTTGTAGGAATATGCACTTGCTAAAAATATTGTGAATGATTGGGAAATATTGAGCCTGTGAATTATGGTGTTTCCAGGAGGGGGTGAATTGGTATTTCAAAATTATTTAAGTTTATTTTACTGCTTAATCCCTATTTCAATATTTAACAAAATAATCGCAGGGGCTTGAAATTAATTCAAATTATTATCTCAATAAATTCAATTATACCCAATTAACTATCAAGTGCATGTAGTATTAATCAATATACAAACATAAAAAAACTGATAATGAAATGTAAGCAAAAATTAAAAAGTTAAGAGAAGAGAGAAGGCAAACACAATTTTATGAGGTTCAGCCAACCCGGCCTACATCCTCGCCTTGAGCAACCCATTCAAGGATTCCACTAAATCCCTACTCCTTTAACCAGGACGGAGCTTCTCTTATAATCCACTGCTTACAAGAGGCACAACTTCCTCCTACTCCGCTGCTTACAAGAGGCACAGCTTCCTCCTCCCCGGTTCACAACCCGAACTGTGATTACAATATAGAATTACAATTTTACAAAACTCAATATTGCTTCTAGCCAAGCTAGTGAGTACAATAGAAATCCTAACACATATTCATATGATAAAACTTGAAGCTCAGTATGTATGTAACGATGAGATCATTATATGAATGATATGCTACACAAATCTACCCTTTAAATCAATATCTCTCAAAAATGATTTTATAAATAAATGCTTAGGAGAAACATATCGTTTGATTTCAAAATACTTTATGCAAGATTAGAGAATAAGATTTTTTCAAAAAATAATCTTGAATAATGCACAAATCTATGTTCTTACTATCAATAATTTGTAAGTTGAATCTTTAAATAAATATATGACTTTGAATATTTTAAAGATTTAAACACTATGTTTCAAAAAAAATATTACTCAAGAATATGTATTTATAAGCTCTTAGTATTTGCAATCAAATAATTTTTTTACCAATCAAATAGCAAATCTTTCAAAGAAGATATGTTTAAAACTTTCTTCAAAATTTTAGTTTTAAACAAAAACTTTTCTCAAGTAGTGATCTTTTACAAAATGTATATATAATTAAAAACTCAAGATCAAGCTCTCAAAATGAATATTTCAGAATAAGTTTGTGAGATGAAAAGGTCTTTGAGAATAAACAACAATTAGTTTGATCGCCAAACCTCAATACCCAAGTTGTTTGCACAATATTCGCTGGAACTCCTTTTGAAAATCAACATAGCCCAAGCTTAGATATGATGTAAATGTTTTGAAATTGCAGGCAAGAACTTAGTATTGTGTTCAATGCTTTCCAGAGTTGTGTATACGTTCAAGGCTCTCAATCATATGCCAAAAGTGAGGCAATAGGGTTTAGAGGGTGTTTTTATAAGTAATCCGGACCTTAAGTTAAGTCTTGACCGTTTGGTTAAGTTGATTAAGTGAATAACCCGCGTGTTTTCTCGCTAAAGTTCAAACTTTTAAAATTTCCGCAGGTTCAGATGACTAAACTTTTGGGTTCAGACGCCTAATGTTCATTAAAACACTAAAAATTATAGTTTGGACACGGGGTCAGATGAATTAACTGTGGGTTCAGTCTTCTGAAGTCCCAGCTCAGACCACTGAACTGAGGGTTCAGACATCTGAAGGTGTTCTGCATGTTCTGTGTTTCAATAACAAAATCTTCAAATGACTGAACTAATTCTTCAGTCTTCTGAGAGAATTCTCCAGACGTTTGAAGTAAACTTCAGTCGTCTAAGGTTGCATCTTCAAGCTTCTGAGGGTACACCTCAGTCGTCTTGGCAGACCAATTTCAGAATTTTTATTTCCAGTTTCAAAATTTATTTTTCTCTCTTACTTTGATCCCTTATAAAACATTTTCCGGGGTTCAAAATAAGGTTTCTAAGTCCATGTTTAACCCTAGAAGATTTTCATGAGATGCATGTGTAGGGCATATTTTGAGCTTCTAGCTATATCATATAAAATATGCAAATACAATCAATTCTAAATACTCATTCTCATGACGATCTTGAACTTGACGCTTGCATCTTCACGCTTCTACTCTTTTAGTTCCATGGATTGTGCCAGGTTGTATATGTTTTAATCCTCATGACTTCCATGACTTCATAACCTTCTGTGCATGCTAAATATTATTCATGTTCACAATCTCAATGCACAGAACAAATACCATGTGATTTGTCATTATCAAAACAGGATTAGACTCATAGAGTCAACAATCTAACTTTTTTTTATGATGACAAATACACGAGCAAAAATAGAAAATGGGTTACGCCTAACAAGGCTTCCCCTCAAATAATGCACAATATAAAATTCAGCACAATGTAAAATAGGCAATAACTTTGCACGCATAACTCATATACTTACGTACTTTTCTCCCCTTGCATTAAATAAAACTTTTGCAAGCTATTTTTGCTAACTATGTTTGCTATAACCTTATATTTTTATCCCCCTTTTGACATCAACAAAAAGGTATATAATAAAAAGTTTTGACATAATTATATCTCATCTTAAAAAAAATATGCAACCTTTAGATTTCAAAATCGTACTATGAAATATGTCTCCCCATGTTATTTAATTTACTTCTCCTCCTTGCTAATGCAAAACTATGTTGTTGAATTAAATTTCAATGTGAACATACATAGTGTGTCAATTTACATAGACATGGATAAGCAAAGGAGTCATTAAATTTCAAAGGTTTATGTGAGGATCAACATTGTTGACCCTATGGGTCATACTTTGTTTTAATTATGACAAATACTCAGGTATTTAATGTCTATCGAGTTGATGTGCAGATTTATCTTGGCAATATCATATGATAGCACTCGGAGACCCGAAGGAAAATGAAGACCCTAGTTGAATATTCATTGTTGTAATTTATATTAATTTTAATTCGGTTTTGTAATAGTAAATGGGAAAAAGATCTGTAATATTTAATGCATATCATGCATGTAAGAATTACAAGCTCAAAGACCTTAGAACGACCCTAGGTCCCTACACAAAATCATGACCTTAAAAAGACCTTAGGGATAGACGCCGACTTTTTTTCGGTGTCCTAAAGAAGACTTAGAATGACCCTAGGACACCCACACATACATATATATATATATATATATATATATATATATATATATATATATATATATATGTATGGTTATATGAATAGGGTGATTGCGCAATTGAAAAAAAAAATCGAAATGTATGAAAAATACATGCTCGGTCGACCATACTCTCAAATACAAATTCCTCCTGATCAACCAAACAGGTGTCGGGTCAACACTTTGACCACAGCACGGTCGACCGAACTTACCCAGTTCATTATCACCTGGTCAACCGAACTCCCTAGGAGTCAACACTTTGACCATCTGGTCGACCGTGCCAAAATTGCATGCCAACAACTTGGTCGACTGAGTTCTCACGTGTGAGAACTCAACAGTCTAGTCGACCGAACTTGTTAGTTCAAAAGGTTCCCGGTCGACCGAATTGTGCTAATTAGGAAAATCGCCCTAGAACCTCTATAACCGGTCGACCAAACTTGTAGTTCAAATGATGCCCGGTCGACCGAACTCGGCACAGCTCGCTCAACCGAACTTCCTTTGGTCGATCGGTGCTCTCGGGTTACCCCATTGTTTTTATTGTGGTTAAAATAATAAAACAAGGTTAATTAGGGTTAAAATGATTTAAAACAATATTAATAATACCATACATGTCCTAACGGCTATACTTTTTCCAACTTCTATAAATAGTCCATCATTTGCAAAGATTAAAGGTGGATTAGGATTTATGATTAAGAAAAATCCTTAGAAAATATTTTTCCACATACTATCCAAAAATACTCCTCTACTTCGTTTTCTTTGAACATCCAAGCCTAGAGAAAGTGTTTAGATTATTAGTGCTACATTCTAAATAGCCCTATACTCTCATTGATATTTGTATTGTTTGATTTTTGTTGAGAGTTTGGCTAGGGTTCTTCCCACGGATTTAACTTGATATCTTGTGTTGGGAAGACACTTTAACTTGAGGATCTTTGCATTGTCATTGCAAGATTCCTTAAGTAATTATTTTTGTGTGCAAAATATTTTACAAAGCTTGTTTTCAAACAACTCTTGTGCTTGATACAATTTGAGAAAATCTTTTTGAGTTCGTTTGAATAATATTACTAGCATCTTTGAAACACTAATTTGATATTGAGATTTCATATACATTGCTTTCAAAGATTAGCTTGCTTGAACACTCTTGTGCTTGATTGAGTATAATCATTATATTGAGTGTAGATTACACATATACACCACTGAGCTTACAATTCTTACATGTTTGGTGTCGATTGATTATTGCTTGAGCTTAACGGTACATATTTGCTTAGTGTAAGAAGCATTTCCTTGTACACAAGAAATTGTATTTCAAATATGTTGTATTCCAAGCACAGGCCTGAAGAGGAAGACTAGCCCTGTTGAACAGTCCTGGACTGACTTAGACCCGGCTAGGAAAGCTAGGTGCACCATCCTGGTAAGGCGTGGTTGAGGTCAGCCCCTGGAATTGACCTAATTGTAACTGGTGCCGCTCCACCTGTTAAGTGAGCTTATAGTGTAATCCTTGTGCAGGTGTACCAAAGCGGGGACGTAGGCATAGTTGGCCAAACCCCGATAATATTTCGTGCATGTTCTTTACATTTCTGCAATTTATATTTACCGCACATGTATGTTACGGTATGAATGATGCGCATGATTTAAATTTATGCATATTACATTTATCAGTGCATTTGGGATTGCATAGAAAGACCCTAGGTTGTGATATTCTGCTAACACCTGGTTTAACCTAGGAATAAGTTTTAAAAATTCCAATTCACCTCTCTCTTGGGAATACACCAATTCTAACAAACATGTGTCATTTAACATGCAATCATCATGCTATGAGTTTAATACCAAATGTGAACAAATGAGCCAAATTTGAAATTTCTAACTAATTGTGAATATTAATTGGTGTTGCTTCCCCTGAATTATGTAATCTAATATAATTCTAGGCAACTTCTCGACTATGCATCAGGCCTAATTTACATCTAATTTGGATAAACCTCTCCTCCACAAGTGGTTTAATGAATATGTTTGCCCATTGTTCATCTATGCATACAAATTCAAGTGTCACATCTCCTTTTTGCACATGATCACGAAGAAAAAGATGTTGAATTTCTATGTATTTAGTTCATGAATGTGATATAGGGTTCTTTGAAATGTTTATTGCACTAGTATTGTCACACCTTATAGGAACTGTATCATTGCTTAATCCAAAATCTATAAGTTGTTGCTTCATGTATAGCGTTTGAGCACAACAACTTCTAGCCGTTACATATTCAGCCTCAGCTGTGGACAAAGCAACTCAATTTTGCTTCCTTGAAAACCAAGATACCAACGAATGTCCATAAGTTGTTACTTCATGTATAGCGTTTGAGCACAACAACTTCCAGCCACTACGTATTCAACCTCGGTTGTGGATAGAGCAACTGAATTTTGCTTCTTTGAAAACCAAGATACTAACGAATTTCCTAAGAAATGACATGTGCTACTAGTACTTTTTCTATCTACTTTACTTTCGACAACATCAGCATCGGAATAGCTAACAATCTCAAAGGATGTATACTTAGGATACCATAATACAAGTTCCACGGTTCTTATCAAGTATCTAAGTATTCGTTTGACAGCTAATAAATGTGACTCTTTAGGTGCAGCCTGAAATTTTGCGCACAAACATACACTAAATATTATATCAGGTCTGCTGGCAGTCAGATATAGTAAGCTACCAATCATCCCACGATAGGGCTTAACATCTATTGGTATACCTTGTTCGTCTTTGTCTAATTTCAAAGAAGAGCTCATAGGTGTCTCTAGTATTTTTCCATCTTTCATATTAAACCTTTTGAGTAAGTCTCTAAAGTACTTTGATTGATTTATAAAAATTCCATGTTTTTTTTGTTTGATTTGAAGTCCTAGGAAGAAATTGAGTTCACCCATCATGCTCAACTCAAATTCATTTTGCATAGTACTTGCAAACTCATTGCACAATTCTTCATTTGTTGCTCCAAAAATGATATTGTAAGAACCCAACCCAAGATATGTAGATTGACTAAATAACGAAAGGGTTAAAAGGTAAATTTTGCAGGCTTCATCGATGAAACCATTGTTCTCATCGACGAAGGCCTTCATAATCTTTGTTGCCGAAATTCAGAGCCTCGTTGATGAAGAGATACCGAACTTGTTGTAAAATATCAGGATAGGGTTCATCGCCGAAGAAGCCGGTTCATCGACAAAATGTGTGGATGATTCATCCATGAAGGCGCCATCTCGTCAACGAGGTTGGCCGGGTCAAAGGGGCTATAAATATCATATTTCATAGCTTAGGTGCTAAGAAACCTCAAACTTTCTCTCTCTCTCTCTCTCTCTCTCTCTCTCTCTCTCTCTCTCTCTCTCTCTCTCTCTCTCTCTCTCTCTCTTTCGATTCTTCGATGTTCGTTGCCTAATTCAATGATCCAACGTTACCACGTAGATCAAAAGGAGAAGCTCTACATTTTTAGCAAATCAGAAAGTCGTTTCAAGGATTTTCAAGTTTTGACCCAAAACTGAGGTAAGGGTTCGATTTCAGTTTCGTTTCGATTTATATGTAGTAGTAAGAATTGTAATGAAGTATAGTTCTTGGATGTTTAGGTTTTGGTGTCTCGGTTCGTAGTTTTAGAGCCATAGAGTTCGTATTTTGGTATTCGGGAAAAGGTAACGGGATTCTGTTTATATCAGTTTATTTTTTAAATCGAGATCGGTAAACCTATAGGTTACGATCGTATGTATGTTTTGATTACTTGTTTGGGAAAATCTATCGGGTAAAAATGTGGGATTTTTAGGTTACAGTTTTCGAGAAAATTTGGGGTTTTGGGTATCATCTCTATTTTGTTGGAGAAATCATATGTTGTATTAAAACTATAGTATTAAGATGATCATACCCATATTTGTATTAAATTGTGTTCTTGAATTGAAAAACGATATGATTTGTTGTATACTCAAATAAGTGTGGAATGAAATGTCATATGTAAATGTTCCAGGTTTTGTAAAAACAACTAGGGGCGGCTAATTACCATACGCTGGTGAGTATAGGGACATGAGCTTCGAAATTTTTCTAGGTTTTGTAAATCAGTTAGGAGCGGCTAATTACCATACACTGAATCAGCTAAGGGTGGCAAATTACCGTACGCTGACACCATGTCTCGACTAATTACCGTGGGCGAGAGTGTCCGGCTCTATATCCGAGGGTGTGAAATATCGCTTGTTTTTTTCGGCTGGTCACCGATGGGTGTGAGCTACACCGTACTGGCAATGATATTGCTGTGAAACTTCGATTATTGCTGGGTATCGAGTGCTTGAGTGTGACAAAACTGACCGTATGTTTGGTATTGTATGTACTAGAATGGATTTGTGAAAAATACTGGAATTGTATTGTACTGTATTGTATTGTGTTGTGTTTTACGCCGAAATAACACTCGTATGCCACACACTGATATAACCTACTTTCTTCCTTACTGAGAGGTGTCTTACCCCGAATATACAAATGTTTTTCAGGTCCTTCATGTAGCCGAAACTAGCATCCTAGCATCCGAAAGCGGGGTTATCGTTTAGCTATGTTTAGTACTTGAGTAGGTACGAGTTTCATAACTGGGTTGTCAGTGTTGGGTTTTGTAGAAACCCAAAGTATGTATCGTATTTTGGGATGTATATTTCTAGTTCTATATAGACTCTAGTATGGTATGATGTATGTACAGAAAGAACATTTCCGCTGCGTATTTGATGAGTATGGATATGTATATGAATGTGTATAGGGTATACGTGTACCCCACAGGGTCGGACCCTCATTCAGTGTAGTATCATGTATGTTTTAATTGATATAAAGACAGGTTAGGTTACTATATTCACACCCGGGACCCATCTGCGGGTTCGGGGCATGACAGATATCATCTACGTATACTTGAACTAGGAGCATGTTATCATTCTTCGATTTTATGAATAGTGTTGTGTCTATCTTTCCTCTGATAAATCCATTATCCAGTAGAAACCCACTTAGCCTTTCATACCAAGCTCTAGGAGCTTGCTTTAAACTGTACAAGGCTTAGTTAGTCTATAAACATATTTTGGATACTTATGGTTTTCAAAACCTGGGGGTTGTTCTACATATACCTCTTCACTTATGTAGTCATTTAAAAATGCGCTTTTCACATCCATTTGATATAGTTTGAAATCCTTAAAAGCAGCATAAGCTAACAACATACAAATGGCTTCCATTCTAACTGCAGGTGCAAAGGTTTCCTCAAAGTCTATTCCTTCTTCCTGGTTATATTCCTGAGCGACCAGTCTTACCTTATTTCTAACAACTATCCCATGTTCATCTTTTTTGTTCTTATATATCTATTTTGTTCCAATAACTGTTTTATCCTTAGGTCTAGGAACTAATGTTCATACTTTATTTCTCTCAAACTAGTTTAACTCTTCTTGCATGGACATCACTCAAGATTTATCATCAATTGCTTCACTCACATTCTTAGGTTCTTCTTAAGATAGAAATGCACAATGACTAATCATATTTCTAAGTGAGGATCGTGTGGCTACTCCATGGGATGGTTCACCTATTATTTGATCAATGAGGTGATTATGTACTTCCATTCTTTAGGTAGTTCATTAACTTCATTTTCAAATTGATTGTTTTCAGCAGATTGTTCGTTAATTTCATTTCTCTTATCTAAATCATTTTCAGTAGATAGTTTTTCAAAATCTTTATTTATCTCAATTTCATCTTCATCCGTATTTTGAGTAAATGGATTGGATTCATCGAATACAACGTGAATGGATTCTACAACTGTTAATGTTGGTTTATTATATACCCTGTATGCTTTACTATCTAAGGCATATCCTAGAAAAATACTTTCATCTAATTTCACATCAAACTTTCCTAGGTGTTCATTGTCTCTAAGCACAAAGCATTTACAACCAAAGATATGAAAATACGAGATGTTTGGTTTATAGCCATTCCACAATTCATAAGGAGTCTTATTTAGAGATGGTTTAATCAAAACTCTATTTAGAACATAGCAGACGGTATTCACTGCCTCAGCCCAGAAGTACTTAGGTAACTTATGTTCATTAAGCATAGTTCTGGCCATTTCTTGTATAGGCCTATTCTTTCTTTCAACTACACCGTTTTGTTGAGGTGTTCTAGGAGCTAAAAAGTTATGAGATATTCCTAATGAATGTAATATTCTTCCATATCTTGATTTTTAAATTCTCTACCCCTATCACTCCGGATATTTATGATTGTATATCCTTTTGCATTTTGAATTTTCTTGCATAGTTTAATGAATTGTTCACACGCTTCATCTTTGTGACTTAAAAATAGCGCCCATGTATATCTAGAATAATCATCAACTAAAATGAATGCGTATGATTTTCCTCCTAAACTCTGAATTGGGTTTGGACCAAATAAATCCAAATGTAACATTTGAAGTGGCCTAGTAGTAAAGATAACTTTCTTCTTCTTAAAACTAGATGTTGCTTGTTTTCCTAGTTGACATGCATCACAGATTTTATCTTTCATGAATTTTTCCTTAAGCACTCCCTTAACTAAGTCTCCCTTAATTAATTTAGATATTAAGTCCATGTTTGCATGTCCTAGTCTCCTATGCCAAATCCAACTAATCTCATTCATTACAGAAAAACAGGTTATGTGTTGAGAAGTTAAGTTATCAAAGCTGGTGGTATATACATTTTCATGACGCTCAGCAATGAATAGAATTTTGTTATCAGTTTTATGTTCAACAATGCACTTGACATGTTCAAAAGATACTTTATAACCTTTATAGCATAGTTGGCTTATACTCAATAAGTTATGTTTTAAACCATCAACTAGTAAAACATCATCTATAATAAGTAATGAATCATTCCCCACTTTACCTACACCTGTGATCCTTCCTTTTGCATTGTCCCCAAAAGTGACAAATCTTCCATCCTTTGGTGTGATGGATGCGAATTTAGCTTTATCCCCGATCATATGACGTGAACATCCACTGTACATATACCATCTATCTTTCAAAGTGGACAATCTCAAGCACATCTGCAAGATATAATAAGATAATTACTTTTGGTACCCAGATTTTCTTGGGTCCACGGGGGTTAGTGCTTGAATCTCCTTTAACTATTAATACCTTTTTCATCTTAACATCTCTTTTCTTAAAAGGACAATCAAATTTTATATGACCCATCCTTTTACATTTAAAGCATGTGGTATATTCATAAGAATCTTTTGATGGAATATAAGTCTTTGATTCTTTTACAAAATAACCCATGTAAAGATGTTTTTGTTTCAAATTTTCTTTTCCATTAAAACCAAGTCCTTCTTTATCTAGGGAATTTCTTTGAGCTCCAAGGAGTTTTTCAAAATTAGTTTAACCTTTTATAAATTTACAAATAATCTTAGATTTATCTTTCAAATTCTTTTCTAACTCCTCAATTTTAAAATTCTTTTCTCTCATTAAGGATACATGAGATTCATTTTGACTTTCTACTGACTTTGAAAATTCCTTCAATTTTAACTTCAAAACAAAATTTTTCTTATTCATTTTCTTAAGCATTTTAAGTGTATACAAATATTCCTATTGCAGTTCATCATAAGAAAGCATGTTATTTTCATTTTCTGAATCACTGGAATAATAAGATGAAGCAGAACAAAAATATTGTACCTCATGCTTTTCGTGAGCCATCAGACACAGATTTGCAATCTTGTCATCACTGGATTCAGATTCTGAACTACTAGTACTGTGAGTATTCCAACCAACCTTTAGTGCATTCTTTTTCTTCTTAGATGCTTTCTTCATCTAGGGGCAATCTGGCTTGATATGCCTAACTTCTCTACAGTTATAGCACATAGGAAGATCCTCTTTTTGCTTCTTTCTACTTGTCGCTCCCTTTTTTGTTTTTGAGCCCTTGAATTTTCTGGTGTACTTTTTATTCTTTCTCATGAACTTTCCAAATTTCTTAGTGAGAAGAGTCATGTTATCATCTGATTCTAAATCACTTCCTTCACTAGAGTTGTTAGATGATGCCTTAAGTGCTATAATTTTTTTTTGCTTTATTTTGTTTATTCTTCCTCTCATTTATCGCTAGCTCATAAGTGAAGAGTGATCCGATCAGTTTATCAACTGACATCTCCTTCAGATTCCTTCCTTCAGCTATTGCAGTAGCCTTAGCTTCCCAAACTAGCGGTAGTCTCCTGAGTATTTTCCTGATCAACTCATAAGTAGGGTAAGATTTACCAAGAGCATTTAAAGAATTCGTGATGTGTGTGAATCTAGTGTACATGGATTGAATAGATTCATCAGCAGTCATTTTAAATGCCTCATATTCACTAGTAAGCATATCTATCCTACTATCTTTTACTTCCTTCGTACCTTCATATGTAACTTCAAATTTTTCCCAAATCTCTTTAGTAGAGTTACAGGCCATCATCCTATTAAACTCATTTACATCTAGCGCACAGAATAGAAGGTTCATTGCAGTGGCATTTATTTAAACAGATTTCCAATCATCTTCAGTATATTCATCTTTAGGTACGTTTACTTTATCAAATACTTTCAAAGGAACATGGTTTCCCTTATAAACTATTTCCCATACTTTCTAATCTACATTTAAAAAATATATACTCATCCTTCATTTCCAGTAGGTGTAATTTACTCCGCAAAAAATAGGTGGTCTAGTGGATAAGTGTCCCTCACCAAATGAGTTTACACTGATGTGTGTCATATGATCTTTTTACAAAAATAACGGTTAAGTCTATGTAACCTCGCTCTAATACCAAATGTGAATTACGATGTCATCCCAAGAAGGGGGGTGAATTGGGTATTTTAAAATTATTTAAGTTTATTTTACTACTTAATCCCTATTTCAACATTTAACAAAATAATTACAAGGGCTTGAAATTAATTCAAATTATTATCTCAATAAATTCAATTATACCTAATTAATTATCAAGTGCATGTAATATTAATCAACATACAAACATGCAAAAACTGATAATAAAATGCAAGCGAAAATTAAAAAGTTAAGGGAAGCGAAAAGACAAACACGATTTTACGAGGTTCAGCCAACCTGGCCTACGTCCTCCCCTTAAGCAACCCACTCAAAGATTCAACTAAATCCCTGCTCGTTTAACCGAGACGGAGCTTCCTTTACAATCCGCTATTTACAAAAAGCACAACTTCCTCCTTCCCGATTCACAACCCCAACCGTGATTACAATATAGAATTATAATTATGCAAAACTCAATATTTCTTCTAAACAAACTAGTGAGTACAATAGAAATCTTAACACATATTCATATGATAAAACTTGAAGTTTAGTATGTATGTAACGATAAGATCATTATATGAATGATATGCTTCACAAATCTACCCTTTAAATCAATTTCTCCCAAAAATGATTTTATAAATAAATGCTTTGGAGAAACATATGGTTCGATTTAAGAATACTTTATGTAAGATTAGAGAATAAGATCCTTTCAAAAGTAATCTTGAATAATGTGCAAACCTACGTTCTTGCTATCAATAATTTGTAAAGTTGAATCTTTGAATAAATATACGACTTTGAATATTGCAAAGATTTAAACACTATGTTTCAAAAATAATATTACTCAAGAATATGTATTTAGAAGCTCTTAGTATTTGCAATCAAATAATTTTTACACTAATCAAATAGAAAATCTTTCAAAGAAGATATGTTTAAAACTTTCTTCAAAATTTTAGTTTTAAACAAAAACTTTTCTCAAGTAGTGATCTTTCACAAAATGTATATATAATTAGTACTCAAAATCAATCTCTCAAAATGAATATTCAAGAATAAGTTTGTGAGATGAAAAAGTCTTTGAGAATAAACAACAATTAGTTTGATCGCCAAACCTCAATACCCAAGTTGTTTGTACAATATTCACTGGAACTCCTTTTGAAAATCAACGTAGCCCAAGCTTAGATATGATGTAAATGTTTTGAAATCGCAAGCAAGAGCTTAGCAATGTGTTCAATGCTTTCCAAAGTTGTGTATACGTTCAAGGCTCCCAATCATATGCCAAAAGTGAGGCACTAGGGTTTAGAGGTTGTTTTTATAAGTAATCTCGGCCTTAGGTTAAGTCTTGACCGTTGGATCAAGTTGATTAAATGAATAACCCGCGTGTTTTCTCGCTAAAGTTCAGAATTTTAAAATTTTCGCAAGTTCAGACAACTGAGCTTTCGAGTTCAAACATCTGATGTTCCTTAAAACACTGAAAATTATAGTTTGGACACAGGCTCGGATGACTGAACTGCGGGTTTAGTCTTCTGAAGTCCCATCTTAGACGACTAAACTGAGGGTTTATACATCTGAAGGTGTTCTGCATGTTCTGTGTTTCAATAATTAAATCTTCAAATGACTAAACTAATTCTTCAATCTTTTGAGGGAATTCTTTAGATGTTTGAAGTAAACTTCAGTCATCTGAGGTTGCATCTTCAGACTTCTGAGGGTACACCTCAGTCGTCTAGGTAGACTAACTTCAGAATTTTTATTTTCAGTTTCAAAATCAATTTTGCTCTCTTACTTTGATCCCTTATAAAACATTTTTCGGGGTTCAAAATAAGGTCTCGAAGTCCATGTTTAACCCTAGAAGATTTTCATGAGATGCATGAGTAGGGCATAGTTTGAGCTTCTAGCTAATATCATATAAAATATGCAAATACAATCAATTATAAATACCCATTCCCATGACGATCTTGAACTTGACGTTTGCATCTTCACTCTTTTACTCTTTTAGTTCCATGGATTGTGTTAGGTTGTATATGCTTTAATACTCATGACTTCTATGACTTCCTAACCTTTTGTGCATGCTAAATATTGTTCCTGTTCACAATCTCAATGCACAAATCAAATATAAAGTGATTTTTCATTATCAAAACAGGATTAGACTCATAGAGTCAACAGAGCCTATTATATCTATTCAATTTATCTGCTCAGTTATATTTTGTTGGGTTATTGAAATTTGCATAGACAAACTCTAGGTTGCATATAACTGTTTGTGGATTCAAATTTGACCTAGGGAGGATAAAATTTTTAAATACCCAATTGACCCCCCTCTATACACCAATTCCAACAAAATTACCAAAAAAAAAAAAAAAACGATAAGAGAAGATGTAAAGATTTACAATTGTTGCCATGATGGTAGATCCAACACTCGTCTGCCAGTATGATCTTCTTAAGCACTTAAACCCTCACCTCTATTGTACATTTCTTATAGAGACCTGAAGATTATTGTAATTAAATAATAAAAGAAAAGTAAGAAAAGGAATCTTTAAAAAGGGATTTCAGCAGGGTCTCGTCGACGAGTGTAGAAGTTCTCATGACAAGCAGGGCTCTTGGTCTCGTCGATGGGGACGCATGTCTCGTTGACAAGAAATTACCAAGGGACTGTTTCCGGAACCTGAAACTCATCCACGAGGAGAAGGTGTTCGTCGACAAGCTCCCTTCATTGACTCGTCGACGAGGAGATGTGGTTCGTCGATGAGGCCACGTGGACAAGCATTCTATAAAAGGGCAAGAATTCATTTTTTCCTATGATGAACATGCAGGAATTCTCTCTCTCTCTCTCTCTCTCTCTCTCTCTCTCTCTCTCTCTCTCTCTCTCTCTCTCTCTCTCTACCTTCTCTCTAGAAATCCGGTCTCATTTCAAGCCGGTTCGACGATTCGAAGCCACCACGTTACTCCTGGGAAGATTCTTTACAAAACTGCTGGAGTGATTTGTTGGTTAGGCCAACTTGGGCACCATCCCAAAATTTGGGTAAGTTAGTTATTTTAATATATATTAAGGTATTTGGTATTTCTGGGCTGAGAAAAGGTATTAGATGGGTTTATACTGAAGTTTTGTTCGGGGAAATGTAATTTCAGGGTGTTGAGTTAGGAACACCAGGGGTACAAGATGGGTTAATTTGTGGGCTTTTGAGTAAGCCAAATAAGGAGATAAACTAAGTCAGTATTTTCCATGAAACTATTTACCATATTACAACATTTATTTTCAGAGATTATGTATGTATTAGCATAGTATTTGGGAATGCTGCAGTTGAATAGGAAAATGGATTTTCATGTTATTCATCAGGAAATATGATTTCAGATAAGGTTTTATGCTTAAAACATAATTTACATTTGTGTGGCATGAGTATAATTTTCATGAAATTATTTTATACCAGAATATTGTGAATTTCTCAAAATAAGCATGTTTTCTTAGTTTTCAAGAAAACCATGAAAATAGTATGGGAACTATGTTTAAAGTATGGTATTGAAACAATACAGGGATTTCAAAATTATGTATATTAAAATATGCCAACGTAAAGGCCGTGGTTTTTATATGATATATATTATGGCGGCATAAGGGTCGTGGTTTTACATGATATACTATGCAGTAGCAAGGGCTGCAGTTTTATATGATACACTATACTGGCGCAAGGGCCATGGTTTTACATGTTATAATATGCCGGCGTAAGGGCCGTGATTTACATGATATGTTATGCAAAAATTTATGAAAATATTATCATGATAGATATTATTATGAAATAGCCATGTATCATTATATGAAACTTACTATATGTTATCAGAACTCGAATGACTTGGTTTAGGATTTCATGAAGCACGGTACCGTAACTATGTTCACAATCATGTATATGTTAGTGCTACCACATGTCGTAAGGGACTGTGGGAGAACGACAATTGATGTGGTTTCATGGTAGTGCAGGCATCCCTCTGGTAGTCCAAACCAGGAAGGGCAGATCCATCGTACTTACAAACTTATGTTGATCTAGCATGGTCGGTCAGCCATTGCTAGGTCCGGCCTTTGGGCTACACAACCTAGTCATGTGGGGGTAAGACATGACACCAGCCAGTTATCCATTTAGGGTGTTATTTCATATACAGTTATATAAGATGATTTTCATGTATAGAAACTCAGTATGTTATACCATGGTATGATAAATTATGTTTTACTTAATTATGATACAGACAGTTTTACCAAATATGATTTATGAACTATTACATGTATAACACGAAAATACTCATGTTGTCACACAATAATGTTAGTTTATTTCCCTTACCGAGAGGTGTCTCACCCCAGCTATATATAAACATTTTAGGAAACCCAGATAGAAGAGCAGATAGAACTTTGCAGCGTTGGGAGTTGATTGTTCTACCCTGTCAAAAGGGTAAGTCATTATGCTAGGGTCTGACAGATTTTGGGGTTATGACCCTAGGGCACTTTTTGGTCTTTTCGGGTTGTGTATATGTATATGACAGGTTTGGTAGAAATCTGGTATTGTGTTGGTTTGATGACTTAAAATGTATATGATGGCTGTTTTCTGCTACTTAGGTATCAGAGGTGTATGATAGGTTTATTCCATGTACCCACGGGTTAGGGTGAATTATGTTATGAATGTTTTATGTAAAAAAAAAATTTGTATAGTAAAATAAGTAGGTCTTTATAGTTTGGTATCAGAGCCTAAGTTGTTAGGTTCCTTAGACTCTAGAGTGCAGCGGAAACAATACCAGAGTATAGAGAAAGGATTTGAGGTTTTGTTCTACAGTTTGGAGGCAGGACTCTTGTGGTGGTTTCTATGTCTTTCCTAGAGTGACGATTTCAAGATAACCATAGTAAACTATTTTCAGGTTGTGTTTCTAAAGTATAGGACTGAATCTTGAATTAAGAAAAGGATGTCAAAATAGGGGAATTTTGATTAGATGTGTAAATTATAAGAATAGGGTCCCTGAGTCATGTTTATTGTCTTTTCAAGATGGACCCTGGAGGAGGTAGTGCCCATGCGAGCGGAAGTGACGATGTAGGGGCTGATTCAGATGCAATACTGCGCAACGTAGTTCAACAGATTATGGCTGAGATCGCTAAAAGCTCTAGAGAGCAGGGAGGCCCATCTGTAGGCCATAGGTGCACGATAGAGAAATTCACCAAGATGAATCCTCTAGCATTTTCAAGAGGTGTTGATCTTGTAGTCGCCGAAAATTGAATGCAGGAGATTGAAAAGATGTTGGAAGTATTGCAGTGTACGAAGGAGCAGAGGGTCCTTTTCACCACCTATAAACTGACAGGGGAGGCCGAGAGGTGGTGGACTGCTGTGAAACTCCTAGAACAATAGAAGACGACACCGATAGCTATGACATGAGACCGCTTTAAAGAATTATTCTTTGATAGATACTTTCCAACCACTATTAAAGAGGCCAAAGTGGAAGAGTTCCTGAATCTGAATTAGGGATAGCAGCCAATCCAGCAGTATGCGGTGAGGTTCATAGAGTTGTCTCGCTTCACCCCGTATGTTGTTCCTAGTGAAATAAAGAAGGTAAGATAGTTTGAAAGAGGATTGAGACGTGAAATATACAAGTAGGTAGTAGTGTCGATCGAGTAGCATTGGCTGAGGCTAGTGAGCGGATGGATGCAGAGGAGCGGGGATAGAAGAAGTGATCTACACCTTTAAGCTTCCAGTAAGGATCTAGGTAGGGTTAGTGGAGGAGAGGAAACTATGGTAGAGGATAGAGGTAGGAGACTAGAGGTCGTGAGTTTCAAGCGGTGCAAAATTTCCCTGTCTGTCAGACTTGTGGAAAGAGACATTTGGGAGATTGTCGAGTGGGGAGAGTGGTCTGCTATCGCTGCGGTAGGCAGGGACATCTGGTGCGAGATTGCCCTACACCACCTAGTACTACTCCTACTCCCAGACCGTATTAGGGAGGCTATCAGGCGCCCCGCAGAGGCCAACAGAGGAATGAAGCTCCGACAAGGGTCTATGCTTTGACGCTTGGAGATGTTGAGACCACAGGTGACGTCGTGACAGGTACCTTTAATGTTTTACCATATCAAGTAATTATTTTATTTGATTCAGGTGCCACCCACTCCTTTTTGTTTGTGACTTATATTAAATTGTTTAGAAACAAAACCTAGTTATTAGATGTAGATTTGTCAATAGCTACACCATCAGGGTTAGTGGTGCAATGTTGTAGGGTGCTCAGGGGTTATCCGATAGAAATTCAAGGAAGAGTACTACCAGATGACCTTATTAAGCTTAATATACATGGATTTGATGTAATACTGGGTATGGATTGGCTGGCAGCTAACTACGCTAATATTGACTATCATCTGAAAGAGGTGATTTTTCAAACCATCGGGGAAGCAAGAATTCATATTTGTGGGATCGCAGGTGAGTTTCCCGCCACAATTAGTGTCAGCCATGCATACGAGAAATTTACTTTTGGATGGTTGTCATGGGTTTATGGCCTTTGTAAAGGAGATGTCAGAAAATGAATTAAAGCTTGCTAATACGCTAGTGGTGAAGGAGTTTTCTGATATCTTTCCAGATGAGCTAACTAGTTTGCCTCTTGATCGTGAGGTAGATTTCACTATTGATCTACTTCCGGGGACGACACCAATTTCTAAAACTCCTTACAGAAGGACTCTAGCGAAGTTGGGAGAGCTAAAGGATCAGTTGCAAGACTTGCTGATAAGGGTTTTATTCGGCCTAGTGTATCGCCCTAGGGAGCTCCAGTGTTATTCGTAAAGAAGAAAGATGGGTCTATGAGAATGATTATTGATTATAGGGAGATAAACAAGGTAACCATTAAGAATAGGTATCCTCTACCCTGCATAAATGACTTATTTGATCAACTTCAAGGCATATGGGTCTATTCCAAGATCAATCTCAGTTCAGGTTATTATCAGGTGAAAGTAAAACCAGAAGATGTCTCGAAGACAACTTTTAGGATCAGATACGAGCATTATGAATTTCTAGTTATGTCATTTGGTCTGACGAATGCTCTTACTGTATTCATGGATTTGATGAATAGAATCTTTCATCAGTATTTAGACCAGTTCGTTGTAGTTTTCATTGATGACATACTAGTATACTCGAGAAGCTTTGAGGAGCATGAGACGCACTTACGACCAGTACTTCAGATGCTCATGGAAAATAAATTGTATGTCAAGTTTAGCAAATGTGCATTTTGGCTAGAGAAAGTGTCGTGTTTGGGCCATGTTATTTCAGGGGATGGTATTTCAATGGATCCCAGCAAAATTGAGGTAGTGTTGAATTAGGCCAGGTCGAAGAACGTTCAAGAAATTAGGAGTTTCTTGGGACTGGCGAGTTATTATCGTCAGTTTGTAGAGGGGTTTTAGCTTTATCAGGACCTATCATGCATCTGACCAGGAAGAATGTCAAGTTTGAGTGTGATGATGATTGCGAGCAGAGCTTCTAGAAACTAAAATAGAGGCTTGTCATTACACCAGTGTTAATCATTCCGTCAGGGGGTGATGGTTATGTTATTTATAGTGACGCGTCTTTGAAAGGACTTGGTTGTGTATTAATGCAACATGGTAGGGTTGTAGTTTATGCCTCCCGATAGTTAAAAGAGTATGAAAAGAACTACCCTACCCATGATCTAGAATTGGCTGCAATGGTACACACGTTAAAGATTTGGAGGCATTACTTGTACGGTGAGAGATGCGAGATATTCTCTGATCACAAAAATTTAAAGTACTTCTTTATGCATAAGGAATTGAATATACGACAAAGAAGATGGTTAGAGCTCATCAAGGACTACGAGCTCATCAAAGAATATGACTGCTCCATCAGCTACCACCCAAGTAAGGCTAATGTGGCGGTCGATGCATTGAGTCGGAAATCAGGGGATGTAGCTCAGTTAGCAGCAGTAATTCAGCACCCGAACTTGATGGATTTATAGAAACTCAGCGTGGCATTAGTAAAGAGTGATCACCAGACATTTATTGCCAACTAGGTGGTGTAGCCTACTTTACAAGAAAGGATTAAGATCGGTCAAAGAGATGACGCAGAATTAGCAGAGCTAATAGCTAATGTGTAGGACGAACAGGAAGAGGAATTCAGTATTTCTAATGACAGGGCCTTGAGGTTCCGTTCCAGATTGTGCATGCCTATGGATAGGGACATCAAGAGGACGATCTTAGAGGAGGCTCACAGGTCCTTGTGCACGGTTCATCCAGGTAGTACTAAAATGTATAGGGATCTGCAAGAGTCTTACTAGTGGAGTGGCATGAAAAGGAAAATTGTCGAGTTTGTGCAGCAGTGTCTGATGTGCCAGCAGGTAAAAGTTGAGCACCAAGTGCTGGCATGGTCAAAATGCTATTTGGGTGGTTATTGATAGATTAACGAAGATCGCTCACTTCATTTCTATTAAAGTCAACTACTCCATGGACAGATTAGCAGAATTATATATTCAGGAGATAGTACGATCCCATGGTGTGCCAATGTCTATAGTATCAGACCGAAACCCACGTTTCACATCATGATTTTGGAGGAGTTTGCTAGAGGCTCTGGGTCTCAGTTATCTTTCAACACAATGTTTCATCCTCAAACGGACGGTCAGACTGAGAGGGTGATTTAGATATTAGAAGATATGCTACGGGCTTGCGTGCTGGATTTTGGGGGTAGTTGGACCCAATATGTAGAGAACCAATGAATTTTACTGAATTAAGTATTAAAAGAGAAGGTAGAAAATAAGTTTTCTATGGGAGTTCAGCAGGCCTCGTCGACGAGCTAGATCATTCGTCGACGAGGAGCCTACTAGGGCACATCGATGGGGACATACGCCTCGTCGATGAGGGATTACAAAGAGAGGAGTTTTCGAGCCTGAAATTTGTCGACGAGGAGTAAGTGCTCATCGATGAAACTCCTTCTCGTGCTTGTCGACAAGATGATGTGGCTCGTCGACGAGTCTACACTTTATAAATATGCTAAACCTGAATTTGAAGCAAGAAATGGCATGCAAAATTCCTCTGGCATGCAAAATTCCTCTCTCTCTCTCTCTCTCTCCCTCTAACTTCGCCCTCCTCACCTTCTCTCTAACTTTCTGGCCCAATTCTTCGCCGGATCAACAATCCGAAGCCGCCACGCTACTCCTGGGAAGTTTCTCTTCATTTCTGTTTGAGTGGATCATTGGTTAGGCTAACTTGGGAACCATCCCAAAATTTGGGTAAGTTAATTAATTTCAGTTTTATTAGGTATTTGGTGTTTCTGTACTAAGGAGAATATGTTAGGAAGGATAACACTGAAATTTTTCTGGGGAAATGTTAATTTCAGGATGTTGTGTTGGGAACACTACAGGTGTAGGATTGAGTGTTTTGTGGGCTTCTTAGTAAGCCAAGTAAAGGGATAAACTAAATCAGAATTTTTTATGAAATTATTTATTATTTTACAACATTAAATTTCAGGAAAATATGTATAATATATAATTATATTTAGGAAATACTATTATGAACATGGATATGATTTAAACGTGATTTATCAGAAATTATGATTTTGGAATAGATTTTACATTCAGGAGATTACCTATTTCTGTGTGGCATGAGTTTAGATTTCTATGTAAATATGTATATCAGAATAATATGTTTTCCCATATCAAGTATGTTATGATAGTTTTCAGATCAATTATAAGCAATACAGGAACCATGATTCTATGATTATAATATTAAACAGTACATAAAATTATGTTCAGTATATTATGATATGTCGGTGCAGATGCCGTGATTTATGTTATGTTATGTTGGCACAGATGTAACTCATGTTATGTTATGTCAGCGCAGATGCCGAGATTCATGTTGGTGCAAATGCCATAATCATGTATGATAAGATAGAATTTATAAAATATTAACATGACAGATATTATTATAAAATACGAAACAGTTATGTTCAGTATATGAAATTTATTATATGATATTAGAACCTGGATGGTATGGTTTAGTTCAGTTTCAGGAGGACAGTACCGTAGCTATATATATATATATATATATATATATATATATATATATATATATATATATATTCAGAATTATGATAGTGTTACCACACAACCAATAGTGTGGGAGATGGCAGTCGATGTGGCTTTAGTGTAGAGTGGATTAGTCCCCCTGGCAACCCGGGACCAGGTAGTGGCAGGCCCATCGTACTTACAGACTTATGATTGATCTAGCATGGTCGGCCAGCCATTGATAGGTCCCACCTTCGGGTTGCACAACCTAGTCATGTAGGGATAAGACATGACATCAGCTAGCTATCCATCCTGGTGTTATTTCAATATTGTACAATTATATAAACTGATTTTCATGTATAGTAATATAGTACGCTTTATATGATATGACAATCATGTTTTACTCAGTTTCGTTACAGACAGTCTTTACAAAATATGTTTATTATACTGTTTATATATATAACACGGTAATGCTCATATCGCCACACACTGATATTAGTTTATTACCCTTACTGAGAGGTGTCTCACCCCAGCTTAATAAACATTTCAGGAAATCCAGGTAAAGGAGCGGATAAAGCTCCATGATAGTAGAGACCGGTGGGGCTACCCTGTCTGAAGGTTGAGTTGTTAAGCTAGGGTCAGGTTTATTTTTGGGTAAAGACCCTAGGGTACTTTTGGCCTTTTGGTGAATGATTGTATATAAAACAGGTTTAGTCTACCTCTGGTATTGTGATTGGTTAGATGATATGTATGTGATTACATTTCCTGCTGCTTGGGTATCAGAGTTGTATTTTGGGTATATCTCTAGTACCCATGGGTTCAAGTTGATTATGTTATTCAATTGAACATGATATCAGACTTATTATATTAAATGTTATAAAAAAAAATACACGGTAAATCATGCAGGTTGTTACAGTTTGGTGTCACAGCCTAAGTTACTAGATTCTGTAGACTTTAGAGTGCAGCGAAAGCAATACTAGAGTATAGGAAAGGATTTGAGGTTTTGCTCTATGGTCGGGGTATAGGATTTCTATGATGGTTTCTATGTCTTTCCTAGGGTGACGACTTCAAGAAAGTCATAGTAAACTATTGTCTGGTCATGTGTCCAGATTACAGGATTTGATTTTGAATTAAGATCAGGGAGGATAGTTAATAGTGAATATGAAATTTTAGTTGAATGAAATAAATTAGATTTGTATGAGAGATAGAGTCCTTAAATTATGTTCTTTGACTTTTCAGGATGGACCCAAGAAGCAGTGGTACGAATGTTAGGGGTGATGGAGTGGGACCTTCCAATATGGGAGGTGAAGATACTGAGACAGTCGACTCACTCGAAAAATGAGCAGCTTGGAAGCTATCCCAAGTATAGGAGTTTTGTCGTGTATTATTCAGCCCAAAGGCCAGATCGTCTCCTCAAGGAATGCGGTTTAATCTCAAATTTTACGTATTTACAATCGAAAATAAAAAAGTCACTGAACTCAATTCAGATTTAGGGTTTTTTAGGATTGTTGAGATTTCTTTTGGCAAATTAAACGAACATGTAAATTAAACTCTAATCCTAACATGCACTGAATTAATTAACGAGAAACAGAAATCTTACGTTTAACTAGGCAAACATTGAAACACGCATTGAACTTCGAAATGAAAACCAAAGACGGTAACTTTAACACGTCACTTAAAACACGCAATAATGAAACTCAATCAAACACAAACGTGAACGATAAAAACCGAACCTTTAATAAAATTAAAAACTTGAACCAAAATCAAAATTTAAAGGCAAATAAGAACTCTAACGAAAATTAAATCTTTAATGACTTAAACAATAACTAGACACGATAAAAATAAGAACTTTAATAAAACTCAATCAAACTTCAACAAGATTTAAATTTTAAAGAAACAACTAATTTAATTTCTAAAAACAAAAATGTTTTTTTTTATATTTTATTCTCCTTTTTTTTAGAACCAAACCAGATTTACTTAATTAACTAAATAACCCGAATCACTAATTAAATCTACCACTAAATTTACTTGCGAGAAAATAAATAAATAAATAAACTTGAATAATAATAAAATCCCAAAACAATATTCAAAATTTAAAATTTCAATTAAACCTCAATAAAAATTTAATAAGATTCAACTAAAGAAAAAAACAGGAAGAGAGAGAGAGAGAGAGAGAGAGAGAGAGAGTCGTGGGCTATGGAAGTAGGAGCCTGGTCTCGGGTGGCTGGCCAAGCTGGAGGCAGCTTCTCGAGTGGCCGGGATGCCCGAAGTTGTAGCAGAGCCGCTAGGGTGCCTCGGGTCTTCAGTAGAATCAACAAAAGAAGGCTGACAGCAAATTGTCTCAAGTCTTTTGAGCAGCAGCCAAGAGGAGGACTGGCAACAATTGGGAGGATGGGCAGCTGTAGCAGGACTTCACGGCAGTAGAGCACTTGTTACAGTAGCTACGAGTTGGGAGAGCAGCAGTCTAGGGAGGATAAAATAGGGAGGAAGGGAGAGAAGGGAAAAATGGCTTGGGGACCAATGGGGCTGTGTTTGAGACAGAAAAACAGAGGAGAAAGGAGGGGAGAGAGGCTGGCCAAGAGAGAAGAGGGAAAGGAAAGGAGAGTGAGAGAGTAAGGGAGAAGGAGAGGGGTCGCGGGGGCTCCGCTAAAAAAGAAAGGAAAAAAATAAATAGGGGGAGGGGGAGGTTGCCCTACCCAGCGAGGATACCCGACCTGGCTGCATGGCCGGGTCACATCAAATATGGCTATTCATTTTTTTTTCTTTTCCTTCTTTTTATTTCCCAACAAACAAGGGTTATTTTGACCCTTTTGGAGCCCATTTCTCTCAAAGTTCAAAACACGGAATTTGTAGATAATCTTCTCTTCTTTCTCCAGAATTTCAAATTGTCTCGATCGGAGCTCGGACAAGAAAATTATGTGCAAATTAAGAACTGATACCAGTTTTAGCTCCCAAAAATTTTCCTGCGATAAAAAAAAATGCCAAAAATTCATAAATTGCTCAATAAAACCCAAATATTATAAATAGGACACTGTGTTAAAATATTTAGGGTAATTAGGTATTTAATTAAAAATATAAGTCCTAATGCATGAATTAAACCACCTATTTACGCAGTTTGAACGCGTTATTAGCAGTATTGCATAGCGTCACCTAGCAGGTGATGGCTGAGATGACCAAGAGCTCAGGGGAGCGTAGCTGTACGATCGAGTAGTTTACGCGGATAAAGCCCCCATCTTTTGCTTGAGGAGCTAACCCGATTGTGGCTGAAAACTAGGTCCAGGGCATTAATGAGACGTTGGTAGTGCTTCCATGTATGGACGAACAGAAGGTGGTATTTGTGACGTTTAAATTGACAAGAGAGGCAAAACACTGGTGGAGATCAGCGCGATTGATTAAGGAGCAGAGGCCGAATCCAGTGCCAGTGACGTGGATTTGATTCAAGGAGCTATTTTTCGAGCGATATTTCCCTACTATCGTTCGGAACGCAAAGGCAGCAGAGTTCATGCACTTAGCTCAGGGGCAGATGATAGTATCATAGTACGCAGCTCAATTTATTGAGTTGTCTCAGTTTGCCCCACATTTGGCACCAAAAGTACAGAAAAAGACAAGAAAGTTTTAAGAAGGTCTAAGATAGAACCTATTTGAGTAGGTTTTCGGTTTTCGGGCTCAAACATTCGATGAGCTTGTGGATAGAGCTACAGTTATTGAGAGTGGCATGCAGAGAGGCATCACAGCTCAGAGTCAGAGAAAGAGGCCCACGCCTCAGGGTTTTTAAGCAAGTTCCAGTCGGGGCCCATGGAGAGGAAATCGTTATAGGGGAGGTCAAAGGCAGATGACGGGACCCCGTAAGGTTCAGGGTGCTCAAACCTACCCTATATGTCAGATATGTGGAAAAAGGCATCATAAGGAGTGTTGAGCTGGGAGAGTTGTATGTTAACGTTGTGGAGGATGAGGGCATCTGGCCAAGATTTTCCTACACCTATTGGTACTACTCCTGCTCCTAGGCAGTTCAGGTTAGGTCACCAAGTGTCTTGTGGAGATTAGTAGAGGAATATGGCCCACTGAGGGTTTATGCTCTAACGCCAAGAGATGCTGAGACGGCCGTAGAGGTTTTAATAGGTACCCTTACTGTTTTGTCATGTCATGCTATTGTTTTATTTGATTCGAGTGCTACTTATTCCTTTGTGTCTTTGAATTTCATTAAATTGTATGAAGGCGAGACCCAATTATTAGATATAGTAATGCCAGTAACTTCACCGACTGGTTCAGTGATAAAGTTTTGGGTGCTCAGGGGTGATCCCGTAGAGATTCAGGGGAGAGTGCTACCTGCCAATCTAATTGTACTTGACATGCATGGGTTCGATGTAATACTGGGCATGTATTGGCTGGCAACTAACTATGCTAATATTGACTGTCGTTTAAAAGAAGTAATTTTTAGACCACTAGACAAGCAAGAATTCAGGTTTGTGAGGTCGCAAGTGTGTTCTCCACCTTAGTTAGTGTCAACTATGCAAGCGAGAAGGCTACTCCTAGATGGTTGTCAGGGGTTAATGGATTTTGTAAAAAAAGATGTCAGGAAATGAAGTGAAGCTTATTAATATGCCAGTGGTAAATGAGTTTTCAGATGTTTTTCTAGACAAATTACTTGGTTTGCCTCCTAATCGCGAGGTAGATTTTCCAATTGATCTACTTCCCAGGATGGCACTGATCTTTTAAGTTCCTTACAGAATGGCTCCAGCAGAGTTAGGAGAGTTAAAGGATCAGTTGCAAGACTTGTTGAAGAACGGTTTTATTCGGTCCAGTGTATCACTGTGGGGAGCTCCAATGTTATTTGTAAAGAAAAAAGACAGGTCTATGAGGATGTGTATAGATTAGAAGGAAATCAATAAGATGACAATCAAGAACATGTATCCTCTACCCCGTATAGACGATCTATTTGACCAGCTTCGGGGTACATGGGTCTATTCCAAGATTGACCTCAGATCAAGCTACCACTAGGTGAAAGTTGAAGTAGAAGATGTCTCAAAGACAACCTTCAGGACCAGGTAAGGGCATTATGAATTCCTTGTTATGCTTTTTGGTTTGACGAATACTCCTGCAATATTCATGGATTTGATGAATAGAATATTTCATCAATACTTATACCGGTTTGTTGTGGTTTTCATTGATGATATACTGGTCTATTCGAGGAGTTTTGAGGAGCATGAGACACACTTACGGCTAGTAGTTCAAATGCTCAGAGAAAAGAGATTGTATGCCTAGTATAGTAAATGTGAATTCTGGTTAGAGAAAGTTGCGTTTCTGGGGCATGTTGTATTAGGGGATGAAATTTCTATAGATCCTAGTAAGATTGAAGCAATAATGAATTAGGTCAGGCCGAAGAACATTCAGGAAATCAGGAGTTTATTGTGGCTAGCAAGTTATTACTATTAATTCGTTGAGGGGTTCTTAGCATTATTAGGGCCTCCGACGTGGCTGACTAGAAAGAATGTCAAGTTTAAATGGGATGACAGCTGTGAGCCGAGCTTCCAAGAACTTAAACAGCAACTCGTCACTGCATTAGTATTGACGATTCCATCTGAAGGTAATGGTTATGTAATTTACAATGACACGTCTTTTAAAAGGCTTGGTTGTGTGTTGATGCAGCATGGTAGGGTTGTAGCTTATGTATCCGAATAGTTGAAAAAATATGAAAAGAACTACCCTACCCACGATCTGGAATTGGCTGCAGTGGTACACACACTAAAGATTTGGAGGCATTACTTGTATGGTGAGAGATGCGAGATATTCTCTGATCTTAAAGGTTTAAAGTACTTATTCACGCAAAAAGATTTGAATGTGCGGCAAAGGAGATGGTTAAAGCTCATCAAATATTATGATTGCACCATCAGCTACCACCCAGGTAAAGCAAATATGGCGGCTGATGCACTGAGCCGTAAATTAGAAGGTCCAATGCAATTAGTAGCAGTAATTCAGCACCCAATTTAGATGGATCTGGAGAGACTCGGTATAGAGTTGGTAGAGAGTGATCCTTAGGCATTTATTGCTAGTCTGGTAGTGCAGCCTACTCTACAAGAAAAGATTAAGGCCGCTCAGAGGGATGACGCAGAATTGGTAGAGCTAATAATTAAGGTGCAGGATGGACATAAGGAGGAGTTTAGTATTTTAGATGACGAAACCATGCGGTTCAGTGCCAAGTTATGTGTGCTTGCAGATGCTGATATCAGAAGGACGTGAAATGAAGAATAGCTTCCCAAGAGGGGGGGGTGAATTGGATTCTTTAAATTTTAATGATTTTTAAGCCTTTGATTTTAATTACCTAGAAAACAAGATGTATAAACAATAACCACATTTAAAAATACTGAAATTTAAATTCACAAGTCAATTAATGAAATCAAGATAATTCAATCACTCAACCAAGAATATTAGAGCTTTTGTTGATTTCCCTATAAAGTCTTAGTATGCACTTTACTTGATCAAGATTTCTGCAAATTAACTAACGTACTCCCTTTTTGGGTTTCCGCAAACGATTAATCAAAACGTACTTTCTAAATATCAAGTACCTTTGTTTCTTTATCACTTAAGAACATGCAACTTGTACTTTTAAATCATACAACAATAGTAAGTGAAGCAGAGAGAAAGACACAAGATTTTTATGAGGTTCGGCTTCAACACAGCCTACGTCCTCGCCTTTGGAAAAACACCAAAGGATTCCACTATATCAATTCCATTACTTGGTTCAACAACACCTATTTACAACCACTCCTTCTGTTAGGCTAGAGCCCGCCTCTCCAAACAACAATCCCTTGTTTGGTCCAACGATTCAACAACTCTAAATCGTCTAAGAATGATGATAAAGAAATTTTGTGTACAAAAGAAAACTCTCACAACATAGTAAATTAGTACAATGATCAGCACATTTATACTCTAAGGTAATTCAAATATAAGAAATTTGAAGCTTAATACTTAGTATGAATTACCAAATAATTTTTCAAAGAAAATGAAAGATTCTGATTTTTGAAAGCTTTGCTTCAAAGTATAAATCAATAGTAGATCAGAAATTTAAGTTCAAGAGAGTTTTAGATCCTTTGAGAATTTTAAATACTTGAAGTTCGGTTGATCTAAAAACCTTTGAAAATTGCTGGATCTGAAAACTTTTGAAGATTGCTTAATTTCAAAAACCTTTGAATATCGCATCAATGTTAAAACTTTTGAAGATTAGAACTATTTATAGATGTTTTAGAAGCCATCCATTACTCTCAAAGATTCCTAAAAATCATTTCCAGGTATTTTGAAATAAATATGTGCAAAAACGTGGTTTAAAAAATCTTCCCGTTGAGAGATTTAATGCCAACGTTCGAATGGCAGTCGCCTGTCACAGAGCAGACTCTTAACACAGAATGCTGGCAGTCGCCTGCCAAAACCAAAGCAGTCGCCTGGCAGGTTAGGCAGTCGCCTGTCTAGCTACTGACTTTTTGAAAAACCATTTTCTTAATGTGGCAGTCGCCTCTCCCTTAATTATTTCAAAAAGTTTTCTTTTCTTAAACCCTTTCTTTTTATTGATTTAAAAAAATATTATTTAGAGTATATATATATAAAAACATATTTTTGAATTTCTATGAGCTTTAAACCACTTTATACTTGAGATTAACTTTGAAGTACTTACATTTAGAATATCCTTGAAAAAATATAATTCTTTTAGTCTTCAATCTTGTTCTTCTATCATCTTTGTGGTTGCAATCTTTCCTTTGAGCTTTTCACAGTATAACTTTGTTCTTCATGCTCTTTATAATCCATAAGCTTTACTTTGTGTTCTTCAAAGATTCTTTGTAATCCATAAACTTCCTTATGCACTTGAGCTTTGTTATTTTCCTGAAAAACTTTTACTTGAAATATATTAAACATATCATTTGATTTGTTATCATCAAAATAAGAATTGTAAGCCTTATTAGGCCGACGGGACGATTATAGAAGAGGCTCACAAGTCCTTGTATACGGGTCATTCAGGTAGTACTAAAATGTATAGGGATTTGTGGGAGTCTTATTGGTGGAGCGGAATGAAGAGGGAAATTACCAAGTTTATACAGTAGTGTCTAATGTGCCAGCAGGTAAAAGTTGAGCACCAAAAGCCAGCGGGCCAGTTGCAGCCGCTTTACATCTTAGAGTGGAAGTGGGATCGTGTATCTATGGACTTTGTGACAGGTTTGCCACCGACACCGCATGGTCAGAATGCTATTTGGGTGGTCGTTGATAGATTGACTAAGACCACTCACTTCATTCCTATTAAAGTCAACTACTCCATGGACAGACTGACAGAATTATATATTTAGAAGATAGTACGAGTACATGGTGTGCCAATGTCTATAGTATCAAACTAAGACTCACGTTTCACGCCACGATTTTGGAGGAGCTTCTAGGAGGCTCTGGGGTCTCAATTATCTTTCAGTACGACGTTTCATCCTCAGACGAACGGCCAGACTGATAGGGTGATTTAGACATTAGAGGATATGCTGTGGGCGTGTGTGCTAGATTTTGAGGGTAGTTGGACCCAGTATATGCCGCTGCTAGAGTTTGCATACAATAACAGCTATCAGGCCAGCATTGGCATAACACCTTATGAGGCGCTCTATGGTAGGAGATGTCGATCTCTTTTTTACTAAGATGAGATTGGTGAAAGGCAAGTTTTGGGACCAGAAATTGTGCAGCAAGCATACGATAAAGTTCGACTCATTAGAGATAGGATCAGTGCAGCTCAGAATCGGCAGAAAAGTTACGCCAATACACACTGCAGGGAATTGGAATTTGAAGTTGGGAACCATGCATTTTTTAAGATAGCGTCATTAAAGGGAGTCATGAGGTTTAGCATATGAAGAAACTCCAGTACAGATCTTAGAAAGGAAAGAACAGGAAATGCACAGTAAGAAAATACCACTAGTAAAAGTTTTTTGGAGAAATCACACAATGAAGGAAGCTTTTTGGAAGCTCGAGAAAGAGATACAACAAAAATACTTGCATCTATTCAGCGGAGAATAACAGTAATCAGGAAGAGATACAAGTAGATATGTAATGTTTCTTTTGCAGGTTAGTCAGTGCATGTAATAGTATTTTTGGTAGTAGATAGTATTTTGGTTTTGGAGATAATTTTTATTTTATGCATTTGTAATATCCCAGAACACTGAATGTAACCACAATATTCCTCCGCCATAAGTGAGGGTAAATAATAAAATAATAAGTCATTTTCTCTTTAAAGGGATGGTGTTCAATACAGATAGTAAATTTTGAGGACGAAATTTTTACAAGGAGGGGAGAATATAGAGACCTAAATAATTTTACGGAATTAAGTAATAAAATAGAAGGGAGAAAATAAATTTTCTAAGGGAGTTCAGCAGGCCTTGTCTACGAGGAGCTTGACAGGGACATGTATCTCGTCAACAAGGGATCATCAAGAGAGGTGTTTTCGGACCTAAAATTCATCGACGAGGAGTAAGTGCTCGTCGACGAACCTCCTTCTCGCGCTCGTTTACGAGATGACATTGCTTATCAACGAGTCTATACTTTATAAAAATGCTAAACTCAAATTTGAAGCGAGAAATGGCATGCAAAATTCCCTCTCTCACTAACTTTGCCCTCCTCACCTTTTCTCTAACTTTCTGGCCTGATTCTTCGCCAGATCAACTATCCAAAGCTGCCACGCTACTCCTAGGAAGTTTCTCTTTATTTTTACGGGAGTAGATCATTGGTTAGGCTAACTTAGGAACCATCCAAAAATTTGGGTAAGTTAGTTAATTTCACTTTTATTGGGTATTTGGTGTTTCTGTACAGAGGAGAATATGTTAGGAAGGATAATACTGAACTTTTGTTGGGTAAATGTTAATTTCAGGGTGTTGTGCTGGGAACACTGTAGGTGTAGGATTGAGTGTTTTGTGGGCTTCTTAGTAAACCACGTAAGGGGATAAACTAAGTCATAATTTTTCATGAAATTATTTATTATTTTACAACATTAAATTTCAGGAAAATGCGTATAATATATAATTATGTTTAGGAAATACTGTTATGAACACGGATATGATTTAAACGTGATTTATCAAAAATTATGATATTTGGAATAGGTTTTACATTCAGGAGATTACCTATTTCTGTGTGGCATGAGTTTAAATTTCTATGTAAATATGTATATTGGAATAATATGTTTTCCCAGACCAAGTATGTTATGATAATTTTTAGAGCAATTATAAGCAATACAGGAACCGTGATTTTATGATTATAATATTAAACAGTACAGAAAATTTCGTTTAGTATATTATGATAAGTCGACCTAGATGTCATGATTCATGTTATGTAATGCTGGCACAGATGTCGTGACTCATGTTATGTTATGCTAGCGCAGATGCTGAGATTCATGTTGGCGTAGATGTCATAATTATGTATGATAAGACAAAATTTATGAAATATTAACATGACAAATATTATTAAGAAATACTAAACAACTATGTTCAGTATATGAAATTTATTATATGATATCAGAACCCGGATGGTATGGTTTAGCTCAGTTTCAGGAGCACAGTACCGTAACTATATATATATATATATATTCAGAATTATGCTAGTGCTACCACACGACCAGTAGTGTGGGAGATGGCAGTCAATGTGGCTTCAGTGTAAAGTGGATTAGTCCCCCTGGTAGCCCGGGACTAGGTAGTGGCGGGCCCATCGTACCTATAGACTTATGATTGATCTAGCATGGTCGGTCAGCCATTGTTAGGTCCCGCCTTCGGGCTGCACAACCTAGTTATGTGGGGGTAAGACATGACATCAGTTAACTATCCATCCTGAGTGTTATTTCAGTATTGTACAGTTGTATAAAATGATTTTCATGTATAGTAATCTAGTATGCTTTATATGATATGACAATCATGTTTTACTCAGTTTCGTTACACATAGTCTTTACAAAAATATGTTTATTATACTGTTTATATGTATAACACGGTAATGCTCATATCACCACACACTGATACTAGTTTATTTCCCTTACTGAGAGGTGTCTCACCCCAGCTTAATAAACATTTCAGGAAATCCAGGTAGAGGAGCGGATAGAGCTCCGTGACAGTAGAGACCGGTGGGGCTACCCTGTCTAAAGGGTGCATCGTTAAGCTAGGGTCAGGTTTATTTTTGGGTAAAGACCCTAAGGTACTTTTGGCCTTTTGGTGAATGATTGTGTATATAATAGGTTTAGTGTACCTCTAGTATTGTGATTGGTTGGATGATATGTATGTGATTACATTTCCTGCTGCTTGGGTATCAGAGTTGTATTTTGGGTATATCCCTAGTACCCATGGGTCCAAGTTGATTATGTTATTCAATTGAACATGATATCAGACTTATTATATTAAATGTTATAAAATATATATATGGTAAATCAAGCAGGTTGTTACAGTTTGGTGTCAGAGCCTAAGTTGTTAGATTCTGTAGACTTTAGAGTGCAGTGAAAGCAATACCAGAGTATAGGAAAGGATTTGAGGTTTTGCTCTGTGGTCGGGGTACAGGATTTTTGTGGTGGTTTTTGTGTCTTTCCCAGGGTGATGGTTTTAAGAAAGTCATAGTAAACTATTGTTGGGTCATGTGTCCAGACTACAGGATTTGATTTTGAATGAAGATCAGGGAGGATAGTTAATAGTGAATATAAGATTTCAGTTGAATGAAATAAATTAGATTTGTACGGGAGATAGAGTCAATAAATTGTGTTCTTTGACTTTTCAAGATGGACCCTAGAAGCAGTGGTATGAATGCTGGGGGTGATGTGGTGGGACCTTCCAATATGGAAGGTGGAGATACTGAGGCAGTTGACTCACTCAAAAAATGAGCAGGTCGGAAGCTATACCAAGTATAGGAGTTTTGTCGTGTAATATTCAACCAAAAGGTCAGATTGTCTCCTCAAGGAATACAGTTTAATCTCAAATTTTATGTATTTACAATCAAAAATAAAAAGTCACTGAACTCAGTTCAGATTTGAGGTTTTTCAGGATTGTTAACATTTTTTTTGGCAAATTAAACAAACATGCAAATTAAACCCTAATCTTAGCAAGCACTGAATTAATTAATGAGAAACAGAAATCCTATGTCTAACCAAGTAGACATTGAAACACACGATGAATTTCGGAATGAAAACCAAAGACGGTAACTTTAACACGTCACTTAAAACACGCAATAATGAAACTCGATCAAACGCAAATGCGAACGATAAAAACCGAACCTTTAAAAAAATTAAGAACTTGAACCAAAATCAAAATTTAAAGGCAAACAAGAACTTGAATGAAAATTAAATTTTAATGACTTAAACAATAACTAGACACAATAAAAATAAGAACTTTAATAAAACTCAATCAAACTTCAACAAGATTTAAATTTTAAAGAAACAACTAATTTAATTTCTGAAAACAAAAATATTTTTTCCTTTTGTATGTTATTCTCCTTTTTTTTTTTAAAACCAACACAGCTTTACTAATTAACTAAATAACTTGAATCACTAATTAAATCTACCTCTAAATTTACTTGCGAGAAAATAAATAAATAAACTTGAATAATAATAAAATCCCTAAACAATATTCAAAATTTAAAATTTCAATTAAACCTCAATAAAAATTTAACTAGATTCAACTAAAGATAAAAAATTAGAAAAAAGAGAGAGAGAGAGCCCTGGGCTATTGAATCAGGAGCCTGCTCTCGGGTGGCTGGAGCAGTGGATGTCGAGGTGGCTGGCCAAGTTGGAAGCAGCTTCTCGGGTGGCTGGGATGCCCGGAGTTGCTGTAGAGCCGCTGGGATGCCTCGGGTCTTCTGCAAAACCAGTAGGAGGAGGTTGGCAGCAGATTGTCTCGGGTCTTCTGAGCAGCAGCCGAGAGGAGGACTAGTAGCAGCTGGGAGGATGGACACCCACAATAGCTATAGTAGGACTTCACGGCAGCAGAGCACCAGTTACAGAAGCTACAGGTTGGAAGAGCAGCAGGTTAGGGAGGAAGGGAGAGAAGGCAAAGAGGGCTTGGGGGCCTGTGGGGCTATTTTTGAGAGACAAAAAAACAAGAGAGAAGGGAAGGAAGAGAGGCTGGCCGAGAGAGAAAAGGGAGAAGAAGGGAGAGTGAGATAGTAAAGGAGAAGGAGAGAGGCCACGAGGGCTCCACTGAAGAAGAAAGGAAAAAAAATAAATAGGGGAAGGGGGAGGCTGCCCTACCTAGTGAGGATACCCAACCTAGCTACATGGCCGGGTCACATCAAATATGGCTTTCCATTTTTTTTTTCATTTGCTTCTTTTTATTTCCTAATGAACAAAGGTGATTTTGACACTTATGGAGCTCGTTTGTCTCGAAGCTCAAAACACGGAAGTCGTAGATAATCTTCTCATATTTCTTTAAGATTTTGAATCGTCTCGATTGGAGATCAGACGGGAAAATTATGCCCAAATTACGAACTAATACTGGTTTTAGCTCTCGAAAATTTTACTATGATAAAAAAAAAAAATGCCAAAAATTCATAGTTTGCTCAATAAAACCCAAATATTATAAATAAGACACCATGTTAAAATATTAAGAGTAATTAAGTATTTAATTAAAAATATAAGTTCCAATACATGAATTAAACCACCTAATTATACAATTTGAGCGCATAATTAGCAGTATTACGTAGCGTCACCTAGCAGGTGATGGCTAAAATGGCTAGGAGCTCAAGGGAGCATAGTTGTACAATCGAGCAATTTACGCAGATGAAGCCCCCATCTTTTGCTAGAGGAGCTGACCCAAATGTGGCTGAAAACTGGGTTCAGAACATTGAGGAGACGTTGGCAGTTGTTTCCATATACGGGCGAACAAAAGGTTATATTTACGACGTTTAAATTTACAGGAGAGGCAAAACGCTGGTGAAGATCAGCGCGATTGATTGAGGAGCAGAGGCCGAATCCAGTGTCAGTGGCGTGGAGTCTATTCAAGGAGCTATTCTTCTAGCAAAATCCCGCAACACTACTATGGAGTCATTGCTGGACGGTCCTGCCCCCTAGAAGTTCGCACAACCTTAGCCATAAGCTGCTGAGCGAAATCCCGCAACACTACTATGGCGTCACTGCCGACCTCATGGCCAGCCACTTCACTGCTACTACCTCCAACGTTAGCAGTATTATCTCTGAACTCCATCCTGAAGATACAATTAAGAAAATTGTTTAGAATCTTAATACCTTACATATCTGCTACAAATATAATACTATAAGACTCATTTCAATGAATTAACGTTCCTAATAATGACATAAAACTAACTTGACACTCTTATTCTAACTCAAATTTCGTCCCTCCACTCGGAAACAAAACCGTCAATGGATTGTCGTAATTTTCTAAACCTGTCGACTGATCCAAAAAAACATAGAAGTCCGTCAATGAATTTCTATCTCCAGATCTACGAAGCAAAACTCAAAAATCCTATCATCAGAACCTAACAACCTATGCTCTGCACATTTCCATAACCACGCAATGTGAATTTCATCACACTTCTGACTGGTTATTGCTCTGTTATTAACTGTAACACTGTAACGCCACGACCCTCTAGGTGGGCCCATAGTGCTACTATACATATATAACACACATATCTCTGATACCATACATATACAACCCGCCCAAATAAGGGAGATCGAGTGTTTCATACTGATCTTCATAATCATGCACAACGGAAAACATAAACATACATCATCTAATAAACTTACCAGAGTTTCTAACTATTTCCTCATATACATCCATACATACTAAAAACATACTCTGTTATTACAATCCCCAAAAAGACAACTTTCCTAAAGCCCAGTGCATATATAGGAACTTACATAAACTAGCAATAACACTGCGCTCCTGAATCCCTCTTGAAGTCTAGGAACAGTTTCCTGTAGGACCTGAAACAAGATTTGTATATTGGGGAGAGACATTTCTCAGCAAAGTGGATCATATTACATCAGTGTGTGACCATATGAGTTTATTCCAGTAGAAAACAATTATACATTTAAATCATTCACAAACCTGTAATATAGAAGATATATATAAATTCCCTGCATAAGATAATTCAACTCATTACAAGCGAGAGTCCGTGAGGTTGGGGTAGGGTACAGGCTCATACACTGTACTATCCCTCGGCTCAGTACTCAAAGCTGTAACTTTGTCCATTTTATTTTTAAATCATTTATATGCATAATGAACTCATCTTAGCTTTGAAACATCATAACTACACCATTTACTTCTCTCATGACACAGTTTGTGCGTTTATAATGCTTTGATCTAAACTTGGGGTCACCAGGCTAGTCACGCTACTTTCTTTAGTCCGACTTGGCCTACACCACACTGGTCCGTAATTCAACCAATGACCCTTCATACCAAGTCGACTATTTAGATACCCACACTTAAGAATAACGTGTGGTTGCACTGTATCTCTCATGCTAGCAACAGTACCGTGCTCTCTTGGTAACAAGCTTTCTCAAGTGGTTCATATATCATATATACAAAGTATATTGAAAGCACAATAACCTATTTTCATTCATATAGCATTTAAGCAATTCCAGTATCTTTCACAAATTCATTCATTCATTCTTTGGTATAAACCGGCATACACAGCTCTCAGTTTAACCCTTGTACATACATCTCTCGGTATTTAACCAACATCTCATTTCTACATTTCCTTATAACAATTTGGAACTCCAGTTCCCATATCTCATAATCATATTTCTCAATTCAATTTATTTCTATTTAACATCTCATGTCATACTCATTTGGTTTAGTAAGCAAAAGTATAGCATATGATTCGTAAAATATAATTTAAATTGAAAACAAGGGTTTTAAGCACCTCCTACTTTAGGTTTAGTACAAAGGAATGAGTTTTAGGAAAAAATGGAGGCCATACCCCAAAACCCTAGTTTTTACCAAAATCGTAAAACCAAAAAATCGGCAATTCCACCTTATGAAATTTTCCAAATAAGCAGTCATATCGTACATAATATCATAACCTACAGTTCTAACGGTTTAGATTTAAAAAATAACCGATGTAAACAAATTCCTTTACCTTTTTCTATAAAAACGAACCTGAATGGCTCGAAATGGCAAAAATCGTAGAACGTCCAACCGGTGAAAACTCAAGTACTTTCTAGATGATGGATGAGAGACACAACCGGGAAGCAAAGAGGAGCTCGGAAAGGCTTTATGGTGAAAAAGTTTCAAAACCCTAGGAGAGAGAAAAGAGAGTTTTAAAATTCTCAAAAAAATGCAAACCTATTCATAGGTGAGCAGGCCCAGAGGAAAATCGTCACCGATTTTGTGGTTGACTAGCCCAGTTAACCCAAAATTGTGGCCGATTTTCTTCCGGCTCACAAAATCGTTGCCGGTTTGGATCCCCACTTTCCAAATTCCTTCTTCTTCTTTTATTTTTATTTATTTCTCCCTTTTATATTCATTTTCTTTTATTTTTCGGGTTCGGGTTCCTACAATCTCCCCTCCTTATAAGAATTTCATCCTCAAAATTTGCTATTGTTAATAAGCATACTCAAACCTTACGACTCAACTCTAGAGAAGAGTCGGCAGCCACCCACATAGCAGCTCCGGCCCAAGTTTATTACATACCCTCACTTATGGCAAAGGAATACCGTGGTTACAATGTAATGCTTAGAGAGATTACAATACACATACAAAACTCTCCTAAATGCCATATATACTTTAACCTGAACAACCTAGTCTACCATACATACATACATACAAATCACTTACTTACCATTTTGCTTACCTGTCTAGCTGTAAGCATCTCTAAATAACTGAGGATACTTCTGATGTATTTCTGACTCTAACTCCCATGAAGTTTCCTCCACTGCGTGGTTACGCCATAGTACTTTCACTAATGGTATCTCCTTAATACGTAGTTTCTATACCTTCTAATCTAGAATCTGAACCGGTACTTCCTCATATGCTAGCGCATCTCCGATCTTCATAGGTTCATAACTTAGCACGTGCGAAGGGTCTGACACGTACTTCCTCAGCGTTGATACATAAAACACGTCATGAACTTTGTATAGTGCTGGGGGTAACCCACTCGACAAGAAACTAGACATATCCTTTCCAGAATCTCAAATGGCCCAATATACCGAGGGCTTAGCTTCCCCTTCTTCCCAAACCTCATCACCCTTTTCATCGGGGTGATCTTCAAGAATATCATATCTCCTACCTCGAACTCTAGTTCCTGTCGGCGAGTATCAAAATAACTATTTTACCGACTCTGTGCTACTCTGATCCTCTCCCTTATCAGCTCAACCTTTGCAGAGGTCTGTTGAATCAGTTCTGATCCCAAAATCTGCCGCTCACCTACCTCATCCAAGTACAATAGAGATCGGCATTGACAACCATACAAAGCCTCATATGGTGTCATCTCTATACTGGCCTGGTAACTGTTATTATACGCAAACTCCACGAGTTGTAGATACCAAATCCAACTGTCCCCAAAATCCAGTACACACGTCTGCAGCATATCCTCTAAATTCTAAACAGTCCTCTCGGATTGTCCATCTATCTGCGAGTGAAACAAGGTATTGAATGTGAACTGCGATTCCAAGGCATCCTGCAAACTCTTTTAGAAATGAGAGGTAAATCGTGGGTCTCGATATGAAATGATAGAAACTGGGATGCCGTGGAGTCGTACAATCTCCTGCACACATAGTTCTGTCAGCCTATCCATGGAATAATCAACTTTTATCAGGATGAAATGGGTTGTCTTCGTCAATTGGTCAACCACTACCCAAATTGCATTACGTCTGTGAAGTGCTGATGGCAATCTCACGACAAAATCCATAGAAATGTGCTCCCACTTCCATTTAGAAATGAGAAGTGGTTGCAACGGTCTCGCGGCCTCTAGTGCTCGGCCTTCACTTGCTGACATGTTAGGCACTGCTCTACGAAACGGGTGATCTCTCTTTTCATGTTAGACCACCAAAAAGATTCTCGCAGATCCCTGTTCATCTTTGTACTTCCTGGATGTACTATATAGAGCGTACGATGTGCCTCCTCAAGAATGGCCCTCTTAATCTCGGCATCATTCGATACGCAAATCTTGGTATGGAATATCAATATCCCATATTGTCGGAGATATTGAAATCCAACTTTAAACCATCCTGATCCCCTTCCATAACCTCTATCAGCTCTGCGTTTTCCTACTGAGCAGCTTTGATTCTCTCTTGTAAAGTAGGCTAACAACTAAACTGACAATGAATGCCTGTAGATCCCTGTCCACCAACTCCACTCCTAACCTCGCCAAATCCATTATGATCTGTTGCTACACAACAACTGCTGAAACCGACGCATCCATTGACTTCCAACTTAATGCATCAGCTACCACATTAGTTTTTCCTGAATGGTAAGTAACAGTACAGTCGCAGTCTTTAATTAGTTCAAACCATCTACGTTGCCTCATATTCATCTCCTTATGGGTGAAGAAGTATCTGAGGCTCTTATGATTCGTGAAAATCTCGCACCTTTCACTATATAGGTAGTGCCACCAGATCTTTAGTGCAAAAACAATAGCTGCTAGTTCCAAATCATGAGTAGGGTAGTTCTTTTCATACTCCTTGAGTTTGCGAGAAGCATAAGCAATAACCTTTCCCTGTTGCATCAAGACACACCCAAAGCCCTTCTGGGATGCGTCACTGTAAATCACATAACCATCAGCCCCTGATGGAATGGTCAATACTGGAGCAGTGACCAAGCGTTGCTTTAACTCCTGGAAACTCTATTCATACCCCCAATCCACTCAAATCTACTATTCTTCCTCGTAAGCTATGTTAGAGGACCTGACTGTTTAGAAAAGCCCTCGATGAACCAGCAATAAAACCCGGCCAGACCTAAGAAACTCTGAACCTCATGCACTTTCCTCGGTCTTACCTAGTCAACTACCGTCTTTACCTTGCTCGGATCCACACATATTCCTTCCTTAGACACTACATGCCCTAGAAATACAACCTGTTCTAGCCAGAACTCACATTTCTTCAATTTAGCGAATAACTTCTTCTCACTAAGTACCTAAAGAACCAATCTCATGTGAGTCTTATGCTCTGTTGAACTCCTTGAATAGACCAGAACGTCATCGATGAACACCACCACGAACCTATCTAGGTACTTGTGGAACACCTTGTTCATCAGGTCCATGAATGCGGCAGGAACCTTCGTTAAGCCGAACGGCATCACCAAAAATTCATAATGGCCATACTAGGTTCGGAAAGCTATCTCTAGTATGTCCTCCGATTTCACCTTCAGTTGATGATACCCGGATCATAGATCAATCTTAGAAAATACCTATGTGCCCTCTAACTGGTCAAACAAACTGTCAATTCTGGGTAATGGGTATTTATTCTTCACTGTCACCTTGTTGATCTCTTTGTAGTTAATGCACGTCCTCATCGACCCATCCTTTTTCTTCACAAACAACACCGATGCTCCCCAGGGTGAAACACTCGGTCAGATGTAACCCTTATCCAATAGCTTCTATAACTGCTCCTTTAATTCCCTCAGTTCCGCTGGAGCTATACGATACGGAGCTTTCAATATTGGTGTCGTCCCTAGAGTCAACTCTATAGCGAACTCCACCTCACGATCAGGAAGAAATTCTGGCAAGTCCTCCGAAAACACATCTGGGAACTGACTTACTACGGGAATCTCTTCTAGCCTAAGTTCTTCTTTCGGTGTTTCTTTCACAACTGCCAGGTACCCCTGGCATCCCTTCAGAAGTAACCTCCTAACCTGAATAACCGAAAGGATCCATTGTGCAAAACGTACACATGACCCTATGAACTTTAATTCCTACTCCTTGGGAGGCCTGAATACAACATTTCTTCTGTGGCAATCGATACTGGCATAACTGACTGATAGCCAGTCCATTCCCAATATGATATTGAAGTCATGCATATCAAACATAATTAAGCTGACTGGTAATACTCTCCCCTGAATCTCTACTGGAAAATCCTGAACCACCCTACTGCATACGACTACCAACCTTGACGGTGTAGCCACTGCTAATTTATCATCTAACAGTTGTACTTCTAACCCACATAATTTGACGAATCCCTGGGAAATAAAGGAATGTGTTGCTTCTAATTAAATCAAAAAGTAAAATAGCTTTATTCAAAAGAATATAAATATTACCTATCACCACATCTCCAGTGTTCTCTGCATCGTCCGGAGTTAGGGAATACATCATTGCCTGAGTTGTACCCCTCTAATAACCACCATGTGGCGCCTAAGTACCTCCTCTATATGGCTGCTATAGGGGTGCGTTGCTTCTCGGCATGCTACAATCTCGCACCAAATGCCTTGGCTTACCACACTGATAGCAAATTCCTGAACCCCACAAACACTTCCCTGGATACCGCTTGCCATAAGTAGGACAAGCTGACAAAGATGTAGTACCCTGAGGTGTACCACCACCAGTCTCTCACCGCTGACCTTCGCCACCACCATATTTCTTCCAAGTGCCCTACCTCGCACCTGAATAAGAACTAGGAGGTGTTGGCCTCTTCTTTAGGATCTGCACCTCTGTGTCCTGTAGGCTCTCCTCTGCCACAGTGGCTTTAAACACCAGAGTAGCAAAGTCCTGTATCTGTAGTATCGATGTATGCTTTTGGATCTCTTTCTTCAAACCCCTTGAAGACTTCCAAACCTTCCCCGCCTCGTTCGATATCATAAACGAAGCAAAGCGCGCTAACTCCTGGAATCTAGAAATGTATTGATAGACTGTCAACTGCCCCTGCGTTAGAATTATGAACTCTTCCATCTTCGCATTCCTGACAGTGGCTAGGAAGTACCGCTCAAAGAACACCTCTTTGAAACGGCCCTATGTCATCAACACTGGTACTGGTCGATGCTCCTCCAACATCCTTACCGATTCCCACCACCTCTCGGCTTCCCTAGTAAATTTGAACGTCACATAGGCCACCTTCTACTCCTTTGTACAATGCAGCACAGCCAAGATCTTCTCAATCTCCCAAATCCAATTCTCTGCTCAGATCAAGTCTACATTCCCTACAAAGGTAGGAGGCTTCAGTCGGGTAAACTGATCAATGGAGCATCCCAACTCAACAGTGGGACTGTCCTGCCCCCTAGAAGTTCGCACAACCTTAGCCATAAGCTGCTAAGCAAAATCCCGCAACACTGTTGTGGAGTCACTGCCGGCCTCACGGCCAGCCACTTCACTGCTACTACCTCCAGCGTTAACAGTATTATCCCTGAACTCCATCCTGAAGATACAATTAAGAAAATCGTTTAGAATCTTAATACCTTACATATCTGCTACAACTATAATACTATAAGACTCATTTCAATGAATTAACATTCCTAATAATGACATAAAACTAACTTGACACTCTCATTCTAACTCAAATTTCGTCCCTCCACTCGGAAAAAAAATCGTCAATGGATTTCCGTAATTTTCTAAACTCGTCGACTGATCTAAAAAAACACAGAAGTCCGTCAATGAATTTCTATCTCCAGGTCAATGAAGCAAAACTCAAAAAATCCTATCATCATCCTATACTCTAGTAAAGTTATCCAATTTATTCTGCAGAACCTAACAACCTAAGCTATGCACATTTCCACAATCAGACAATGTGAATTTCATCACACTTCATACTGGTTATTGCTCTGATATCAACTGTAACACCCCGACCCTCTAGGTAAGCCCAGAGTGCTACTATACATACATAACACACATATCTCTGATACCATACATATACAACCCGCCCAAATAAGGGAGATCGAGTGTTTCATACTGATCTTCATAATCATGCACAACGGAAAACATAAACATACATCATCTAATAAAACTTACCAGAGTTTCTAACTGTTTCCTCACATACATCCATACATACTAAAAACATACTATGTTATTACAATCCCCAAAAAGACAACTTGCCTAAAGCCCAGTACTTTTATAGGAACTTACATAAACTAGCAATAACACTACCCTCTTGAATTCCTCTAGAAGTCTAGGACCAATTTCCTGCAGGACCTGAAACAAGATTTGTATATTAGGGTGAGACACTTCCCAGTAAGGTGGATCATATTACATCAGTGTGTGACCACGTGAGTTTATTCCAGTAAAAAACAGTTCTACATCTAAATCATTCACAAACCTATAATATAGAAAATATATATAAAATCTCTGCATAAGATAATTCGACTCATTACAAGCGAGAGTCCCCAAGGTTGGGGTAGGGTATAGGCCTATACACTGTACGATCCCTCAGCTCGGTACTCAAAGCTATAACGTTGCCCATTTTATTTTTAAATCATGTATATGCATAATGAACTCATCTCAGTTTTGAAACATCATAATTATACCATTTACTTCCCCCATGGCACGAGTTGTGCGTTTATAATGCTCTGATCTAGACCTAGGGTCACCAGGCTAGTCACGCTACTTTCTTTAGTTTGACTTGGCCTACACCACATTGGTTTGTAATTCAACCAGTGGCCCTTCATACCAAGTCAACTATTTAGATACCCACACTTAAAAATAACGTGTGGTTGCACTGTATCTCTCATGTGAGCAACGGTACCGTGCTCTCTTGGTAACAAGCTTTCTCAAGCGATTCGTATATCATATATACAATTTATATCGAAAGCACAGTAACCTGTTTTCATTCATAAATCTTTTAAGCAATTCCCGTATCTTTCAAAAATTCATTCATTCATTCTTTCCTTCATTCATTCTTTTATTCATTCTTTGGTATAAACCGGCACACACAACTCTCGGTTTAACCCTTGTACATACATCTCTCGATATTTAACTGACATAACAATTCTACATTTCTTGATAAAAATTTGGAACTCCAGTTCCCATATCCCATAATCATATTTCTCAATTTAGTATATTCCATTTAACATCTCATGTCACACTCATTTGGTTTAGTAAGCAAAAGTATAGCATATGGTTCCTAAAATATAATTTAAATCGAAAAAAAAAGGTTTCAAGCTCCTCCTACTTTAGGTTTAATACAAAGAAATGAGTTTTAGGGAAAAAAAAATGGAGGTCATACCCCAAAACCCTAATTTTTACCAAAACCATAAAATAGAAAAACCGGCAATTCCACCTAGTGAAATTTTCCAAATAAGCAGTCATATCGTACATAATATCATAACCTATAGTTCTAACGATTTAGATTTCAAAAATAATTGATGTAAACAAATCCCCTTACCTTTTTTCGTAAAAACGAACCTGAACGGCTCAAAACGGCAAAATCCTAGAACTTCCAACCAGTGAAAACTCGAGTACTTGCTAGATGATGGATGAGAGACACAACCGGGAAGCAGAGAGGAGCTTAGAAAGGATTTATGGTGAAAAAGTTTCAAAATCCTAGGAGAGAGAAGAGAGAGTTTTGAAATTCTAAAAAAAAAAAAAAAAAGACCTCAAATCTATTTATAGGTGAGTAGGCCCAGAGGAAAACAGGCAATGGTTTCCCCTATATCTACAAAACTGTCGTCGATTTTGTGGTTGACTGGCCCGGTTGACCCAAAATCGTGGCCGATTTTCTTCCGACTCACAAAACTATCACTAATTTGGGTCCCCACTTTCCAAATTCCTTCTTTTTTTATTTTTATTTATTTCTCCCTTTTATATTCATTTTCTTTTATTTTCTAGGTTCAGGTTCCTTCAGTAGCCCTGTCCACAAAACCAACCTGAGAAAACATTAATCTCCCTGCAGTTTGGTCCATGCAAATCAGCAAACCAAGACCCATCTTGGTCGTACCCAACACATTTATGTCAAAAACCTTTCAACAGAGTTCCCAACTGATTAGCCTCAGTCAAAGTCTTTTCAGCCAATAACATGTTATTCACACACACAATAGATACATCACTTCATTATTGTCGCGACATCCTCGGACGCAAACTTGGGACGAGAAAATTATGTAAAAATGATATTTTCATAGAAAACAATGTGTATAGAGTCGCCACTAACCTTTTAGTGTGATTAAAACACTTGATTACTACCCAATTAAGGGTAGAATCGGTCTGCATTATTAAAGTTGAGCTCGAGAGTTCGATTATATAAGGGGAAGGTATTAGCACCCCCTACGCACCCATTCTTACGAACGGTACCTAATTAATCAAAAAATATTCAAAAATAAATTTAATAAGCCTTAAAAAATTACTTCCTAACAAAAATCAAAGAAAATGCATAAAATAAATACAGTATAAGTATTCCCTCATGATCAAGGCATATCATACTCCGAAGAGCTCATGCCCCCCTTTTAAATCATCAAGATATGAAAATCGAGAAAATATTTTAAAAAGTATACTCCCAAAATTTTGAAGTTTTATCGGGTTTTTCTAGTTATAAAAATAATTATTTTGGGAGGTTTTTGGAACTCTAATGGTGCCAAAAATGATCTTCATCTTCAAAAATATTTTTCTTGATTTTTCTTCCATTTTCCTAAATTTTTTTTTTTTGAATTTTGAAATAACAAAAAGAAAATCAAGGCAAAATCATGAAAAACAAGTCCAAAAAATATCTATAGAATTTTTTTTTGAGTTTTCTGAATTTTTGTTCTTTTTCTAAGTGTAGGGACAATTTTTAGCCTCAAATATATTTTGGCGAATTTTTCTAAATTTTTCAAGTGCAAAAACAAATTTTTAATTTCAAATTTATTCTTAAGAATTTTTGTAAATTTTCCTAAGATTTTTCAAGAGCAAAACAATTTTTAACTTTCAAAATATTTTGGTGGATTTTCTGCATTTTTTTGTATTTTTATGTGATTTTTGTTTAATTTTTGGTGAATTATTAAGTTTAAATAAAAATTCAAAAAACTAAACTGGTTCCATACCTATTCAAAAGACTCAAATCGGTTTGGAGAAGAACTGGTTCAAAACGGGGGTTAACCTGCTTAAGGTCTAGTCAAGACCATAGGGGTGAGTGCGCCACGTGTCTGCGGTGGAGTGGCGCGTCAAAGATAGTCTGGATCGATTGTGTAGCACAATCCTGTCTATTGCCTGAAGACTCAAATCCAATGGCTATCAGAAAGCCGCGTGGCATCGAGCTTGTGGGGAGGGGATGCCAGCCACATGGTGGTAAACGGGAGAACCCTTGGTTAAAGGCACAGATCAGTGGCGTGGCACAACCTAAATCATCCAATGAAACGCAGATCTGATGGCCAGAGAGTAAGTTAACATGGATCAATGATGCGGCCTTGATCTGTACCGTCCATGGAAAACACAACATAGACGATCCCGATTCAAACACGTACCTCTTTGAATGAGCGGTAGATGGAGCTCCACATGTCATCATCCCGTGGTTCCGAAACAAAACATATTTAAGTTATTAACGTATTTGTTGTTCCTAGTATTTTTCCTATTTTGCAGATTATGTTTAATACAGGTACTTGTACATGAAGTACTAGATCAAAGGCAAAGATTGGACCAAGTTGACGTCGAGTAAGAAGATAAAATGGACATGTACTCGGAAGAACCCAAGCACGACCAAAGGAAGCTTAAATGTAGTCTTATATGTATTTGGAGAGTGTTTGAGGTAGTCTATTTTGTAACTCTTGCTAGTTTTGTTTCTTACATGATTTCTAAACAAGAGTTGAGCAATGCACATGCATACTAGGACACATGAGTTTATAAAATTTCACCTTGAGTCACAAACTCATATTTATGGTTTTCAAAGTTAAAACAAAGAGTTTGTCAAACGAATCCTAAACTCAAATATGTTTTCATAAGGGACAAGTTTTCAACGTCTTGGTTTTATAAACTTCTTCATACTTTGTCCTGGTTTTAATAAAATGAGTTTTATGTCTTAAAGCTTCAAGAAATGTCAAGCATATTTTCAATAAAGGACATACAAATATATAAGATATCAAAATGGTTTTTCAAATGTGTTTTATTAATCAAGATATCTTATATTCAAATGGAAACTCATTTGGACAAGTATTAATCTTCATTAGAATTAATATATTTCATATCCTTTTGTCCAAGAATGTTTTAAGTCATTAAAAGGCTTTTTAACAAAGAAAAACAGAGCAATCATTGACTAACATAGTGCACCTCAAGTCCTGAACACTTTTTGGTATTTAGGGCATAACTTTTGTTAGAAAAGTCCAAAGAGGACGATCTTGGTGTCTATGAAAAGTTAAGAAAAAATCCCACAACTTTTATGTTGATGACTTTTTATGATTCGAGGCACTAGTTGACCAGACCAAGGGATTGGTTGACCAGACCATTCTAATAGCAAAAATACATCTTTCTGCCAGTGACTAGTTGACCAGTGCAAGGGACTAGTCGACCAGTGGGGTGACTGGTCGACCAGAGGCCTCGAGCCTAACACTCCAACAGCTAGAACTTGAGCCAACCGAATGGGATTTGCTCCCAATGGCTAGTTAACGTTCATATTGGATCTTTGGCTATAAATACAAGCTATTAGGCTTGTTAAGATATGGTTTTGGAAGGTTTTGAATGTTATTGATCCTTCTTAGTGAAAAACATCATTTTATACAAAACCTAGCACTTGCATTGTAGTTGTTCATTTACAAGTGCTCATTCTCTCTTGCTCACTAATTGTGTTTGATTCATCACTTGAGAGATAGTGTGAGGTTTTCTTTGTAATTTATATTTGCTCATTTGAGGAGCACTGTGTTGTTTACCCATCTTGTTGTAGTAAGTTCGTCGTGAACCGTTTGGTGACGATTCTTTGTGAACCGAAGAGGCTTTTTGTAAGCGAATAGGGATTTGTTCCTGAGTGAAGGCTCTTTGTGAGTGGGTAGGGATTTGTTCCCAAGTGTAGGGTTTGGTACCCGAGTTGTAAAGCTTGCTCCACTGGTGAAGGAGTATCATAGTGGATTGTGAAATCCTTGGTTTAGTGCTAAAACATAGACGTAGGCTTGGTGTTGAACCACGTAAAAATACTGGTGTTAAGCTTTCTCTCTCCACTCTTTATTATTTGTCTTGTGCATGATTTACATTCCATATATTGTGATATAATTGCTTGAATCTTACCAAGAATTTTGTTTTGTAGAGAAAATTTTAAATACGCGAAAAGAGTCCAATCACCCCCCTATGACTCTATACTCCCGAAGTGGGACGTTTAATAGGATAAGCCAAAGATGATTTGTGTAATGCAGTATAGGGCATATAAGTTCTTAGTAATTTCATTCAAGTTGATGAATATGCCTACAGCATTATGTACCTTGATGAACTAGGTATATCGTGAGTACCTCAACAAGTTTATTGTGGTATACCTAAATGATATTGTTTTCTACAGTTCCACTATAGAGGAACATAACAAGCATCTATGGAAGGTGTTCAACATACTAAAGGAGAACAATTTGTATATGAAGAAAGAAAAGTACTTTTTTCACTTAGCGGAGCATAAAATTCTTTGGTCATGTAATTGAATAAGGTCATATTAGGATGGATATGGACAAGGTGAGAGCTATTTAAGAATGGAAGATCCCAACGACAATGAAGAAGTTGTGTCCCTTTGTTGGTCTTGCCAACTATTATAGAAAGTTCATAAAGGAGTCCTCGAGAAGAATTGTTCCTCTAACAAAACTATTGAAGAACGGTCAAGGTGGAACTGGATGGAGAAGTGCTAAGGAGCCCTTGATGGCTTGAAGGATGTCATGATGAGAGATTCAATACTTACTCTTTCAAACATCATGAAACTCTTTGAGGTACACACATATGCATTGAACTAGGCCCTTGGAGGAGTCTTGTTACAAAAGGGATACATTGTTGCGTGCTAGAGTTGTAAGCTTAGTGAAGCAAAACAAAAGTACACAACTCAGGAAAAGAAGATGCTAGCGATGATTCATTGTCTCTATGTGTAGCAACATTATCTACTTGGGTTGAGATTTATGGTGAAGACGAATAACTCAAGTGTTAGCCATTTCCTTCCATAGCCGAAGTACTTATCATCCAAGCAAGGCCAATGGTAAGAATTCTTGGCAAAATTTGATTTCTCATTTGAGCACAAGGTAGGGCAAATGAACCAAGTTGCAAATGCACTAAGTAGGAAGGCCGAGCTGGCAGCCTCACAAATGGTAATGCATTTGATGGTGACTACCATTACCATGATGATGCAAGAGTGCATCAAGGAGAACCTAGCCAAAGATCCAATTATGCAGAACCTTATGAAGTTTACAAAAGATGGCGAAGCACGTTAGTTTTGGATGGAAGACAAATTGTTGATGACTCATAGTAGCTAATTTTTTGTACCAAGCGAGAGATCTAAAGAAGACGTTGTTGAGAGAGTATCATGACACCATGTGGGCCAAACATCCAAGATGAGAGCACACATTGACATTACTAAAGCAGATGTATTATTAGTCACATATGTATGATGATGTGGTTGATTTTGTCAAAGGAGAAGACCGCAACACTTCAACATGAATGACTTGGTGCTTGTTAAGCTCAATCTTGAATAGATTAGGTCACTACAAGGACAAGAAAGGAGACTAATTCGTAAATATGAAGGACCAATCCCCATCTTGGCCAAAGTCAATAAGGTCTCTTACAAGATTGATCCTCCAATTTGGATAAAGTGAATAATGTGCCTCATATAGTTATCTCAAGTCGTTCAACGCCGACACTGAAGATCCAAGTAGAAGTCAGTCAACCAGAGTAGAGAAGAAGATAATGTAACCTGGTATACGAGAAGTTGAAGACATCCTTGCAAACAAAGAGTTCACATTTTCAAGGAAAAAGCAGCAAGAGTTCTTAGTGAAACGGAAAGACCTTGGCAACAAAGAAATCAACTAGATTTCTGCAAAAAATATGCAACTTTTTCATGGACAAAGTTGTCAAACTCTATAAGGACATCGACTGCTTAAGTGGGGTAGTGTCATAAGCCAATCTTGTTTAAGGCATTAAGCTTGCCTATAACTACTTGTCTTGTGTGCTTGAGATGGGTTTCTATTATGTAAATACTAGTGTAAAGTTATTTTTAAGAGATAGTTTTTTCCTAAGGTAAAAAAAGGGAGTGTGACTCAAACATATTGATGTTTCTTAGTGTTCGAGTAAGAATTGCATTGAAAACTCTTTAGGAAAGTGTGAGAATTCATCAACTTGTAAAACTCGCTATCCATTATAAACATGTTTAGCCTACTAACCTCCCTCGCTAGACACCATTGTTAATGGAGGTATTGATTAATGAATTATGTTGTTTCAATATTTACTGTGTGTCATTGCTTTCATAAATTGCTTAATATTTCCACTTAAATTTCTTTAAATGAAAATAAAAGTATTTCGAAAACAAGGGTTTCAAGCACCTCCTACTTTAGGTTTAATACAAAGAAATGAGTTTTAGGGGGAAAAAAAAATGGAGGCCATACCCCAAAACCCTAGTTTTTACCAAAACTGAAAAACTGGCAATTCCACTCAGTGAAATTTTCCAAATAAGCAATCATACCATACATAATATTATAACCTATAGTTCTAACGGTTTAGATTTCAAAAATAATTGATGTAAACAAATCCCCTTACCTTTTTTCGTAAAAACGAACCTAAACGGCTCGAAACAGCAAAATCCTAGAACTTCCAACTGGTGAAAACTCAAGTACTTGCTAGATGATGGATGAGAGACACAACCGGGAAGCAGAGAGGAGCTCGAAAAGGATTTATTGTAAAAAAGTTTCAAAACCCTAGGAGAGAGGAGAGAGTTTTGAAATTCTCAAAAAATTAAAAAAAAAAATGAGCTCAAACCTATTTAGGTAAGCAAGCCCAGAGGAAAACAGGCGTCGGTTTCCCCTGTATCCACAAAACCATCATCGATTTTGCGGTTAACTAGCCTGATTGACCCAAAATCGTGGCCGATTTTCTTTAGATTCACAAAACCATCGCCGATTTCGGTCCCCACTTCCCAAATTCCTTCTTTTTTTATTTTTCTTTATTTCTCCTTCATTTTCTTTTATTTTCCAAGTTCGGGTTCCTACAATAGCCCTATCCACAAAACCACCCTAAGATAACATTAATCTCCCTGCAATTTTGTCCATGGAAATTAGCAAACCAAGACCCATCTTGGTCGTACCCAACACATTCATGTCAAAAACCTTTCAACAGAGTTCCCAACTGATTAGCCCCAGTCAAAGCCTTTTCAACCAATAATATGTTATTCACACACACAACAGATACATCACTTCATTATTGTCGCAACATTCTCGAAACGCAAACTTGGGACGAGAAAATTGTGTAAAAATGATATTTTTGTAGAAAACAGTGTGTATGGAGTCGCCACTAACCTTTTGGTGTGGTTAGAATACTTGATTACTACCCAATTAAGAATAGAATCGGTCTGCATTATTAGAGTTGAGCTCGAGAGTTTGGTTACGCGAGGAGAAGGTATTAGCACCTCCTACGCACCATTCTTACGAACGGTACCTAATTAATAAAAAATTATTCAAAAATAAATTTAATAAGCCTTAAAAAATTACTTCCTATCAAAAATCAAAGAAAATGCACAAAATAAATACAGTATAAGTATTCTCTCATAACCGAGGCATATCGTACTTCGAAGGCTCATGCCCCCCTTTTAAATCATCAAGATATGAAAATCGAGAAAATACTTTAAAAAGTAACTTCAAAAATTTTGAAGTTTTATCGAGTTTTTCTAATTATGAAAATACTTATTCTGGGAGGTTTTTGAAACTCTAATGGTGCCAAAAATGATCTTCATCTTCAAAAATATTTTTCTTGATTTTTCTTCCATTTTCCTGAATTTTTTATAAATTTTTTTTTTTTTGAATTTTGAAATAACAAAAAGACAATTAAGGCAAAATCATGAAAATCAAGTCCAAAAAATATTTTTAGAATTTTTTTGAGTTTTCTGAATTTTTGTGTTTTTTTCTAAGTGTAGGGACAATTTTTAGCCTCAAAAATATTTTGGTGCATTTTTCTAAATTTTTCAAGTGCAATAACAAATTTTTAATTTCAAATTTATTCTTGAGAATTTTTGTAAATTTTCTGAATTTTCCTAAGATTTTTTAAGTGCAAAACAATTTTTAACTTTCAAAATATTTTGATGGATTTTCTGCATTTTTCTGTATTTTTATGTGATTTTTGTTTAATTTTTGGTGAATTATTAAGTTTAAATAAAAATAAAAAAAATTAAACTGATTCCATATCTGTTCAAAAGACTCAAACCGGTTTGGAGAAGAACTGGTTCAAAAAAGGGGGGTAACCCGTTTAAGGTTTGGTCAAGACCATAGGGGTGAGTGCGCCACGTGTCTACGGTGGAGTGGCGCGTCAAAGACAGTCTAGATCAATTGCGTGACACAATCCTATCTGTTGCCTGAAGACTCAAATCCAACTGCTATGAGAAAGCCGCATGGCATCGAGCATGTGTGGAGGGGATGCCAGCCACATGGTGGTAATTAGGAGAACCCTTGGTTGAAGGCACGGATCAGTGGCGTGGCGCGACCTAAGCCGTCCAATGAAAGGCAAATCTGATGGCCAGAGAGTAAGTTAACACGGATCAATGACGTGGCCTTGATCCGCACCATCCACGGAAAACACAACATAGACGATCCCGATTCAGACACGTACCTCTTTGAATGAGCGATAGATGGAGCTCCATGTGTCATCATCCCATGGTTCCGAAACAAAACATATTTAAGCTATTATAGTATATGTTGTTCCTAGTATTTTTCCTATCTTTGCAGATCATGTTTAGTACAGGTACTTGTAAATGAAGTACTGGATCAAAGGAAAAGATCGAACCGAGTTGACGTCGAGTAAGAAGATCAAATGGACACGTAGTCAGAAGAACCTAAGCACGACCAAAGGAAGCTTAAATGTAGTCTTATATGTATTTGAGGAGTATTTGAGGTAGTCTATTTTGTAACTCTTACTAGTTTTGTTTCTTACATGATTTTTGAACAAGAGTTGAGTAATGCACATGCATACTAAGACACATGAGTTTATAGAATTTCACCTTGAGTCACAAACTCATATTTATGGTTTTCAAAGTTAAAACAAAGAGTTTGTCAAACAAATCCTAAACTCAAATATGTTTTCATAAGGGATAAGTTTTCAACATCTTGGTTTTATAAAATTCTTCATATTTTGTCCTGGTTTTAATAAAACGAGTTTCATGTCTTAAAACTTCAAGAAATGTCAAGCATATTTTCAATAAAGGACATACAAGTATATAAGATATCAAAATGATTTTTCAAATGTGTTTTATTAATCAAGATATCTTATATTCAAATGGAAACTCATTTGGACAAGTATTAATCTTCATTAGACTTAATATATTTCATATACTTTTATCCAAGAATGTTTTAAGTCATTAAAAGGCTTTTTAACAAAGAAAAACGGAGCAATCGTTGACGAACGTAGTGCGCCTCAAGTCCTGAACAATTTTCGTGTTTAGGGCATAACTTTTGTTAGAAAAGTCCAAAGAGGACGATCTTGGTGTCTATGGAAAGTTAAGAAAAAACCCCACAACTTTTATGTTGATGACTTTTTCTGATTCAAGGCACTAGTTGACCAGACGAGGGGATTGTTCGACCAAACCATTCCAGTAGCTAAAATACATCTTTCTTCTAGTAACTAGTCGACCAGTAAAAGGGACTAGTCGACCAGTGGGGTGACTGGTTGACTAGAGGCCTCGAGCCTAGCACTCCAACGACTAGAACTCGAGCCAACCAAATGGGATTTGCTCCCAACGGCTAGTTAATGTTCATATTGGCTCTTTGGCTATAAATACAAGCTATTAGGCTTGTTTAGACATGATTTTGAAGGTTATTGATCATTCTTAGTGAAAAACATCATTTTATACAAAACCTAACTCTTGCATTGTAGTTATTCAATCACAAGTGTTCATTCTCTTTTGCTCACTAATTGTGTTTGACTCATTACTTGAGAGATAGTATGAGGTTCTCTTTGTAATTTATATTTGCTCATTTGAGGAGCATTGTGTTGTTTACCCATCTTGTTGTAATAGGTTCGTCGTGAACTATTTGATGAAGGTTCTTTGTGAACCGAAGAGGCTTTTTGTGAGCAGATAGGGATTTGTTCCCAAGTGAAGGCTCTTTGTGAGCAGGTAGGGATTTGTTCCCGAGTGTAGGGTTTGGTACCCGAGTTGTAAGGCTTGCTCCGCCGGTGAAGGAGTATCATAATGGATTGCAGAATCCTTGGCTTAGTGCTAAGGCATGGACGTAGGCTTGGTGTCGAACCACGTAAAAATACTGGTATTAAGCTTTCTCTCTCCACTCTTTATTATTTGTCTTGTGCATGATTTACATTCTATATATTGTGATATAATTGCTTGAATCTTACCAAGAATTTTGTTTTGTAGAGAAAATTTTAAATACGCGAAAAGAGTCCAATCACCCCCCTCTGACTCTATACTCCCGGGCTGAGACGTTTAACAAGAAAAGCCAAAGATGATTTGTGTGACGCAATATAGGGCATATAAGTTCTTAGTGATGTCATTCAAGTTGACGAATATGCCTGCGACATTATGTACCTTGATGAACTAGGTATTTCGTGAGTACCTCAACAAGTTTATTGTGGTATACCTAAATGATATTGTTTTCAACAGTTCCACTTTAGAGGAACATAACAAGCATCTATGGAAGGAGTTCAACAGACTAAAGGAGAACAATTTGTATATGAAGAAAGAAAAATACTTTTTTCACTCAACGGAGCATAAAATTCTTTGGTCATGTAATTGAACAAGGTCATATCAGGATAGATATGGAGAAGGTGAGAGCTATTTAAGAATGGAAGATCTCTACGACAGTGAAGAAGTTGTGTCCCTTTCTTGGTCTTGCCAACTATTATAGAAGGTTCGTAAAGGAGTCTTTGAGAAGAATTGTTCCTTTAACAAAACTGCTGAAGAAGGGTTAAAGGTGGAACTAGACGGAGAAGTGCTAAGGAGCCTTTGATGGCTTGAGGGATGTCATGATGAGAAATTTAATACTAACTCTTTCAAACATCATGAAACTTTTTAAGGTACACACATTTGCATTGAACCATGCCCTTGGAGGAGTCCTATTACAAAAGGGATATATTGTTGCATGCTAGAGTTGTAAGCTTAGTGAAGCAAAACAAAAGTACACAACTCAGGAAAAGAAGATGCTAGCGGTGATTCATTGTCTCTGTGTGTAGCAACATTATCTACTTGGGTTGAGATTTGTGGTGAAGACGAATAACTTAGGTGTTAACCCTTTCCTTATATAGCCAAAGTACTTATCATCCAAGCAAGGCCAATGGTAAGAATTCTTGGCAAAATTTGATTTCTCATTTGAGCACAAGGTAGGGCAAATGAACCAAGTTGCAGATGCACTGAGTAGGAAGGCCGAACTGGCAACCTCACAAATGGTAATGCATTTGATGTTGACTACCATTACCATGATGATGCGAGAGCGCATCAAGGAAAACCTAGCCAAAGATCTAATCATGCAGAACCTTATGAAGTTTACAGAAGATGGCGAAGCACGTTAGTTTTGGATGGAAGACAAATTGTTGATGACTCATAGTAGCTAATTTTTTGTACCAAGCGAGAGATCTAAAGAAGATGTGGTTGAGAGAGTATCATGACACCATGTGGGCCAAACATCCAAGATGAGAGCACACATTGACATTACTAAAGCAGATGTATTATTAGTCACATATGTATGATGATGTGGTTGATTTTATCAAAGGAGAAGACCGCAACACTTCAACATGAATGACTTGGTGCTTGTTAAGCTCAATCTTGAATAGATTTGGTCACTACAAGGACAAGAAAGGAGACTACTTCGTAAATATGAAGGACCAATCCCCATCTTGGCCAAAGTCAAGAAGGTCTCTTACAAGATTGATCCTCCAATTTGGATAAAGTGAATAATGTGCTTCATATAGTTGTCTCAAGTCGTTCAACGCCGACACTAAAGATCCAAGTAAAAGTAAGTCAACCAGAGTAGAGAAGAAGATAATGTAACCTGGTATACGAGAAGTTGAAGACATCCTTGCAAACAAAGAGTTCACATTTTCAAGGAAGAAGCAGCAGGAGTTCTTAGTGAAACAGAAAGACCTTGGCAACAAAGAAATCAATTGGATTTCTGCAAAAAATATGCAACTTTTTCGTGGACAAAGTTGAAAAGTACTTAGCATCAAACTCTATAAGGATATCAACCGCATAAGTGGGGTAGTGTCATGAGCCAATCTTGTTTAAAGCATTATGCTTGCCTATAACTACTTGTCCTGTGTGCTTGGGATGGGTTTCTATTATGTAAATACTAATGTAAAGTTATTTTTCAGAGATAGTGTTTTCCTAAGCTAAAAAAAGGGAGTGACTCAAACATATTGATGTTTCTTAGTGTTAAGAGTAAGAAATGCATAGAAAGCTCTTTAGAAAAGTGTGAGAATTCATCAACTTGTAAAACTCGCTAGTCATTATAAACATGTTTAGCCTACTAACCTCCCTCGCTAGACACCATTGTTAATGGAGGTATTGATTAATGAATTACGTTGTTTCAATACTTACTGTGTGTCATTGCTTTCATAAATTGCTTAATATTTCCACTTAAATTTCTTTAAATGAAAATAAAAATATTTTGCTGGTAAACTTTGGGCTAACTAGTTAAATAAGAGTGTTTTAACTAACACCACACAATCCTTCACAACAATATGAAATATTTCGACCTATGACACATGATGGTGCTAGCTGATCCAAGCCACAAGCTACAAACTACATACTGCATCAAAGTTGAAGTATGCCCATAATCCAATGTTTGGTAGGTGAGAATCAAATGAATTGAGAATGCAAGATGTGTTATACTCTTGTAAACCAAACAAATAATTAAATTTGAAGGGTAATACAAACCGACATGAAGCACATTATTAGTCCTCTATCTCTAACAAAAGCAACCGTAAAGTTGCTCTTTTATGACTAGTTAGTCACATATTTGATTCCAAAGAGACTGTCTATTTGCATAAAAGCAGGGGTAAGGCTATGTATACTATAAGGCCTGAGGGCACCTTTATCTCTAACCAAAAGACAAGGGAAAGCTTTCTACAGTATTAACAAAAAGCCCCTTGTTGAGCCCTAAAAAATAAAGTGACTGGAATCTGTGGTACTGAAGAACACAATGACAGTCCCTACTTTATACACTAAGCTCACTCCCACCACCAAATTTCAATAAGGAAATTGGTGTTCTAATGAAACCCAATTGCCATGATGAACAACTGGTATTTTACTAATTCAAAAAAGAGAGAAGAAAGAAACTGCTGAGGCACTAGTGTGAATGGATGAATATTGTTGATTAAACAAAGTGAGAAGTATAAAGGTTTGCATTGATTTTTCAATACCTAAAAATAATCACACAAGAAAAAAACTAGAATCTCCAAAACCACAATCAAAGTTAGTGAACTAAGAAGTCCAAAGAATACCATTTGATTTCTAGCAGAAGCGTTATGCAAGTAAAAGAGGCATCTTTAATTTCATTACCAGCATAAATACCCAAGTGTTGGTGTTTGCACATAGATGGTGATATGATGCAAAAACTACCAAAGAAAGCAACTTGGAACTATTAATGAACAATAGGGGACCTACAATGGAACAATTAATCATTTTATCATTAAATAATCTGAACCAAAACGCTTCGATTTGCTCATAATTTTTCCTTGTTAATGTAAGCGGCCTACTGAACATCAATATAACAGAGATCAATAACGGGAAATTAATCAGTTAACTTCAGATCCATAATTGAGGAATTAATTATTTTATTATGAATAATTTCGGCACTATTCTCAGACATTTTCACACGATCCATTTGGGGATCACGAATGAGTCACCAACTACAGATGGAAACAAATCTACAATAGGAAAAAGCAAAGTCATTTTCACCGATTGAACTGCATGCTTCCTTCAATGAGCAGCAATAACATCGGAATTGAAGACATCAATGAGCGGATCAGCTGCATCCGAAGCCGGACTCGAGGGATTCGAGCTGAGAAAAAGAACAGACTTCGCCGCCACTAGTTTCTTCCTCTGCAAACACCGGGGACCGTAGATCCTGCCGGCGAAGCAAGGGAACCCTTCGATCGCGGCGGCCTGGGCTCGAGCCGCCGCCGGAGACGCGACGGGTGAAGAAGACGGGGATAGAGTACGGCAGAGAGGGATCTGGGAATGGGAGGCGAAGCGGTGAGATCTGGCGCTGATTCGCAAGTCTCTCAGTTGGGCGAGGGCCCCCGGCTTCAAGTACTTATTGAAGCCCTCGTCCCTCTTCGCCGGAGAGCGGCACGTGCTTCTGACTCGCCGGTTCATTACCGCCGAATTAGAGAGAGAGAGAGAGAGAGAGAGAGAGAGGCGTATATGGAGAGAGAGTGTGTGTGGGTGCGGGCTTTAAGGTGGGAAGAAGAGGCGGGAAGATGGGGCGGTGGGGCCGGCTAGAGACAGGTTTCAAAAGAAGGGATTGGGCGGGATTGGACGACCATCGCCTCTCTCTCTCTCTCTAAATCCATTTTTTAATGGGGGCGTGACGCGTGGTGATTAGGCCAACGGCCTTTTGGGTGAGAAAGAATCGTGCATGTTGCCTGTGCTGCTCTTTTATTTTTCACCAATTTGATAAAAAGAATAATAATTTTTATTCTTCACTAGCCATGCCGTAAGGTGTTTTTTTTCAATTTATCTTTTTTTTAAATATATTAAATAATACCTTTCCCGGAAAAATAATTATCGGAATAACTCTCACGCAATCTTACTACTTTAAGTAACGAGATTTAAACAAATTTTACTACTTCAAATAACGAGATTTATCACGTGTCATTTCGGGAATTATTTTTTCTAAAAAAGATATTATTTAATATATATTTTTTAAAAAAAATAATAAATCAGAAATAAATTCTTCTGCGTAATAAATAGAAAAATAAATTCTTTTAATATATTTTTAAAAAAACAAATAGGGAAATAAATCTTTTGCCTAATAAATCGAGAAATAAAATAAAATCTAATTCTTTCTCTTATTACTTTTGGAACAATAAATTTTTGAAAAAAAAATTTCTTATTTAATTATATCTATTTTTTCTATTTAATATATTTTTGAAATTTTTTTTTACTTAAAAGTATTATTTTGTTGACTACATTTAAAGATTCTTTATTTAGTCTATCTTATATCAATATAAAAAATGTATAGACAATACTTATTTCTATATTTGGTTCATAATAAAAATAAAATTTCTACATAAGATTCTCATGAGTTGCATGAAATTAAAATTTTCATATTTTGTAAGTAGTGTCATATGTGAGCATAAAAATAAGAGAGTCACATTTTTTAAAATTTTATATTCCTCAAAATATAAAAATTGTCATCATATATGGCTTTCTAATTACCAGTTAAATGTAAAAATAAATATCATGAAGATTTTAAAAAAAATTAAGGGTCTATTTAGTTATGGAAAATATTTATAATTTTTATTTTTAGTTTAAAAAAAATATTTTAAAAATAGCTAATTTTTCATTTTTTAGAAATTTTTTCTAAAATAAATTGGGACTTTAAAAATAAACTAGAAAATCAATTAAAATTTTTATAATTTTAAAAAAATAAAAATATTTTCCACAACTAAACTAGGATAGTACTTGATAATTGGGGCTATAGGAATTGAAATTAAAATAATTAATTCTCGTTCCTATTGTTTGTTTATTGGAAATCTCATTCCAATTCCGCATGCAAAATAAGATTTTCCCTTTTGTCTATATTTTGATTTCTACCTCTTACTTTGGAGTCAAATCCTAATTCTTGAAAACACAATATTTATTATAATATGAAAATTTATATATAATATATATTACATAAATTTTAAAAATAATATTAATATTATGATATCATTATTGATATTTTTATTATATATAATAATATTATAGCATATAAAAATTTATAGAAAGAATTTATTTCTTGATTTATTACGTAGAAAATTTATTTCCCGATTTATCATTTTTTAAAAAATATATTAAAAGAATTTATTTCCCTATTTATTACGTAAAATAATTTATTTTTTGATTTATCATTTTTTAAAATATATATATATTAAATAATATCTTTTTTGAGAAAATAATTCTCGAAATGACACGTGACAAATCTCGCTATTTCAAGTAACAAGATTACGTCAGAGTTATTTCGTGAATTATTTTCCTGCTAAAGATATTATTTAATATATATTTTTTTAAAAGGATAAATTGGGAAAAAACTCGCGCATTAAATGTGTGCTTACTTTTTTTATAATTTTTTATAAAAATTATAAATAAAATAATAAAAAATTAAAATATATTTGAGATATTTGTAAATAATTATGAGTTATAAAGATAATTTTACATAATTATAAGCGTATTTGGAATAGTTATAAAAAGTTTAAAAAGTATTTTAGAATAATCAATTTTAGTTATAGAGATATATTTAACATTTTTAAAAAAAAAAAAAATGACACCAAAGGGAGAATCACCTTTAGGGCCCATTTGGTTCGTGATTGGAATTGATGTCGAAATTATAAACGAAATGCACTGGAATTGGAATCAGAATGACAAATTCTAGTTTTGTGTTTGGTTTGATAGAGAAATGGAATCGGGATCAAATGCTCTCATTTAGAATACCCAGTTACAAGAATTGGAATCAACCCTTTTTTTTTTTTTTCTATTTTACCCTAATTTGAAAAAAATTATGTTTCTTTTAAGAATAATTTTCAGACATCAATATTACTTTAATTTGTAAGTAATTTTTAAAAAAATAAATAAACAACTATAAAGAAATAGCAAGAGAGATTTTGTCTCTTAAATGAATAGTTGCATAAAAAAGGTTGCCCACATGCAATGCAATAAAATTAAAAATACTAAAATATTATAAAAATATTATAATTTTCAATAAAAAGTATGAAAAGTAATAAATTAAAAAAGTACCATATACATCATATAGTTTGTCTATAGAGCATCCTATAGCGTTCCCAATAATTTAAAATTTAAATAAATGCAATTAAGCTTAAATTATTTATTTGTAGATTAACATACTTTAATATTTATCTAAAATATATGATTGAAAGTCCTATGTTGTGTAACATCACCATGGTCCTCTTCAACTATCAATTGAATAAATCTATATTTAGAATTATTTGTCTATTTTAAATTTGCAATTACCATTATATGCAACAACTACGATCAATCTATACAAATATGCTATAGAAAATTTTTTAAAAAACAAAATTTCTTTACATATATAATGAAATTTAATAATTTTATAAACAAAGTGGTTAAACCACAATAAAAAATATTAAAAATTAAATACCATGAACAACATCATCATCTCCATAAATCCAAATGTAGGACATCCAAAAAACTCCAACTACAATGATAGTTTTAATTCATTACTCTTTAAAAACAATAAAAATATTTAAAATAACAAATCCATCATAAATTATCCAAGTTCATATAATAGTCCTAATGACTAGCATTAGTTTTGCCAATACTATGATATATTAGTCCAATAATATATTGTCGCTAAGATGATTGGAAAAAGAGAAAAACATTAAAGCTTTACTTGGTTCTAAAGCAAATATGTCAACTGCCTGAATAATTTCTGTTTCAGTTAATCTTTCTAATTTAAACAATTCTTCGACCACCTTGTTGCTTCCATTAGTCATTTCATTTTCGTGCATCATTGCTTTACCCATAGTAGCAAAATGCGGCAACTAAGTCATGAACAAAAGACCCAAAAATGTCAAACATATTCTCAAATTGTTTTAGCATTGGGTCACTAGAATACTCTGAATCCTTTCTGTAACGACCAAAAAAAAATAAAAAATAAAAATGATAAAAAAAATTAATTATAATTAATTAATTAATTAATTGTAATTATTAATTAAATAATATAATAATATAATATTATATATATATGAATCATGAGGAACCTTCCTCATGATTCATTCCAATTGAAAATCAAGACCCCCCCCCCAAATCTCAATTCCTCTCTCTCTCTTAACTCTCAAATTCTCTCTCTACACACACACTCTCTCTCTCTCTCTCTCTCTCTCTCTCTCTCTCTCTCTCTCTCTCTCAATTTCTCTTCCATTTCTCGACCAAATTGAAGAACGAACATCATTATTAGGTCTTAGCTCCGCTATTTAAAGATTTGATCAGGAGGATTTTGTTTTCTGCACACCGTAGGCACCACTCCAGGGTTAGGGTAAGTGGGTTAGATTATATTAGGTTTTATTTTAAAAATATGTTTGTTTTAAATTAATTATGTGAATTTAATTATATTTATATGTTTGATTTAAATTAAGTTTGCTAAATTAATTATATTGGTTTTATTCAAATATATATCTGAGTTAAATTAAATTACACGGATTTGGTTTTATTTAAATACATGACTGAGTTCAATTAAACTGTAGGGATTTGGTCATATCTGGGTTTTTAAATAGGTTGGGGATTAAATTTAAAAATGGGTAGTTGATCATACTCGCTTTTTTATTTAAATTTACTGAGCATATATTTATGAGAATTTCTCAGGTAATTTATGAGATTATAATTATTATATAAATCGTGTGACATGAGTTTAATTTATTTTAATGCATAATTAAGCAGGCTTGGAATTTTATAGTGTTATATCTATTACGTGTTTGATTCCGAATAATGGTGAGATTTATCAGAAATTTCACGTTGGGAAAATGATGAGAGTATTATATTGTGTTATTGCATAAATTGTAATTATATGTTTTAAGAACCCTGGTGGGCCGAATATGGTAGATGCTTGGTACCGTAGCTACAAATGAGTATTAGTGCAACCACACTATTGTGAAAGTGTTGGCGGTGGATAGTGGATTTGGCTTGAGTAGGGGAATACACACCTGTTTTCGGAGCAGGATGTGAGGCAAATCGCACTAATAGACATAAACTTTTGATTTAGGCTTGGTCGGCCAACCAAACTAAGTCAAGTCTTCGGACCGCACAACCCGGCCATAAGGGTTAACCATGGCCTGCATAGGCCAATAGGGGTTCTTTTATACATATTTGGATATTTAGTGATTCTGGCTACTTAATGGGCTTAATGTTGTTTTGAAGAAAAGTAAGTATATTGATATATGTGATCCATAGGTTATAATGGAATTTTTATTATAGAAAATATATGTGGTTTCCTGTTTATAAATGTGGTTTTAACAATTGAACTATTAAATTAATTATTTTTATACCACAACTCATTTTAACCACACACTGATAATAATCTAGTCCTCACTTATTGAGAGGTGTTTCACCCCAATTTTTATCATACATTTCAAATACCTTGAGGAGCATAGCCGAAATCAGAGTAGTGTAATAGAAACGTGGGTGGGATTAGAAAGAACGGTTTTGATTAAATATTAAATTTGTTTTCTTGTATATTTTAGAATTTATAAAGATGAATTAAATTTAATATTGGAGATATTGTTTTAATGAGGTTATTTAGTACTCTGGTATTATAAATTTGAGGTCTTCCGTTATATAAAATTCGGGTTGTCACGCTTTCCATCCTTACCCAATTTCCATCGTACTTTTTCTACTTTTTGGAGTTATTGGATGGTATCTTAGATAGATGATGAGATTGAGTACTTGATTCACCTTCACCATGTGTTGCTACATCATCTTCATCAATGCTAAAATTTGCTGCATCTTCTTCTTCCATATTATACACAACATCCGCAGATGGTTCAACAAAATCACTGATACCTGATATTTTCCATATACCTCTCCAAGAGCCTCAAAATGTGGAAAGGAAACTCCATATAATCCTCTAGTTTCTTGTGCCCCTATCATATACAAAATAAATATTGAACAATTTAAATTATTCAGGAGTTTTGAAAAGTACAATTTGTAACTTACCTTGCACCATTTGTCATAAGCTTGTTTCTCACACAAAATCATCTTCTTTATGTCATCCCATGTGAAACTACTATTGCCCAACATTTCAAATATTATATGATATTTTTGCTTTATAATCTTTACCCTTGACGCTATATGAGGATTGGCCTTCAGGCCGCAGTTAGGGATTTTTCGTGTAAGCATCTCCTCCTTATGTGCAAGATAACTATTATAATGACCCAAAAATTACACCATTTTTTTCATATAAAATATAAATTACTCTGATACTCCTGTAATACCTACTATAACATCTTAGGCCCCAAATGGGCACTGAGGTATCCCTGTACACAAATTGACACACCTATGCAGCGAAAAACATAAAGTTATACACCCATATTTACAATACCAGAATTCAGTGTTTCCAAACCATATATATATATATATATATATATATATATATATATATACATATTTACACATCACCCTAGTATTATCTGCTCAAAAATATAATCTCCTGAATACACTTACCTTATAAATAGGGCAAAATAAAAGATCTCTCTATCTGCGAACCTGATCTGCTCGCATACCTGGATCACCTAAAAAATGTTAAATCAATGGAATGAGACAGCGCTCAATAAAAGGAAATATGCTATTACAAGTGTGTAGCGACTGAGCTTCATAAGTATAATAATGACAATATCTGAAACTATATAAGCCGGTAAATCAATATACGGTCACAATTGATGGAATCCACATACTATCTAAGATATGTGGTTGCACTCTGATCTAAAAATAGCAACGATATCGTGCTCTGCTAACTGAACATAACTTGATTCATTAGGGTCTAATACTGTATATACTATTTCTATAGATATCCTATTATTTTCCATCATGATTCTAAAATAACCATAACACTATAAATCTAATCTGAAAATACTATAATATCTTACTGTAATATCTAACTGTTATATCTGACTGAATAATCTGTAATGTCTGAGTGTTATGGTTTTGGAAAGCATGACATTCTATAATTACTGTAAAATATCGGTCTGTATAATCTCTGTAAAATATCTGTCTGGTAAATATATCTATCTATATATACACACTGTAAATCATGATATTCTGAAAAACTATACAAATTATGTACTAATCGAATATCTACTCAGGCCACACAATTATTTAAACTCGTGTTCTGAAATCTGTAAAACTGTATAATTTATACCTCATATATTAATAAACAAATATTATAATTTACTAATAATATTTCTGAATTTCCTAGTATAACATATTTTCCTTACCTAACTAGCTGGGAGGCTCGCCTCCAACTTAATCCTCACACTCACGGCGTACTATCCCCAAAATCCTGAAATAATACACATGCATATTTTCAATAAATCAACTATATTTCCCCGAACCTACATACTTATAAATTTTCTGAATTATAATTTACCTGGACTCTTAAAAATATTCACTGGGGTCCCCAACCCATGTCTGCAGGGTCCCAAAAACACCTTATTCCTAAAAATATAATATCCTAATTTATTTCACAAAACTCTAGTATATTCCCATATTACTCAAAATTTAAACTCAAACAAGCCTAATAAAACTGAAAATACCCAAATAATCTACTTACCCTGATTCTGGGATGGTGCCCAAGTTAGCCAAACCAACAATCTGTTCCAACAGACTTGTAAAGAATCTCCCCAAGATCAACGTAGCGGTTTTTGATCGTCGAAATGGGGAGAATCAGGGTGAGAATCGTAGAGAGAAGGAGAGAGAACCGAGTTAGAGAGAGAAAGAAAAGAGAGAAATTATTTTCTCTCGCTGAAACCTGATTTTCTACTATTTATAGACCTTTTGCCATGTGGCCTCATCGATGAGTTCAAGAAGGAAGTTTGTTGATGAGTACCTAACCCTCGTCGACGAGTTTCGGGCCCCAAAAATAGCCCTCGATAAACTCTCGTCGACGAGACACGCGTCCACGTCGACGAGCCCAAGAAGACTTTTCGTCGACAAACGCGTTCTTTTTCCCTCTATTTTCTTTATTACTTAATTCCAATAATTATCTAGGTTATTACATATATTCTTAAATCCAATGTCTTCTTTCCATTGAGGATCTATGGACAACTCTAATGTTGTTGGCGAATGCGTAGCGAAAGACCTCACACAAACTCATGAATTAATCAACAAACAAGCAATGCAATCACTCATTGATGAACTATACTGAATAAGCAATCACTAACAATGAGAATTAATGAAAGTAACAATCAAAGACACAAGATTTATGTGGTTCAGCAGTGTGCCTACGTCCATGGGAGCAACAACTGAATTTTCCACTTTGAACGATGTCAAAATTAAAATTAGGGTTACAAAGTATGATTATATATGAACCCTATGCGTATAGGAACCTTAACTATGCTAAATCTCTCCAACACCTGTTGTAACGACCCAACCCTTTAAACGGACCCAGGTTGCCAACCTACATACATAATAACTTGTACCTGATAGACATACATGAATAACCCGCCCTAAACAGGGACATACAGGTGTAAATCATACAAAACTAGGATATAAATGTTGCGGAAAAACATAAATATCCATCGAGATTTATACTAGGTATATACCAGAGTCTACCAACTGTATTCTTAAATTCTCAAACATCCAACTTAATACATAAATCAATGTTTACAACCTCCAAAAAGATGCTTCTAACTAAGTTTATTACATAACCGAATACTTACACAACTAAACCAAAAACCACCCTCCCAGTCGCTCTAGCAACTAGGACCGATGTCCTGAAGGACCTGAAAATAGAGGTTGTATAACGGGGTGAGACATTTCTCAGTAAGAAAGAAAGTATTACAATCAGTGTGTGACCACATGTGAGTATTTTAATTTAAAACATATATCCATATATATAAAACAAAGGTTTTCAATACTTAAGCACAACACATATATCAATATAAACAATACCATTTTTCCATATCAACTTTTAAATCATGTATATGAATATAGAACGACCAACAACTTGGTATCACAAATAAAGACTATTTTACCCCGTGGCACGGGTTGTGCGCTGATATATCTAACAATGCCCTGTTAGTGCAGGCACTGTCATGTATCTCATATATAGTTTGACTGCCTCCCTTGGTCCATTATTCACCATTGATTACAAGCTCCTGCAAGCCGACCATCTCTGTACCCACACTGCTTAACGTGTGTGGTTGCATTGTACTCACTAGCAAAAGAATCCGAGCCTTTTGGTATCGGGACTATAAACCCCTTTACCCTGAAGTATTTCAACTACAGTTCAATAGTATCTTTCAACTCCTTAGTCGGTAGTATCATTCAACCCCTTAGGTGGTAGTATCTTTCAACTTCAATAATTGCAAGTTGTGGTTCCACTTATCATATATACAATTTATAACAAAACATGATAACCTGTGCAATTCTAGTATTTTCACAAACTCATATATCCATATCTGGTATAAACCGGCACACACCCTCTCGGTTTACCCTTTTTGCATAATTAGCACGGTATATAATCGGCACCTGTTTTTAACATTTTCCAGTATAACAATTTGGAACTTCGTTCCCATAATCCATATCAATAATATCAAATGTTCACAAGTTCATTTTCATCCACATGTCACACTAATTTAAATAAAAATCCGCTATATAGTATATAATACAATAAACACCATTTAAATAAAAATAAGGGATTTAGGCATCTCCTACATACATAATAATACAAATAAAGAAGTTTTGAAACATTTAGAGACCACACGCCAAAACCCGTATTTTTACCAAAACAGTAAAATCACAAAACCTAGCATTTCAACCCAGTGAAATTTAGTAAAATAGCAATCAAATCAATTATATGAATGTAAACTATCTTTTTAGCAGTTTAGTTTTACGAAATAACTGTTGTAATCAAGTTCCCCTTACCTTAAACCTGAAATCGAAACACGAACGAACCAATAGAAAATAATGACTCGGGGTCCTCAAAACCTTAAAACTGAAGAACAATACTTCAATATAATTTCTGATACTATCGATCTACTAAACTGAAATCGAATTTAGATGTAGTGACCCAAAGAATAATAGTATTTAAATAATAACGAGGGAGATAAATGGAAATAGTAATAAAAAGAGGCAGCCGACTTCGTCGACGAACTAGTATTTTGGATAGAATAACCCGAAAGATTTTCCATAGGGCCTCGTCGACGAACATAGGGAGTTCGTCGATGAGTGCATAAGGGGACCTCGTCAACGAACACAGGGAGTTCGTCGATGAGTGCATAAGGGGACCTCGTCGGCGAAGCTACGACTCGTCAACAAGAAGATACTGAGAGAAGAATTTAGGCTACTCTGAATTTCGTCGACGAAGGGTAAGGTTCATCGACGAAATTACTTAAGGACTCATTGACGAGATGATGTGGCTCGTCAACGAAGCCCACAGTATAAATAGCTCTAAACTGATTTTAATCGCAAAAATTTGTCATGGTCTCTCTCTCTCTCTTTACCCCTACAGCTCCTTCCTCTTCTTCCTTCGATTTCGGCCCCGTCAGTCACCGGATCGACGATTCGAGGCCACCACGATGCTCCTGGCGGAGTTCTCTGCAAGTCTACTAGAGCAGATCGTCGATGGGATGAAGTTGGAATTCATCCCAAATCCAAGGTAAGGTCTTTTATTCAAAATTTGGATTTCTAGCAGTTGTGAGAAATGTAATAGATGCAGAAATAGTAATGCTTTGTTCTAGGATTTATGGTTTTTAGGGTGTTGAGTGGAGAACCCTGCAGGTGTAGGACTCGTTACAGTAGGAGGGTTTTAGCAGAAATCAGGTAAGGAAAATATGTTATACTAGAAATTTTTATAATGTTATCAAAGATTTTACACATATGTACATACCAGTTTATTACCTAGTTTTACAGAATATGAGTTTTAAATACTTGTATGGCCTGAGTAAATATTTATGTGATGAAGAACTTATATAGTTTTTACAGTATATCATACTATACTGATTACACAGATATAGATAGTATATTATAGATATTTTACCTAGAACAGTATATTACAGTTTTACTTAGATCAGTATATATTACAGCTTTATACAGAATAGTGTATACAATATTTATAGTTTGCCATGTTTCCTATTACCATAACATTCAGAGCATACAAACAGAGTATATAGACATATTATACAGAAAGATATATAGAGATTGCATCAAGATGCTATAGATATATGATACAGAGATTACAGGATTTACAATATTATAAGAGAGCGTTATGGTAATTTTGGAAACACGATGAAAATAGTAAAAGAGCATATATATATATATATATATATATATATATATATATATATATAGTATCAGATCCTTGAGGAATGATTATAGACAGATACAGATAAAGAATACAGAGCACGGTACTGTTGCTAGATATAGATAGAGTGCAACCACATATCTCAGATAGTGTGTGGGTACCATCAGCTATGCTCGGAGAGTATGCAGCTCCCTAATTCGCTGGGTTGAGGGGGCCGGTTTGATGAGGTAGCAGCCAGTCCTGCGCCTAGGAGAGTATGTAGTTTGGCCGAGCTGAGGTAGTGTAGAGTATAGTGACTTACCTGGAGGGTCAACCAGGTTAAGTCCAGCCTACGGGCCGCACAACCCTATCATGAGGGGTCAAATCATGACATACAGAGTCCTAGGGAAAAAACACAGTTATGTATACGTATGCAGTTTTACAGCTTTTATTGTATATAGTATGATGTAGCACTATGAATGATAGAAAGTTCAGATGATACAAATGTTTTAAGATATTATACATGTGTTGTACAGAATTGCCAGATTATGCAGTTTTTAAATACTATTATTATCAATTTATGACTCGGTCACCACACACTAGTAATGGCATATTTCCACTTACTGAGCGTCAACTCACCCCATTACTTTAACATTTTTCAGGTGAGCCAACTAGGCGAGCAGATCAAGCTCGCGGATAGAGATCACTTGGTCACCCTAGTTATAGGGTAAGTTTTGTGTAGGGTTTTGTATTTTTGGGTAGTTGACACTGGAGAGAGAGATGTGTCATGTAGCTATGGTTGAAAATACTGAATTCTGGTATTGTATATGTATGTATATGTGGTTATGTGATTTATGTTTTCCGCTACATAGGGGTGCCCATTACATGCAGGTATTGGAGTAATTTATTATTATAAAAAATTTTTGAAAATTTTAAGGATGTTACTAACCCTTACCTCGATTTTAGGGAAAATCCAGAAATTCCATAAACGAAGATCCGTTCCACAATAACCATAGAGATTCTCCTCCTGACCTATGTGGTAACGACGGATCGTGGATTCCAGCAACGGATGGCACGAAATCCTAGAGAGAAAGAGAGAATGAGAGAGTTTATAGAATAAAACCTAACTTAGCCTTTAAGTAATCTAAATAAATATCTCCTCCAATATATTTATATATAAATATCTCCTTTCAAAATATCTTCTCCAAAATATCCCTTTATTTATTTATTTATTTATTATTCTTTATTTATTTATTTATTTATTTTTATTTTTTTTGGGTCGGGTTACTACACCTGCTCCACAAAACCACCTTAAGATAACCATAGTCTCCCTGTAGTTTTGTCCATACAGCTGCTCTGAGATAACCTCAATCTCCCTACAGTTTTGTCCATATAGCTACTCTAAGATAACCTCAATCTCCCTACAGCTATGACCATAAAATCACCCAGAGATAATCTCAATCTCCATGTAGTTTTATCCTTGCAAATCTCCAACCCAAGAATCCTCTTGGTAGCACCCAAAACTTTCATGTCGAACTTTCCCAACAGAATCTTCAACCGATTTACCTCAATCATGTCTTTAGCAGCAATCAGCATTTCATCAATATACAACAACATAAATATGGGAGACCCGTCCTCAAGACTCCTCACATAGACACAACAATTATACTTACACCTCCTGTAACCAATATGGGTCATATAGGTGTCAAACCTCTTGTACCACTACCTCAGAGACTGCTTCATCCCGTAAAGTGACTTCTTCAGTTTGCAGACTAAGTGTTCATGTCCAGGTTGGCTAAACCCTTCTAAATGTGTCATGTAAATCAGCTCCTCCATATGACCATAGAGGAACGTCGTATTTACGTCCATCTGCTCCAAATGCATATCATGTTGTGTCATTAGTCCCAACATTACCCTGATGGAAGTTTGCTTAACCACAAAGGAGAAGATTTCATCACAATCTACATCCTTCCTCTACGAGTATCCCTTTGCTACCAAGCGAGCCTTGTACTTCTCTCCTTCCTTTTCTAAAATTGCTTTTTTCTTCCTATATACCCACTTACATTCAATCACCCGCTTCCCAGTTGGAAGCTCCACCAAGTCCCACGTCTGATTCTTATGGAATGATTCTATCTCCTCCACCATAGCGCTTATCCAGCTACCCTTCTCCTGGTTGTGCACAACCTCTTGAAAAGTAGTAGGATTCCCACTGCTAGTGATAAGCGCATAATACAACAGATCGTCAAAACCGTACCTAGGGTGGCCTGACAATGGGTTTGGGTCTATCTACAGCTATGTTGCAATGCAGCTACTGGTCATCCAAGCTAAAACTCCCTGTATTCTGAACATCGTCATCTCCACCCTAAGTTTCTAACTCGACGTGCATTGCCAATTGATCTCTCGGGCTACGACTCCCTACATCTCTACGCTGAGTCTCCAACTCCACTTGAATCGCATGTTCATTGCTACTGCAATTTTCTGGCACCTGTTTCTCTATTTCAAGCTGAGTATGCCGCAACATGGATTTTTCATTGAAAACCACGTCCCTACTTATCACCACCATGTTTGTCACTATATCCCACAAGTTGAACCCTTTCATGCATTTCTAATATCCCAGAAAGGTGCACCATCTAGACTTCGCCTCAAACTTAGATCTCTAATCACTAGGAATGTGTGCATAGGCTAGACACCCAAATACTCTCAATCCGGAGTAGTCTATCTTGTTACTTGTCCACACCTCCTCAGTAACTTTCCCATATTTTGATGCCCTTGGTGATCTATTTACCAAGAAACAAGCTATACTAACCACCTCGGCCCATAAATTCTTAGCTAGCCCAACCTACAACTTGAGGCACTAAGCCCTCTCAATTAGGGTTCGGGTCATCCTTTCCGCCACACCATTTTGTTGTGGTGTCCAGCGTACTGTAAAAGGTCCCCTTATGCCATGTTGCTCGCAGAACTCTCTGAAACTTGAGTTTATGCACTCAGTTCCATTGTTTGTCTTGAGTAACTTGATCTTTCTCCTGGTCTGGTTTTCCACCTCAGCCTTCTACAGTTTTAACTTGGCAAACGTCTCTGACTTGTGTTGCATGAAGTAAACTCAGATCTTTTATGAGTACTCATCGATGAAACTCACGAAATACACCTGTCCCCCTCGTGATGCCACTCTCACCAGTCCCCAAACGTTCGAATAAATGTAGTCTAGTATCCCACTTATCTTGTGCGTGCTTGTTATAAACTACATCCTGTTCTACTTTCCAAGCACACAGTACTTGTAGAACTCTATTTTACATGATTTGATCCCCTTCAAAAGATTTCTCTTGTGAAGTTCCTTCATTCCACACTCACCCATATGCCCTAAACGCATATGCCATAAAATGGCACTATCAGACTCAGACTCCACGATTGAAGCCCCACCTACAACCATTGTACCTAGTAGTGTGTATATATTACCTAACACTCTCTTTCCTTTCATCACGGTTAGAACACCCTTGCTCACCTTCATTACCCCATCTTCAGATTTGTAAGTAAACCCTTTACAATCCAAGGTGCCTAACGAAACCAGATTCTTCCTCAACTCCGATATGTGCCTCACATCACATAACGTCCTCACCACACCACCATACATCTTGATTATGATATTTCCCATCCCAATCACTTTGCATGCAACATTGTTTCCCATCAAAATGGAACCAGAACTCACCAATATTTATGTAGCAAACCAGTCCTTGTTGGGCATCATATGATAAGAACACGCTGAGTCCAAGACCCAAGAATCTGCAAACTCATTCGACCCACATGAAATCGAGAGCATATCATCGTCACTGCTCCCAAAGTCTACTTCTTCTACTACATTCACAATGTTTGAAGATCCTTCTTTGTTTTCAATAATCCCCATCTTCCTTTTCAGACACTCGGGTTTTATGTGCCTCTTTTTCCTACACTTAAAACACCGCACGTCCTTCCTCTTCTTGGATTTGGACTGAGCCCTATGGTTGTTCGATCCACCACAGAAGTTGTTCCTCGCACGATCCTGATTCCCCATTGCCACAAGCCCTTCACCATGTGAACCTTCATCGTTGTCCTTCTTCCTCTGATGGAACCCCAGCAATGCACTCATGATGTCCTCCAAATCCAACGTTTCTTTCCCCCAAGTCAGCGTCGTAACTAGATTCTCATATGTAGGATATGTCGGCAGGAAATTTAGCAGCATCAATGCTTTGTCCTCTTCCTTGAACTTCACATTAACTCACTTCAAATCACTAATAATCTAATTGAATGTGTTGATGTGCTAAGTCAGGTCCGAACCCTCTAGCATCTTAAGCCAATAAAGCTTTTGCTTAAGATATAACTTGTTCGTCAATGACTTGGACATGTACCAGCTTACAAGTTTCAGCCAAACCATAGTCTGTGATTCCTCATCCATGATGTGATACATCACGTCATAGGCCATACAATGTTGGATAATGGACTCAGCTTCTGCTTCCAACTCCTTCCAACTTACGTTGTCCATGCTTTTTGGCTTTTTCTCGTATACCTTCACCATACCTTTCTACACTAGCAAGTCCTTCACCATCCTCTTCCAAAGTCTGAAGTTCCCCGTTCCTCCAAACTTATTAACATCGAATACTCTCACTCATTCAAGGTGTTATATGATTAGCTCGCAACGATGGGTGATCTAATTGATGATATGGATAAATCTCATTGGTTTCTTTGGTTGTTGGGTGTTGATTTCTCCACATTTTCTATTGCCCAAATGTCGCTCACACCTATTCACCCCTTCACCGATCTGGTTTCTAAGGCTAAAAGCTTTGCCATTTTCTAGAAATCTCTTCATGAGCAATCTCTTGCTGGCCCTGCTACGTCACCGCCACCCATGGTTTATATTCTAACTCTCGCGGTGGTTGTAAGAACCCTAACCGTGATATATGGGTTTAAATAACTAAAAGAGGGGTAAAATTGGAATTTGAGCGGGCTTCGTCGATGAAGCCAGATCTCGTCGACGAAGGCCTTGTATTTCTCGTCGACAAAGTTTAGAGGCTCGTCAACGAGTAGAAGCCGAGAGATTTTGGGAAACTGAGAATCTCAGGCTCGTCGACGAGGTCACCGTCTCGTCAACAAGGACCCCATTTTGTCGATGAAGGCGGCCGAGACGAGGGCTATAAATATCAGTTTCCTTTGCTTAATCACTAAGAAATCTCAAATATCTTCTCTCTCTCTCTCTCTCTCTCTTTAAAACTCATCCTTCTCTCTCTTTCTCTCTATATATTTCTTCATTATTTATTGTCTGAGTCGACGATCTGAAGTTACCACAAGGATTGGTGAAGGATTCCCTACAAGTTCTGCGGATCGAAAACTTGTTTTGGAGATTTTTTGGTTTTGGCGTAAAATCGAGGTAAGGCTCGATTTTCAGTTCTGATTTGGTAGTTTTGTAGAGAACAGTCTTGTGAGTATATTATGTATTGTTAGTTGTAGGTTTTGAAACTCGGTTCGCTGTTTAGGAGCCTTAGAGTTTGAGATTTTACATTTGGGGAAAAGGTGAGGGGAATCTGTTTATGTCAGTTATTTTCAAAATCAGACTCAGTAGATTTGTGGTTCACGGTCCTGTGTGTGTTTTTGTTACTTATTTGGAGGGATCTAATGGGGAAAATTATGGGTTTTTCATGATTACAGTTTTAGGAAAAGGGGGCGACGGGTTGCATCCCCGGTTTTGTTGAAAACCGAATGTATATGTTGATTTATACTGTGTTATAGGGATGGTCGTGCCTTGACTTGTTTTAAACTGTATGTGTTTGGAAAATGATGATTTTAGATTACCAAATGGGTGTGGTTTGTTTGGTTATATGAGTATGCATGTTTATGTTATGTTTGGTTGAAATGCGAGTAGGAACGGGGTTTCGAATTTGTTCCAGGTACTAAGAGTGTCCAACTCTATATCCGAGGGCATATGAAATCGCTGGCCATGTTTGGTAAAAGTGTTCGTCTCTATATCTGAGGGCGTGAGCCTTACTAGCTGATCATCGAAGCGTGTGGATCCATCAATTTAGTGCCGGTACGATGCCATGGGATTCTGGTACTAGCCATATGCCGATGGCACCATGTTTCACGGGTTAGCTACAGGCCAACGCTATATGTCATGGGCCAGCTTCAGGCCGAAGGGTGTGATGACACCGGGATTTCTGATCATGTGTGTGTACGTGTATGCACTGTTGTGAAAGTAGTACTGGAACTGCATTTAACTGTATATGTGTTGCGTTATAATAACACTCAAATGCCACACACCGATATAACCTGCATTCTTCCTTACTAAGAGGTGTCTCACCCCTACTGTACGTATATATTTTTCAGGTCCATCGAGTAACCAGAACTAGCGTTCTTGTGTTGAGAGCGTAGTGGCTGGTGTACTACAGGTAGTGCTTGGGTAAATGCTAGGACTTGTGTTTCGTGGGTTGTCGTTTTAAGATATGTTGGGCACCTAGTTGTACATTGTATGATAGAGCCTTGTTTCCGCTTTTGTATAGACTCTGGTATGATACCATGTTTGTATAGAAAGACCTTATTTCCGCTGCGTATCTTTGGATGTGTATAGGGTTCTTGGGAAACCCACGGGGTCGGACTCTCATCCTTTGTACTGTATCTTTGGATGTTTTGTTGGATACAAGGACATGTTAGGTTACATTCTCACCCCTGGGTCCCATTTTCGGGGTCGGGGTGTGATAGCTTGGTATCAGAGCTAACCAGGTTGTTAGGTCCTATAAACTTGGTTAGGCTAAGCTGTGAGTACATAATAGAGTATAGGATGTTGGATGTGGGTAGAGTTGGTTGAGGGTTGTTCCATTGCTAGACCGAGACTTGTCGGTGGTATTCCATGTTTTTCCTAGAATGACGATTTCAATAAAAGCAGGGCAGACCATTGATGACTTTTGTGTCGATGTTGTAGGATAGACCTGGACCTGGCAGGGAGTAGTTAACAAGATTAGTTGAAGTGTTAATTGTATGTGATGTAGGGATACTGATAGGTTCCTATTGTGTTGCAGAATGGAGCCCAAGAATAATGACCTGGGAAGTGGCTCTGAGGAGATTGCGAGTGATGAGTCTCCTTCTGTGCCTCGAGGTTTGACAAGGCAGGTCTTATGGAAGATCGGGCAGAGTGTGAGGAGATGCGAACTCTCTCCTACTACTGCGGGGTGCACCATCGAGAGGTTCACACGCATGCATCCTCCGACGTTCTCTGGGGGACATAACCCAATGATAGCAGAGGATTGGGTGAAAAAGACTGAGAGGATCTTGGAGGTCCTACACTGCACGGATAGGCAGCGAGTCCTCTATGCTACCTTCCAGCTATCTGGGGAGGCAGGTCAATGGTGGACTGTGGTGAATCTATTGGAGAAGCAGAGGGGTGGTCTTGAGGAGATGATGTGGAGCCATTTCAAGGAGGTATTCTTTGACAAATACTACCCGACTTCAGTACGTGATGCGAAGGCAGATGAGTTTTCTGCTCTGACTCAGGGAAGTATGACGGTGCAGGGGTATACGGCTCGGTACATAGAGTTGTCTTGGTTTATGCCATGTTTGATCTCGAGCAAGTATGAGAAGACTCAAAGATTTGAGAAGGGCTTGAGGAAGGATATCCACAAACTAGTGGGTATACTTCAGATCCGCAAGTTCTCAGTGTTGGTGGATAAAGCCACGGTGATTAAGACCGGTATCCGAGAGGATGAGGTGGATCAGAAATCGAAGAAGAGGGCAGTACCTTCTAGTTCTCAGTTAGGATCTCGTCAGGGATCATGGAAGAAGAAGAGCAAGGGCTCGAGTTACCATACGAATATCGAGCACTAGGGTTCTTAGAGGAGTTAGACTAGTGGTCATTGTACCAGATGGCATGAGGGTGAGTGCCGATCATTTGGGGGCTAGTCGGGTCAGATATTTCGCGATTGTTATGCACCAAAGCGAGATGTACCTGAATCCAGTGTGAACTGGGGGAGCAATTAGAGACCTCAGGGAACCATTCAGGAAAATACAGCTCCGGCCAGAGTATATTCTCTTACTCCAACGGATGTTGAACATGCAGGGAATGTAGTGATAGGTACCTTATTATTGCTTTCAAATAAGGCTTCTGTTTTTTTTTATTCGGGTGCAACCTATTCTTTTGTATCTGTGAGTTTTGCTAAATTGTGTGGGGTTGAGACCCAAGTCATGAACGAGGTATTATCTATTACTACACCATCTGGGAGTATATCATTCTATAGGAAGATGTTGGAAGACTGCCCAGTGGTAATTCAAGGGAAGCTGCTATCAGCGAACCTTGTAGTATATAACATGTCAGGGTTCGATGTCATTCTAGGGATGGATTGGTTGTTCTCTAGTTATGTTGTGATCGACTGTCGTAGGAGGGTAGTAGTTTTCAAACCTCCTAGGGAGTAGAAGTATGAGTTTGTAGGATCGTGTGTGTGTTTGACGCCACAGATTCTATCGGCACTACAAGCGAGGAGGCTACTCTTGGACGGATGTTAGGGGTACCTAGCTTGTGTGAACGAACCGCCGCGGGATAAGTTGAGACTCGAGGATATTCGGGTAGTCAGCGAGTTTTCGGATGTGTTTCTAGAAGATTTACCCGGCTTACCTCTGGATCGTGAGGTGGAGTTCGTGATAAAGTTGCTACCTAGCAAGGCATCGATCTCTAAAGCTCGATACCGGATGGCTCCAGTGGAACTTTGAGAGTTAAAGGAGTAGTTGCAGGAATTACTGGATAGGGGTTTCATTCAACCTAGTGTTTCGCCCTAGGGAGCTCCAATATTGTTTGTGAAGAAGAAGGACGGGTCGATGTAGATGTGCATTGATTACCGTGACATTAACAAGGTGACTATGAAGAATCACTATCCTTTACCTTGTATTGATGATCTCTTTGACCAGTTGCATGGGATGCGGGTCTTTTCCAAGATAGACTTACGGTCAAGATATCATCAGGTGAGGGTTAGATTTGAGGATGTGGCGAATACTGCTTTCCGAACCAGATATGGCCACTACGAGTTTTTTATCATGCCTTTTGGGTTAACGAATGCTCTATTGGTGTTCATGGATCTAATGAACAGGGTTTTCCATGAGTACTTGGACCGATTTGTAGTGGTATTCATTGATGATATTCTGGTATACTCGAGGAGTTCGAAAAAGCATGAGAGTCATCTAAGGTTAGTATTACAAATTCTGCGGGAGAAGAAGCTGTATACTAAACTGAAAAAGTATGAATTCTGGTTGAATCAGGTGGCATTCTTAGGCTATGTGGTGACTGGTGATGGTATATCTGTTGATCCTAGCAAGATTGAAGTGGTGGTCGACTAGGCTAGGCCGAAGAATGTGTAGGAGGTTCGAAGTTTTCTAGGACTAGTGGGTTATTATCATCGATTCGTGGAAGGTTTCTCTAAACTGTCTAGGCCTCTCGATTGGACAGGAAGGGAGTGAAGTTTGAGTGGACCAGTGATTGCGAGCAGTGCTTTCAAGAGTTGAAGCACTGGCTAGTTAGTGCTCCGATTTTGACCATTCCTTCGAGGGATGGCGGTTTTGTGATCTATAGCGACACGTCTCTGAAAGGTTTGGGGTGTGTGCTTATGCAGCAAGGTAAGGTAATAGCGTATGCTTCTCGACAACTGAAGGAATATGAGAAGAATTACCCTTCACATGATCTAGAGTTGGCTGCTGTTGTATATGCACTAAAGATCTGGTGACACTACTTATATGGTGTGCAATGCGAGATCTTTACTAACCATAAAAGCCTCAGATATTTCTTCACATAGAAGGAGTTAAATATGAGGCAGAGGCGGTGGCTCGAGTTGATTAAAGACTACGATTGCACCATCAGTTATCACCCGGGGAGAGCTAATGTGGTGGTTGATGCGTTGAGTCGGAAGTTGGAACCTACGGCTATATCTGCAGTTGTAGCTCAGCATCACATTAGACAGGATTTGGAGAACTCAGGTATATAGTTAGTGCATGGTGATCATCAGGCTTTCCTTGCTAGTTTGGTGGTTCAGTCGACTTTGTTTGAACGTATAAAGGCCGCGCCGGCTAGTGATGCAGAGTTAGTAGAGGTTATCGAAAAGGTATTGTAGGGACTAGCTACAGAGTTTAACATCTCTGAGAGAGGTGTGTTGAGGTTTGGGACTAGGCTATGTGTTCCAAAAGATGACGAGATCAGAAGGACGATTCTGGAAGAAGCGCATCGTTCATTATATACAGTACATCCTGGTAGTATAAAGATGTATCGTGACTTACGTGTTACCTTCTGGTGGTCTAGTATGAAGAGACAGATTGCTCAGTTCATGGAGCAGTGTCTGACGTGTCAGCAGGTGAAAGCTAAACATCAAAGGCTAATAGGGCCATTGCAGCCTTTGCCTATTCCGGTGTGAAAATGGGAACATATTTCCATGGATTTTGTGACCAAATTGCCGCTAGCACTTTACGGACAGAATGCTATTTGGGTGATCGTGGACAGATTGACGAAATCTGCTCATTTCATACCGATGAAGGTTAGCTATCCTTTGAGTAGGCTAGCAGATATGTACGTGCATGAGATAGTTAGGATGCATGGAGTACTGGTGTCCATTGTATAAGATCGAGATTCGAATTTTACTTCTCAATTCTGGTTGAGCTTACAGGAAGCATTGGGGACGAAACTTACTTTCAGTACAACGTTCCACCCCAGACTGATGGACAGTCGGAGAGGGTGATACAGATCTTGGAAGATAAGTTGTGAGCTTATGTGTTAGACTTTGGTGGTAGCTGGATACAGTTTATGCCACTAGTGGAGTTCACTTATAATAATAGCTTTCAGGCTAGTATCAGGATGGCACCGTTCAAGGCTTTGTATGGTCGGAGGTGTTGATCTCCTTTGTGTTGGGATGAGGTTGGTGAATGTCAGGTGTTAGGACCTGAACTTGTACAGCAGGCATCTGAAAAGGTGTTTGATCCAGGAAATGATTAAATCAGCTCAGAGTCGGCAAAAGAGTTACACAAATGTTCGCCGCCGTGAGTTAGAGTTTGAGGTGGGGGGTAAGGTATTTCTGAGAATCGCTCCGATGAAAGGGGTGATGAGATTTGGGAGGAAAGGTAAGTTGAGCCTGAGGTATATCAGACCATTCGAGGTTATTGATCGAGTGGGTCTGGTAACCTACAGGATTGCACTACCCCCAGCACTCTCGAGGGTCCACGATATATTTCACGTGTCCATGTTGAGGAGATACATGCTGGATCCATCACATGTTATTAGTTATGATGATTTGGAGATTGGGGATACTTTAGCGTATAAGGAGATACCTATTCAGGTTCTGGATCGTAAAGTTCAGAAGCTTCGTACTAAAGATATACCGTTAGTGAAAGTATTGTGGTGAAACCACAAGATTGAGGAAGCTTCTTGGGAGCTGGAAACGGAAATACGACGGAAGTATTCACAGTTGTTCTGAGTATATGTACATTTCTCTACTTTGGGTTAGGATAGGTGGTTAATCATTGGGAGTGTATGTTATTGTGAACTCCTGAGACGGTTTATGCTATAACCACGATATTCCTCCATCGTAAGTGAGGGTATGTATGTATGTGTTATGATGGGGCTGCGTCGTAGTAGTCGTCAGTTTTTCTCTAGAGTTGAGTGTATGTGTGAGTGTTGATTGTATGTATGAATTCATGAATGAGAGATTGCAAATTTCAAGGACGAAATTTTTGTAAGGAGGGGAGGTTGTAAGAACCTAAACCATGATATATAGGTTTAAATAATTAAGAGAGGGGTAAAATTGGAATTTGAGTAGGCTTCGTCAACGAAGGTGGTCGAGACAAGGGCTATAAATATCAGTTTCCTTTGCTTAATCACTAGGAAATCTCAAATATCTTCTCTCTCTCTCTCTCTAGAACTCATCCTACTCTCTCTCTAGTTTCTTCGTCGTTTATTGTCTGATTCGACGATCCAAAGTTACCATGAGGATCAGTGAAGGATTCTCTACAAGTTTTTGGGATCGGAAACTTGTTTCGAAGATTTTTGGGTTTTGCGTAAAATTGAGGTAAGGCTCGATTTTCATTTCTAATCTGGTAGTTTTGTAGAGAACAATCTTGTGAGTATATTATGTACTGTTGGTTGTAGGTTTTGGAGCTCGGTTCGCTGTTTAGGAGCCTTAGAGTTCGAGATTTGCCATTTGGGGGAAAGGTAAGGGGAATCTATTTGTGTCAGTTATTTCGAAATCAGACTTAGTAGATTTGTGGTTCACGGTCCTGTGTGTGTTTTGGCTACTCATTTGAGGGGATCTAACGGGAAAAACTAAGAATTTTTCATGATTACAGTTTTGGGAAAAAGGGGTGACGGGCTGCATCCCTGGTTTTGTTGAAAACCAAATGTATATGTTGATTTATACTGTGTTATAGGGATGGTCGTGCCTTGACTTATTTTAAACTGTATGTGTTTGGAAAACCATGATTTTAGATTACCAAATGGGTGTGACTTGTTTGGTTATATGAGCATGCATGTTTATGTTGTGTTTGGTTGAAATGCGAGTAGGAACGGGGTTTCAAATTTGTTTCAGGTACAGAGAGTGTTCGGCTCTATATCCAAGGGCATATGAAATCGCTGGCCATGTTTGGCAAGAGTGTCCGGCTCTATATCCGAGAGCGTGAGCCTTACCAGCTGATCACCGAAGGGTGTGGATCCACCAGTTTAGCGCCGGTACAATGCCACGGGATTCTCGGACTAGCCATGTTCAGATGACATTGTGTTTCGTGGGTTGGCTACGGGCCAACGCCGTATGTCGCGAGCCGGCTTCGGGCCGAAGGGTGTGACAACACTGGGATTGCTGATCTTGTGTGTGTGCGTGTATGCACTGTTGTGAAATTAGTACTAGAACTGCATTTAACAGTATATGTGTTGCGTCATGATAACACTCAAATGCCACACACTGATATAACTTGCATTCTTCCTTACTAAGAGGTGTCTCACCCCTACTGTACGTACATATTTTTCAAGTCCATCGAGTAACTGGAACTAGAGTCCTTGTGTCGGGAGCGTAGTGGCCGGTGTACTGCGGGTAGCATTTGGGTAAGTGTTAGGACTTGTGTTTTGTGGGTTGCCGTTTTGAGATATGTTGGGCACCCAGTTGATTGTTGTATGATAGAGCCTTGTTTCTGCTCTTATATAGACTCTGGTATGGTACCATGTTTGTATAGAAAGACCTTATTTCCGCTATGTATCTTTGGATGTGTATAGGGTGCCTAGGAACCCCACAGGGTCGGACCCTCATCCTTTGTACTGTATCTTTGGATACAGGGACAGGTTAGGTTACATTCTCACCCCTGGGTCTCATTTCCGAGGTCGGGGCATGATAGTGGTGGTCATTTTAAATAGTTTCGTAGTTGTGAAGGACACCAACAAAACAATGGACCTGATCAAGGTCGTCGTCATTACAATCCCCATTGCCAGACTAGCAAAACTGAGGGCCATAGTGCTGATCGTTGTCGAAATAGATATGATCAAGATGATGTTCAGCTTGCTGAAGCATTCACTACTGCTTGCTCTCTTTCAACTGAAGCCAAGTCTGATTAGTACATGGATATGGGCGCCTCAGCACATATAACTCCTCATTTGGGTAAACTGGACATATCAGAACCATATTCTAGTTTCTAGCCCATCCTTCTTTTACTTTGGATCCTACTACACATGAGCCTCATGATTCCTCAGGCTCTGGAGCTCTCTACACCAGATCTAGTACATCCTCCTTAGTGTCTAATTCAGCTCCACCTGCTCGACACTCTATGGTCATTCGAGCTCAAGCTAGGATCTTCAAGCCCAAGCATCCGACTCTTTTCAGCATCGTGCAACCTCTAACCCTTCTACATGCATTGCTCAGTACTTCCAAGCCCAAGGATTTCTCTCTACTGCTAAGGATCTTGCATGGCTCACCGCTATGGATGTAGAAATTACAGCACTACTTAAGAATGATACTTGGGTTCTGGTTCCTCGGCCACCCAATACAAATATTGTGGGCTCCAAATGAGTTTTCAAGACCAAGTATCATTTTGATGGCTCCATTGATCGCTTCAAGGCTCACTTAGTTGCCAAGGGTTAGACATAGCTTCCCAGACTTGACTACACTGACACCTTTTGTAACGCCCCTCAATTTCTTAACATAAAATATCACATAATAAATAAAATGGTCAACCCGAACCCGTGGGTAGCGGGGACACCTGTCAAATACAGCGGAAAACCTAGCAGCAGTAAACATAAAATCTCAAACATCCAATCATAAAACATAATACCAGAGCATTCTTTACATCCTCACATATATCAAAATATCTCTAGGGTCAAACACAAAATAACTCTGACCCTATTACAAAATCTTACCCTTCTCACAGGGTAATCTCACTAGCTCAACGGCGGCCTTGACCCGCCGGTCTCTCAAGAGCTCCTGAAAAAAAATTAATTAAGTTTGGGGGTGAGACACTTCTCAGTAAGGGAAAATAAACTAAATACAGCTGTGTGGCAACATGAATATTTAATGCATTTGTACGTATACAGTACATTTCATAATTCTATAAACATAATCATATCGTACTAGGTAAACATATATTTTCACATCTGTTAATAAATCATATCATACATAAAATCATCTGTTATAACTGTAGTACTAAAAACAAACCCAGGATGACTAGCTAGTTGGTGTCATGTATTGCCCCCCATGACGGGTTGTGCAACCCGAAGGCGGGACCCGACAATGGCTGGTCGACCACTGCCAAATCAAATATGTCTGTAAGTACGATAAGCTCGCTACACCCTGGTCCGAACTGCCAGGTGGACGTCCACACTCTACTGAAAGCCACATTGACTATCCATCTCCCATCCCCTCGTGGGACGGTAGCACTAATAAGGCCTCGTGCCAAAATGAACCCATAGCTACGGTACCGAGCTCCTGGTCTGAACTAAACTAACATCCTGGTTGTGAAAATATATAATACATGATCACACGTAACATCATTACGGCCTCATGCCGAAAACATAGATACGGCCTCGCGCCGAAATCATACATATGGCCTCGCGCCAATAATATAGCCGATAGCATAAATACGGCCTCGTGCCGATAACATAAATACATGGCCTCTCGCCAATAACATTAATATGGCCTCGTGCCGATAATATAAATATATGGCCTCACGCCAAAAACATAGATACGGCCTCGTGCCGATAACATAAATATATGGTCTCGCGCCAAAATCGTTTCAGGTATATATATATACTGAAAATACATCATTTATTACATAATCGTCAAAACCATCACAACATAACTCATATTTTCATAATACCTGAAATCATGCTTGGTTCATAAAATCTTTCACATCATAATACATTTCACATAAAATAATATTCATGCCACACATATGCTGTTAAAAGTCATACTTCATATTCTAAAATCGTAAATTCCTTACATCTCATACATACATATACATTTTAATCATCATAGCAGTATTTTCCCAATCGTACATTTCATTTGTAATACACAATATAACATATGCTTTTCTGAAAATAAATTTACTCATAATCAATAATAATTTGTATGGAAAATTACTGCTTTAGTTTATTCCCTTACCTGCCTACTGAGAAATTCCTTAGGACCCAAAATTTCACGCCCTTGGAGCCCGAAATTTAACTCCTGCAATTTACATTTTTCCCCAGATTAATTAATTTATTTCTCCAAAATAATACTCATCTAGCCTTCCTTAGACTCCATATATCTCAAATTAATATTTAAACTATTATTTAACATCCCTAATTAATTTTTCAAATTTTGCCTGCGAGTCCCAAAATTACCCCCGTGGCGCTCACTCGGGCCCTAAATTCCAGAAATCCTACTTCAGTCCTAGATGCTTAATATTTTAGCATTTCTAAATTAATGCTAATTAATTAAAAATAAGCCCTTTAATAATCACCGCACCCCAAATTTGGGGTTTTAGTCTGACACCCCCACGAGAATTCCGTCCCACTAGACTTGTAGAGAATCATCCCTAGATTCTCGTGGTGGTGTCCGTTCGTCAATTGGACTTATATTTTGCAAGAAATTAAAAAAAAAAAGAAAAATGGCTTACTCTAGGGAATACACCTACGCCGCTCCTACCACCGATCCGCTTCGGTAGAAATGACGGCAGCAGCGAATGGAGTCCAGTGGTATCTTCGGATTTTCGATCAGGCGAAAATCCGTCACCAAATCGAGGAGAGAGGGAGAGAGAACGTGAGGAGAGAGAGAAAGATGACTTGCAGACACAGGAGAGTAAAAGAAAAGAAAAGAAAAGAATGAAGAAGAAGAAGAAAGGTTGGGGGGTGGTGAAATTCTTAAGAAGTCACCTGAAGCTTCTTTGAAGCTTCAGGTGATTTATATATATATATATATAATAATAATATATTTTATTTAAAATAGATAAATTTTAATTATTATTATTATTATTTTTAAATATCCAATTAATTAATTAATATTTTTTAATATTTTTTAATTTTAATTTTAATTTTAATTTATTTATTTTTTTATAAAATTTTATTTTTATTTTTATTTATTTTTTTGAAATCATTCTATTAATCTTTTATATCTCTTTTTGGGGTTTTTACACCTTTAGTCCCATGGTCAAAGCTTCCACTGTCAAGGTTATTATCTCTCTAGCCGTGTCTAATCGTTGGCCTTTACGTCAACTTAACGCCAAGAATGCCTTTCTTAATGACATTCTTTGTGAAGATGTTTATATGGAACAACCTCTCAACTATGTTGATCCTTAGCATCCTATTCATGTGTACAAATTAAAAAAGACTCTCTATGGTTTGAAATAAGGTTCGCAGGCTTGGTTTCACAGTTTCAATACATTTCTCTCACAACTTGGAATCTCTTACAGTCGTGCTGATACGCCCCTCTTTGTCTTTAGTAGTAAAGCTAATCTCATTTACTTGTTGCTTTATGTCGTTGATGACATCATTGTTATAGGGAATAATTCAACACTTCTCAACTGATTCATTCAGCAGCTACATACGGATTTTTCCCTCACGAACTTAGGCTCCTTGAGTTATTTTCTTGGAATCGAGTTTTCCTCTCTTCCAGATGGACTCTTTCTCACTCAAACCAAGTATGCTTATGACATTCTTGTTCGTGCTCAATTACTTAATAGTAAGTCTATTGCTACACCAATGGTTGTGTCTCGCTGCCTCTCCTCTGATGGTGCACCCTTCTCGGATCCTACTCTTTATCGCTCTTTAGTTGGCGCTTAGCAGTGTTTGACCATCACGCGCCCTAATCTTGGTCAGTCTGTCAACTCCATCAGTCAATTTATTCATGCTCCAATTGAAGAACATTTTCAGGTCGTCAAGCATATGATGCGCCATGTCAAGGGCACTTTTCACTTTGGCTTAACCTTTTCTCCATCACCATCTACTGGTTTCTTGGCCTATTCTGACGTCGACTAGGTAGGGTGTTCTAATACTCGACGTTCCACCTCTAGTTATTCCATTTATCTTGGGGACAATCTTGTCTCTTCGAGTGCCAAAAAAGAAGTCTACAGTTTCCCACTCCAATTGCGAATTTGAGTACTGTGCTCTCACTTTTGCCGTTTTTGAGGTTCTATGGCTTACTCATATCCCACATGATCTCAAGGCCACCCTCACTCATCATCTTTTGTTACTCTGTGACAACATGAGCGCAATCTTCTTCAGCTTGAATCCGGTTTCTCACAAGCATGCCAAACACATCGACCTTGACTACCATTTCTTATGAGAACTTGTTGTTGTCGGCACCCTTTTCACTTAATATGTTTTGTCAAATTTGCAGGTCGCTGATATATTCACCAAAAGTGTTTCTGGACCGCTCTTCACCTTTTTCTTATCCAAGCTTCGCATCAGCTGCAATGCTATGCTCAGATTGCCAGGTGGTATTAAGAATCCTTATATATTCTCCTCCATTGACCCACGGGACCTCCTCCTCCATTGACCCACGGGACCCTCCTTGATTGTAGGAGACGTCAGTCAAATATGTTTTGATTATTTCCTTTTATTGTAGATACCATAGTTGTGTAATCAAATTGTACAATATTATAAATAGAAATACTCACCCGTGTAAAAAAGTGTGGTGATTTGCAAACCCTTTCAGTTGTTATGTTATTAATGTTTTATTAAGTATTAGATTATTAATGCTTGCTCATATTATGCTATAAAAACATAAAAGGAGTAGATACACCGCTGAAAATGGAGTTATAGCAACTCCATTTTGGCAATGTCAAAGGTAAATGTTAATTGCTAAAGATCTAGGTTTTAGCAACTCAAAAAGTAGACATTGCCATAATGCTTTTAACTCCTCTCCCCACCCCACCCCTTGCATTCCCTCTTTGCAAATTTCTCATTCACCGTCTCTTTCCCACCCATTTATGAAAATCCTTAAGCTTAGCCTCCTCCCCCTTGATACCTCAATGCCTCCACCTTATTTTTATACCATGCCATCACTTAGTAATCACCATTAAGGTTGTTACACCATGCCTCCAAGTCACTAACATTAAGGCCATGTTTGCTTCTTTTCGCCTCCTCAAAAGCTTATTGAACTCATCAAAACTTAGGAGTATATGTACTGATTGATTTAATCGCAAAAATTATGTGCAAACCTTTTAACACATCCAACTAAATCAACATATATTAGATAGTATGTTGTAAACTTTTTTTTCCTAAATGTGGATAAAAGCTAACAATTGAAATGGTCAAAAGATGCATGACTATCATATGAGAACCGTGTATTTTACAAATTTCCATTCTTTTGTTAGACTCCTTTTCTTCCATTTCTTTAGTGCTTTGGGTTCTATAGATAGATTCCACGAGCATTAAGTGTTCTATTATATGGGCGTTAATTCTCAAGTTGCACTATGACATTCTAAGTTTAATTTATTTTTTAGTATTATATACATTGTTTTTTCTTTCCTATTTTGAGCAGCTTTCTTCATGTATCTACTTTCTTTAGCGTGTTAATGATATTTCATAATATTTTGAGCTCATATATGTTGATCCATGTTCTCATTCCTTACAATTTCACAATAACTTCAAATAATTCTAGAAATGTCTAAAAAATGTTTCAAGAAGGAATAAAATTTAAAGAAATAATAGTGGTGTCAATGCCCTTTTTTGACTAAGTCATGTGCTTGTAGAGGACTTTGAACAACTTTTGAAGGATATTTTAGCTTTAATTGCATAATTGAGCATTTTTAAGGCATTAATTATGTTTATTGGGATTTTTATCCTTGTTTTTTGGTTTGTTTTGGTTTAAAATAATTTTATTTAAGTTTCCAAGCACCCTAGAATGCAAGGAAACAATTTTCCTTACCCCCAATGGCACTTTGGAAACTCTTGGTGTTTAGCCAAAGTTTAACTCTCTTATTATAAATAAAAGGTTAATGGAGAGGCTTAAAAGGACAACATAGAAGAAGGAAGGGGGGCTTATGTGATACCCCGTGGAATAAAGGCTTAAAAGGATTAGATGTTACTACCCATATCAACAAGGTATACCTTTCTTTTTCAAGGGTCTTCCCATAAAAATTCCACGATTAAGTGTGTTTGGCTTGGAGTAATCTTGGGATGGGTGACATTCTAAGAAGTTTTCTCAGGAAGTATGTAAGTGAGGATAAAACACACTGAAAAAGACATGTGTTGGTCTGTGAGGCCAGTCATTAGTCCAATAAGGCCTTCCCCCTTGTTGTCTGGTCTAGGTGGAAGAGGAGAGACGCAGTGCTCCCTGATAGACCCAGGTTGGTGCATTACAAAATGGTATCAGAGCCATTACCCAGCCTGAAGTGTGATGAGATTCACATCACCTGAGTTTGGAAATGTGGGTTCGCAATGAGAGTGTTGCATTTTGTAAGTGGGGGAGAATGTGATACCTCGTGGAACAAAAACTTACAAGGATTAGATGTTACTATTCATATTAATAAGGTGCACATTTCTTTTTAAGAGTCTTCCCATAAGAACTCCACAATTAAGCGTGCTTGGCTTGGAGTAATCTTGGGATGAGTGACCTTCTGAAAAGTTTTCTCAAGAAGTGTGTGAGTGAGAACAAAATACACTGAAAAGGACACGTGTTGGTCTGTGGGATCAGTCATTAGTCCGATAAGACCCGCCCCTATTGTCTGGTCTAGGTCGAGGAAGAGAGACGTAGTGCTCCCTGACCAACCCAAGTTGGGGCGTTACAACTTATGTTGAACATCTTGGGGGACTTTATGTTCAGAAGAAAAGGAAGAAGTCTTGAAACAACACACGTTACACACTCATATTTGGAAAAAGCAAGATTAATCACAAAGTTTGATAATATCAAAGGTGCACGCCTCTGATCTTTCCCCTTTAGATGTAGAAGCTTAGCATGATCTTTATTAGTTAATTTATTCTTATTGTACGATTGATGTTACAAGGTCAGTTGAAGTGCAATCAAAATGCTAACTTGCATATATAAATGGTTTTTGCTTCTTCTTCTTTTTTTTTCACTTGTTATCTACGTTTGGTTTATATATGCTACCCAGATGCATTGTTTAATGTTTATACTTTTTAAGGTTTATGAAGTGGCATCTAGGGTTGATGCCGACAAGCAATATGTAAAATAAGACTTTTGGTACCTTCAGGTTATGGTAAACTTGATTTTTTAAACTTGCACAAAATAGATTCTCCATGCACGTAGATCGTTGTTCTTCCTTTTTTCTTTATGTTTTGATCCAGTAGGCCAAAAAATGGTTGCACTGGTGTCACCACAACAACACCAGCATTGTTGTAGCAACACTCATGCCGTCCTGGCAGCCCCAAACTGACCTTGATGTAAACCCTAGGCCCAAGAAGGAGGATAAGGGGGAAAAGAAGAAGAAGAAGAAGAAGAAAAAGGAGGAGGAAGAGGAAGAGTTTTATACCAAAATATTAAAAAAAATCAAAAAACACAAATATGAAAGAAATTGGGAAAATTTACACAAATATACCCAACCGACTTTCCAAAAGTCGGTTTGGGCTTTAAAAAAAAAAAGTCAGCCACAATTCTTGATTGCCAAAATAAAAATAAAAATAAAAATTGAGAACCGACTTTCCAAAAGTCGGTTTGGGTTTAAAAAAAAAAAAAAAAAAGTCAGCCGCAATTCTTGACTGCCAAAATAAAAAATAAAAAATACAAATTGAGAACTGACTTTTAAAATATATATTATTTTTCAAATTTTAATATTTAAATAAAAAGTTATAAATAAAAAATATATTTTTAAGTGTTATTTAATACAAAAATATTTTTTTACATTTTATTTATTTTTCAAATAAATTAAAAAAAGTAAGTTAATTTTTTAATGTAAAAAATTATATATAAAAATGAATACAATAATAAAAAATTTTGAAATAATTTACTTTTGAGAATATTAAGATAAAAAATGACATTTTACTTCCTAATTACATAAAAAAATTATTTAATATATAATTAAGAACGGAAAAATTATTTAACATATTATTTTATGTATATTTTATATAGGAAAATTTTAAAATTTAATATTTCTTACCTAATCGACTTTTCAAAAGTCGGTTTGGATTAAAAAAAACAAAACAAAACAAAAAACTTGCACAAAAATCTATGCACAAAAAACAATTAGAATGAAATAATAGAATGAAAGAAAAATGTAATGAAATAAAATAATTATGACACGTGTTTCACGTGTTCTCCCATCATCGATGTGTCCAACTCGTGCCGCCCGCACACCACAACTGGGTAAAAATCCGGGCATTCCCAGGTTTTCGGAGTAGAGTGGAGTGGGTGTTTCGCCTTGATCCCATTCACAAAATCTCTGCTTTGGTACAAGTAGGTCATTCCTCGGTACTTCCCTCGGCTGCCGACGACCATTCTCTAGTGCTTGTCTCGCCCGATCTAGCCCGTGGTCGGGTCACGTAACACGCTCGTGTTCATGTTCGGGGTGGGAACCACAAGGGGGTTGTCGTCGGGTTTGATCCATTCACAGAGATATGAGTCGGATAGGTTAGTGGGTATGGCATAGTTCTGGACCTGCCTGTTTTGGGGGTTGAGTCTGGTGTAGAGGATGACGGGTTTGTTGTTCGGGAGGATGGTAGCAGATCCGAACCAGCACCCATTTATGTCGAAGGGCTTGGACGGGTAGATGGTCGGATCAAGGGCGACCCAGTTGATGAGGTCCTTGGAGATGGAGTGAGCCCAAACGATGTTGTCCCACATAGCTCCCTTCGGGTTGTATAGGTAGAAGAGATGATAGATTCTATTGTAGTACATTCGTCCTACTTGGTTCGAAAGAAAAGTAGAATAGCGGGGGAAGGAAAGATTAATTAAAATTAGAGACAAATTTTCTATTTTGAGAAAAAAAATTGAAGTTCGTTTTTTTAAATAATTATTTTTTATGTAATTAGGAAGTAAGATGTCCTTTTTATCTTATTATTCTCAAAAGTAAATTATTTCAATTTTTTTTCTTATTGTATTCATTTTTATATAATATTTTGAAATTAAAAAATTAATTTACTTTTTTTAATTCATTTGAAAAATAAATAAAAAGTAGAAATTATTTTTTATATTAAATGACACTTAAAAATAAATTTTTTTATTTACAAATTTTTATTTAAATCTTAAAATTTGAAAAATAATATATATTTTATTATTATTTAAATTAAAAATAATATATATTTTATTATGTGATTTTGGGTGGGGGGTTGGGATTTGGTTTTTGGGGAGTGACTTTTGAAAAGTCGGTTCTTAATTTTAATTTTTATTTTTTATTTTGACAGTCAAGAATTGCGACTAACTGTTTTTTTTTTTAATTTTAAAGTCCAAACTGACTTTTAGAAAGTCGATTCTCAATTTTTATTATTTTTTTATTTTGACAGTTAAGAATTGCGGCTGACTTTTTTATTTATTTATTTTAAAGCCTAAACCGACATTGGAAAGTCGAATGGGTAAATTTGTGTAAATTTTTTCAATTTCCTTCATATTTGTGTTTTTTGATTTTTCTTTTTAATATTTTGGTAAAAAACTGGGAAGAGGAAGAACAAAAGCTATAGCAATACTGGCAGCGCTAGCAAGCGGCGAAGACGGCGTCAGTGGGAGACAGAGACGACGGTCGATGACATCCGTGTGGGGAAGGGCGGCTATGGTGGTTGTACCTACAACCGCAATGTATTTTATTGTGCTTCCATTTCTATTTCTTTGTATTTGTTTTGACAGGTATCCCAACAATGTTGTGTCACTGACAAACCACAGTGGTTCGAAGGGGCAGCAACACTCAGATAAAATGGCCGCTGCGGCTACATGCGATGGCACGGGAACCCCCCGTGATTTTTTAAAATGCCAACTTGAACTAGTCAACCGATTTTTCTAGACGGATTGACAAGTTTGACTTGATTTTTTTTAATTATTGTATTTATTTATTATGTTTTAATTGATTTAGATTAAAAAAAATTCATAAAAATTTCAAAAAAATGAAGAATATTTTTAAATCAAATAAATGTTTTTATTCATTTTTCAAATTTTGTTTTACTATTATTATTATTTATTTCATTTTATTATTATTTACTAATAGGCTTATTATTATTATTATTATTATTATTACTGTTGATGCTGCAATTACTACTACTTATTGATATCCCAGTCAATATTTCGTTTTTTATTTTTCTTTATTTGCTTTATTAGTAATTTTTTCATTTATTTATATAAAAATGCGAAATGGTGCAAATAAATCTTTAAAATTTCCAAAAAAAATTAAAAATGTTTAAAAATCCAAAAAAATATAGAAAGCCATCAAGAGCAAAAATATATTAGGAATAGCTTTGATTTAGCATGAAATTTTTATATTTACTTTCATTTAGTGTAGATTTTATACATGTTTGACTATCTTGCTTGTGGTATTTTAGCATGTTATATTCATTTTACTTGTATAAATTGGAGATTTTAAGTATACTTTTGGTCGCATGCTAGAAGTAAGTTATTTTTATGTTGTGTGATTTCACCTCGGCTTATGCTGATATAGGTGAGAGAATCTCACCATATAACATTTTCTCTCTTTCCTCTTTAGGCACGATGAAAGTGTTTTTCCGTTAAACCCATATGAACAAATTGATGGAGATACTTACACCATTAGGGGTAAGCATGAAATTCCTTTTGTGTTGTCAAAGCCCTAATTTTTCTTACATCCTAAAAGTGATCTCAATTTTATTCCTTTCTTGGCCAATGACGAAACCCGAATTGTCTTTTTCAAAACTTTCCATTTTTCAAAGGTTCTTATTTCATTTTTTTTTTCTTTTTGGTGGATTTTAAATCTTATCAAATATTAAGTTATTTTTATGTTGTGTGATTTCACCTCGGCTTATGCTGATATAGGTGAGAGAATCTCACCATATAACATTTTCTCTCTTTCCTCTTTAGGCACGATGAAAGTGTTTTTCCGTTAAACCCATATGAACAAATTGATGGAGATACTTACACCATTAGGGGTAAGCATGAAATTCCTTTTGTGTTGTCAAAGCCCTAATTTTTCTTACATCCTAAAAGTGATCTCAATTTTATTCCTTTCTTGGCCAATGACGAAACCCGAATTGTCTTTTTCAAAACTTTCCATTTTTCAAAGGTTCTTATTTCATTTTTTTTTTCTTTTTGGTGGATTTTAAATCTTATCAAATATTCTCTTTTAAATCATTTCTTGTTTGAATTGATTGCAAATCGAGTCCTTCCATTTTTCAAATAGGTATCAATTCTCAAAATTCAATAATTTTAAAACTATTGATTTTAAGCAAATCAAATTTTATCTTTCCATCTTTTAAATTTTAAATCTAGGATTTCCTAAGACCACTCCTGAAGTGATTCCCAAAAAAAAAACTTAATTAAATAATAATAATTATGAATTAAAAAATATAATATAATATATTAATATATTAACATATATATATATATATATATATATAAGTTCCTTTGGATACTTCTTGAAGGAAATTTTATTTCCTCAGATCTAGAGAGGCGCCCCCAATTCGCCAACTCTCTCTCTCTCTCTCTCTCTCTCTCCTTAATTTCTCGGCAATACGTGCGCCGATTGAAAAATAGAAATTATCTCTTGGTTCCATTTCAAGTCACCAATTTTTAACCGAGGTGATTTCGTCGTTAGGATTTCATAAGTACCACTCCTGAGATAAAGTAAGAGGAATAGATTATGTCAAATTATTTTAAAAATATTCTCAATTAAATTGTAGTATTTGGTTTTAAGAATAATATACATGATTTTCTAAGTATTTAGACTTATGGGAATGGTAATTTTGAATTATTATATGTATGTTTTGGGGAATAAATTTTAATTAAATTAAACTGCAAGGTTTTGATCAGATCGAGATTTTTGGGAATATTTTGGAGTTAAATTAAATTGCGGGAATTTGATCATATTTGGGTTTTTAAAATATATTAGAGATTAAATTTAAAAATAGGGAATTGATCATACCTGCATTATAATTAAATTTACCAATTATATATTTTGAAAATTCTGCAGGCAATTGGTGAAATTATAATTATTGAATAAATCGTGTGGCATGAGATTTAATTATATTTTAATGCAAAATTGAATTTGAGTATTTTTGTGGTATTATCGTGAAAATGTGATTTGACATGAACTATTTGATGAAAATACTAGAAATGTGGTGAAATTTGTGAAATGAGATATGACAGCTGAAAGTCGGGTTTTGATATGACGGCTGAGTGCCAGGTTCGATATGACGGTCATACTGAATTACGAAAATAAGAATTTTATTACAGTTTTATTACTTAAATTACATTATATGGTTTAAGAACCCTGAGGACCAGTTGTGATGAGAGCACGGTACCGTAGCTTGTAAATGAGATAGTACAACCACACTGCTCTAGATAGAAGTGTTGGTAATGAAAAGTCGATTTGGCCACAGAAGGGTTGTGTACCCCCCTTAAAGTCCGAACCAGGCTGGGTAGGCAAATCGGACTTGTAGACATGAGGTTTGACTTAACCTGGTGGTGGGCCAATTAGGGTTAGGTCCAATCTTCAGACTGCACAACCCGATCATGGGGGTTTATACATGATGATATTGTTTGTCCAAAAATAGGGTTTCTTCTATGCATATATGTAAATTTATGTAAACGATATTATTTATTGAACTGATTATATTGTGAAGAAATGTGTATTTCCAATTGTATAGGTGTGAGTTATATTATATAAATGTCATATTTTCCAGATAAAGTAAATAAAGTGAGGTGTTTGATTTCACTAAAACTCATGTTAGCCACACATTGACAATAATTTATTCTGTCTTACTGAGAAGTGTCTCACCCCAATAAATATATCAAATTTTCAGGACCTACAGGAAATCGAGTATAGGAGCTTCAAGGCGGGACCTAAACGAGCTAGTTGAGAGTGAATAATGTTGGGACAATATTTTGTTTATAACTAGTTGTTTTGGTCATTTGGGGCTGTAATATATTTTTGGGGAGATGTTGATATTAAGGTTGAGAGGTAGTACTCTGGTATGCGTGATTGTAAAAGTATATTTTGTTTCTAATGTTTGTTTATTTAAATTAATTATAAGGTGGTATTACTTTGGACCCCACTGGGTCCGAGGATATGGTGTGTGTGGCATCAAAAATAGCATTGATGATGTCATTATTATGATTATTTGTGGATTAATTTCAGGGGCGTTACAATTGTGGTATTAAAGCCTAAGTTGCTAGGTTCTACAGATTATAGTAGAGTATGCTACCAAAGTATAGGTGTAACGCCCCGACCCTCTAAGTAGGCCCGGAGTGCTACTAATCCATTCATTTACCTGATAATCCACATTCTAATATCATGTACGCAACGGAAAACATAATTATAATCTTCCAACAAATATAATGCCAAAGTTTTCTAAATCTATCTACACGCCATAATAAACCATGCATCCACATGTATTCTCATATATACACATATCTCCCAAAAATATTCAGTATTCACAATACCAGTATGTTTCACAACCATTCATAAAATCTAGGAGGCTTAAAACATAAAATATAAAATATTAATTTTATACATCCCAAAGTATCATCAACATTATACCTTTTATATCTATAGCTAAAAGAAGTTATAATAACCTCGAGCTCTCGAAGCACGATCATGTGGAAGACTTAAAAAAGATGAATTTATATTCGGGTGAGACACATTTCAGTAAGAGAAGAAACAATATATTAAAATAGTGTGTGGCCAACATAAGGTTTGTATATAACATATTATTCATCATTTGCAAATTATTAAGATAATTTTTGAAATCATTTTTTGATCCTATTCATACACATGCAAAGTATTTTACTTACGAGATTACCTAAGGATAGGGGTGATTACCCGCCCATACAAGTAGCACCCCTCTACTCTGATACATTAGGTAACCCAAAGGTCACGGTTAAAGCATACTAGGACACTCACCTTACTCAGTAAGCCCCTAAGTGATAAAATAATCTCGTACTCACACAATTCAAACCAAAAGTTTACCGGTGAAGGCTCCCAAGAATAGGGAAATCTACCTGCCTATACAAGTAGTTTCCCTCTGCCCTAGCATGTTATGTAGCCTACTGCCACACATGATACAACCAGGGTACTCATCTTTCTCAGCAAGCCCTCGGGCGAAGAGTACGCCCCGCCCAAACGTAACATGTTCTATTAGTATAAATACTAATAATATCATAATACATTATTTTATTTGTCATTATTCTGCATCTCTCAACTGTTCATGTTTTCATATTTTACTTTTCATTTCATTTAACTTTACTTGACTTTTTCCCATTTTACATTGTTCACATTTCATATTTCATTTCCGTTTCATTCATTTCCATTTCCATTTTCATTTCATTTCATTTCAGACCCAGCATCTTTCAGCTGTTTGACCCAGTATTTTTTAACTGTCATACATTTACCTAGCATCTTTCAGTTGTTTTACCCAACATTTTTCAACTTTCATACATTTACCCAACATCTTTCAACTGTTTTACTCAGCATCTTTTAACTATTTTACCCAGCATCTTTCAGTTGTCATACATTTACTCAGCATCTTTCAGCTGTTTACATGGTTGCATTATCACACACAAGCAGCATAGTTCATATCATATTTCATTCTTAGTGCATTACTTACTAAACCTGCATCTCATACATTTAACATACATTTGAACAGATCTTACATTTACTCATGCCACATAATTTAGTAATAAAATTCATACACCACCTGTAAAATAAGTCAACCAACATTTAATGTTTATATACAGAAAATACCTTTCATTTCTTACATAATTACCCTGAAAATATTTTTCCACTTTCATCAGTTCATTTTCGCATATACGTATTTAATAAACAACCCTAAAATCGAAAAAATATAATTTAAACAGTTGACATTTTAAACCCATACCAAAACATATATACGTACATGTAACACAATTTATTTTTCATTAAATTCATAAAAATTATGATTTAATATATATTTTTCCCTTACCTGATTTCTTGAACTACGCCAACAGGGATCTCGAAAAATACCTGCGGCGCTCACCCAAACCCTAAAATTAAAAATTCTAGTTCCATTAAATTAACTCTAAATAAAATGTTATTTTAATATTTCTTAGGGCCACAAATTCTAAATAAATAATTATATCCTTAAATATAGTCAATTTATCAAAATTTCCAAATCCCACTCTCACTTTGGAGTGGGGCCTAGAAAATCTCAATTGAAAATTTACTCAAGTCAAAATGGCGAAGATCATGACTAGGACCCTAGGGTGGTGTCTAATTGTCGATTTGATTGAAGATCTAAAGAGAAATTAAGGATTTAGAGGAAATATACATTTTCTCAGGAGTGGTGCCTACGTCGTTCTCACGACAAATCTGCTCTAGTAGAAATGTCGGTGGCGGAGTTAGGAACCCAACGATACCTTCCGTTTTCCGATCGGTGCTCGTTAGGCCGACAAAATCGAGGAGAGAGAGGAGGATGACGGAGGAGTGAGAACTGGCGAGAGAGAGAAATGAGAGACGGCTACCATGACTTCTAATTTCTCCTAAATTCTCCTGAAGCTTCTTTAAGCTTTAGGAGATAACAATACCTTAACTATTAAAAAATTATTTTATTATATTCTTATATATATATATATATATATATATATATATAACTTATATTATATTAATCTTATATATATATATATATGTTTATTTCAATTAGTTTTTTTTACTATTCCTTTTATTTATTTATTTCAATAATTAATTTAATAATATTTAATTAATTAATTGATTAATAATTTTAATTAATTAATTAATTAATTTTTTAAATTTTTTTCCGAGTTATTACAATAGGAATGAGTTAAGTGTATTGGGGTTTGTCTTATAGCCTAGAGTATAGAATTTCATGACGGTTTCTTGTGATTTTCCTGAGGTGGCGATTTTTGGAAAATTTTGGCAAACCATCGACGGTTTTGTTTTTGAGCATTAAGATTGAAACCTGAGATTGGGAGTTTGGAGGTCAAAGGGTTTATTTGTGTGAGAAAAGTGCATCAGGGAAGTCTAGAGTATTTCAGTATGAGACTGTAAGGAATTCTATAGTTTTACCTAATTTGTTGTACTGGTCGGGTCCCAGCAATAGGATTCTAAAAAACTATTCTTTGCTCTGTTTTCAGGATGGCTCCCATGGATAAGGGCGTAGACGTTGGAGGTAATAATAATGTGAATACTTCCAGCGAGGAGGATGTAGATACATCAACGGTGCTGCGAGGTTTAGCCTAACAAGTTAGGAAGGAAATTCGGCGGGGCCCCAGAGAACAGAATCGCCCGTAGGTAGATCAGGGTTGCACTATTGAGCAGTTCACCCGTATGAGTCCGCCAACATTTGTAGAAGGAGCGAACCCAATCATGGCTGAGGATTGGGTTCAGGAGATTAAGGAGTTTTTGGTTGTTTTACATTGACCGATGAGCAAAGGGTGCAGTACACCACTTTCAAATTGATAGGAGAGGCTAAACGATGGTAGAGAGTAGTAAGAATGGTGAAGGAATAGAGGCCAGGACTTGCGACTATCACTTGGATCCGATTTAGGGAGATCTTCTTCAATAAGCATTTCCACGCTTCCACCAGAGAAGCTAAGGCAGAGGAGTTCCTGAATCTGACATAGGGGCACTTGACCGTACAGTAGTACGAGACCAAGTTCGTGAAGCTATCTTGCTTCACCACGTACATGGTCTCGGATGTGCCGAAGAAGGCCTGGAGGTTTAAGAGAGGTTTGAGGTATGGAATACGCGCGCAAGTGGTCGTGTTTTAGGCTCAGAGTTTCGCTGAGCTGGTGGACAAGGCCATGGTAGTGGAGGCTAGTATATAAGAGTGTGAGGGGGTAGCAAACTAGAGGAAAAGACCCCTGCCTCATGGGTTTTAGGCCAACACCAGTTAGGGTACATGGAGGAGGCCTAGTGACTATACGGGTCAGTGACAAGAGGTGGGAGCCCGAGCTCCTCAAGGAACTCAGCCACGCCCTCTTTGCCCTAGGTGTCATAAGAGGCTTTAGGGCGAGTGTTGGGGTAGATCAGCTAGCTGTTACTGATGTGGTAGACCTGGCCACATAGCATGAGACTACCTTGCACCATTCAGTGATGCGTCTGCACCTCATCCGTAACGACCCAAAAACTCATACCATTTTTTTTTGTATATATAAACTGTAAAATTATATTACTCTAATACCCCTTATAAAATCTACTATAATGTTTTAGACCCAAAGTGGACACCGATAATTCCTATTCATAGAAACAAAATACCTATGCAGCAGAAAACATAATTTAAATCACCATAAATTATAATACCAGAGTTTCAGTAATTCCGAACATACATACATATCTCTCCAAAATCATCCACCAAAACCCCTAGAATCTACTAAAAAATACATCTCCCTAATCACTTACCCTATAGACAGGCCAGTTCAAGGGTCTCCTCTAACTCCGAGCCTGATCTGCTTGTCTAACTGGATCACCTGAAATGTTTATAAATACTGAGATGAGACACCTCTCAGTAAGGTAGATAAACTAATATCAGTGTATGGTAACATGAGTATCATTGTATTATAAACATATACTGTACATGGTATATTATATCTGTTAAATAAGGAAAACTTGTACATAATTCAACTGCATTTGATAAATATGATAAAAACTATTCTATATAAATCTGAATAAATCATATTTCATATAACATACTGTGACATACTAAATTTCTATTTACATAAAAATCATCTGTTATATCTGTATAGTACTGAAATCACACCCTAGATGGATAGCTAGCTAATGTCATGTATTACCCCCACATGATTGGGTTGTGCAGCCCATAGGCGGGACCTAGCAATGGCTAGCCTACCACATTAGGTCAAACTTGTAAGTCTATAAGTACGATTGGCTTGCCTAGCCTGGTTCGGACTGCCAGGGGGCACCTGCACTACATTAAAGCTCAATCAACTATCTCCCTCCCACATTCTATTTGAGATGTGTGGTAACACTGCCTGAACTGATAGCTAAGGTACCGTGCTCTGAATATAAACTAAGTCATCCGAGTTTTGGTATCATATAATATATAATTCATAATACTGTTATGTATAACTATTTCAAAATCACGTGTAACAACTGTAATGATAATATTTTTTAAATAGCTGTTATAACATGCTTAATCACGACATATGCGCTGACTGAATATCTCAACATCTACGCCGAATTTACGTTATACATAGTGATGCATCTTTGAAGGGATTCAGATGTGTGTTAATGCAGCATGGAAGAGTTATTGTTTATGCATCATGATAGCTTAAGGAGTATGAAAAGAACTACCCTGTGCACAACCTAGAGTTAGCGGCAGTGGTGTATGCTTTGAAGATCTGAAAGCACTATCTTTATGATGGGAAATGCGAGATTTTCACTGATCATAAAAGTTTAAAGTTTTTTCTTCACCTAGAAAGATTTGAATATGGGGCAAAGGAGATGGTTAGAGCTCATTAAGGATTATGATTGCATCATTAGCTACCACCCAAGGAAAGCAAATATGATGGCTGATGCATTGAGCAGGGAAGCAACAAAAGCAGCAATGTCAGCAGTGAGGATTTAGCATCCTATCTAGATGGATTTGGATAGACTAGGTGTAAAGTTGATAGAGGGTGATCACCAGGCATTCATTGCCAACCTGGTGGTACAACCTACCTTGCAGGAGAATATTTAAGTTGCCTAGAAGAATGACGCAGAATTGGCAGAGTTGATAGAAAAGGTGTAGGATGGTCAAGGGGAAGATTTTAGTATATTAGATGACGGAGCCCTACGATTTCGTACCAGATTGTGCATTCCTGCAAATGCTGAGATTAGGAGAGCCATTTTAGAGGAGGCACACAGATCCTTATACACAGTTCATCTTGGTAGTACTAAAATGTATCGGGATCTTCAAGAGTCTTTTTAGTGGAGTGGTATAAAGAGGGAAACAGTTAAATTTGGGCAACAGTGTTTAACGTTCCAGTAGGTAAAGGTTGAGCACCAGAGGTCGGTAGGACAATTGCAGCCACTCCACATCCCTGAGTGAAAGTGGGACCACATATCTATGGATTTCATCACAGGGATTATCGTCGGCGCTGCATGGTTAGAATGCTATTTGGGTGATTATTGACCGGTTGACGAAGACTGCCCACTTCTTACCTACTAAAGTTAGTTACCCTATGAACATACTGGCAGAGATTTACATTTAGAAGAAAGTTCGACCCCATGGAGTGCCAGTATCTATAGTCTCAGACTGTGACCCACGTTCCACATCACGGTTTTGGAGGAGCTTACAGGAGGCTTTGGGAGTCTCAGTTATCATTCAGCATGACATTTCATCCTTAGACTGATGGGAAAACAGAGAAGATGATTCAGATACTTAAGGATATGCTACGAGCATGCATGCTGGATTTTGGGGATAGTTGGACCCAGTATATGCTGCTAGTTGAGTTTGCGTATAATGATAGCTATCAGACCAGTAACGGGATGGCACCATATGAGGCATTGTATGGTAAGAGGTGTTGTTCTCCACTATACTAGGATGAAATGGGTGAGAGGCGATTTTTGGGACCATAATTAGTGCAGTGGGCATACGACAAAATCCGACTTATTAAAGACAGAATCAGTGCAGCTCAAAGTCGACCGAAAAGTTACACAGATACTCGCCATCGAAAACTGAAGTTTGATGTAGAAGATTAAGTGTTTTTGAAAATAGCACTGCCGAGAGAAGTTATGAGATTTGGGAGGAAGGGTAAGCTGAACCCTAGATTTATTGGCCCATTTGAGATACTTGAGAGAGTGGGTCCAGTGGCTTATAGGCTAACTTTACCACCAGCTCTATCCAGAATACACGACATATTTTATACTTCCATGTTAAGGAAATACGTTCCAGATCCCTCCCACATGATTAGCTATGAGGAGATAGAGCTTAGAGATACACTAGCATATAAGGAAATACCAGTACAGATTCTAGATAGAGAAGAACAAGAGTTGCGTACTAAAAGAATTCCATTAGTAAAAATCCTATGGAGGAATCACGCAGTGGAGGAGGCCTCGTGAGAGTTAGAGCAGGAAATATAGCAGAAATACCCACACCTGTTTGGTGGGGACTAGTAGTAGTTAGGAATAATAATTCAGATCAAATCAGTAATGTTTATTTTAGTGCAGAGTAGCTAAAATATGAGTTGTATGTTAGATTATAGGATAGATAGTGTTTTTAGATAGCAAATTTAGAGGATGAAATTTTATAAGGAGGGGAGAATGTAATGACCCAGAAATTATGATAATTAAATAATAGTGAAGAAGGAAAAATTTAAAGAGGTCAAAACAGGGTTCGTTGATGAATGCCCTGGTTTCATTGATGAACTCCTTGTAGGATTCATCGATGAATCTCAGTGTCTGTCAACGAGGAGATACCGAGAGGGTGTATTTCAAACCCATTGGTTCGTCGATGAGTTCTTTACCTTCATCGATGAACTGCCTTCTTCGCCTTGTCGACGAGGCCACATGTCTCATCAACGAAGCCACGTGTCAAGTCGTTTATAAATATGTGAAGAATAAGTTTTTGGTGAGAAATCAGCACCACTTTCCTTTCTCTCTCTAGAATTTCGACTGCTCTGCCTTCTCTCTAAAAATCTGGCCCCGTTTCTTTGATGATCTTAGGGAGATTCTCTACAACTTAACTGGAGCAGAATTTCAATTTGAAAAGTTTGAGAACCATCCCAAAATCGGGGTAAGTAGATTATTTACGAGTTATTTGGTTTGTAGGTTTTTCTGAACCCAAATTTAGTAGTAGATGTTGTCATACCGGTGCTTGAGATGATTTATGTGGGTGTTGTGAATTCAGGGTGTTAGGGCTTCTATTGCAGGCAGGTTAGGGAACCTAGTGGGTGTTCCCGGGAATCCAGGTAAGATGATGAACAGTTTATAATTTAGGAAATATGAGTATGAAAATTATTCTAGGTATTTAGTTGATTGAGAGGAAAATATGTGTATAATTTCAAGATTTTGTAATTAAGAATGCAGTGGGCGTGAGTTAGAATCAGTAAGCGAGTTCAGTTAGTTAGGTAAGGGAAATATGCTATGCTAGAAATTTTAGAAATTTTATCTATAATATATATGTGTTTTGAGGTAAATTTTATAGAGTATAAATTATCTTCATTATTAGAAAATACAGATTTCAATACAGGGGTTTTATTTATTTAGTTGTGTGGCATGAGTTAATATCAGAATAGTTCAGAATTCATAACAGTCTTTCAGAATATCATGATTTACATTATTTTTGCACAAGAATATGCTTTACCAGATTTTATAGAATTATGAATTACAATATATTTACAGACAGATATTTTTGTTAACTTTACGAATCCAATCCTATTTTGATAATAACAAATCACTTGGTATTTGATCTGTGCATTGAGTTTGTGAATAGGACCTATATTAAACATGCACGGAAAGATAACGAGTCATAGAAGTCATAAAGTAAAGCTGATACATTTTGGCAAGCTCCATGGAAATCAAAGAGTACAAGAATCAAGATGCAAGCAGCAAAATTCAAGAACATCTTGGGAATGGGTATTTAGAACTTATGTATTTACATTCTCGTATGATTTAATTTGATGCTCAACATAACTTAGAATGATTTTAGGATTCATGCATTTCATGTATATCATTAGGGGACTTTCATGGACTTAGAAATATTCTTAAAATCTTGGAAAGTACCTTTATAAAAGAGCCAAGAAAGAAAGTAAATTAGATTTTTAAATTAAAAAAAAAAAAGGAAAATTGAAAAAAAGAGGACTTCAGTAGCCTATACTCACCGTCAGTAGCCTGAAGATTAAGTTCGGTAGCCTGAAGAATTAATGGGAAAACATAGCAAGAAGGCCGAGGTACTTCAATTGCCTGACCCTGGAACTTTAGTCGTCTGAAGTCACTTTAGGAGCCTGAACTTCAACATTAGTAGCCTGAAGTCGTAGGAAAGTTTAAAAATCAGATTTTTATTAAATGAACTCGTGAGCTATTTCTTTAATCCAACGGTTGAGATCAATCCTAAGAGTAAGACACTATAAATATTAAATATCTAAACCCTAAAACCAAGCTAAGACACACAAGAAGAGAAGAATACATATTATTGAAAGAATATTGAGAAACTTGCTCCTATTGCTATACGATTGCCTACACTTCAACTTCTACTCATCAAGCTTGGGCAAATCAACTCAGAATCTTGAAGGGAACTCGTTTACTTATCTTATTTTTCATTCTAGTATTGAGGTTTGATCATTCAAGTTAATATTTTCAAGAGTTTCTCATCCCATCACTTTTTATTGAATATTCGTTAGAAAAGTTTGATCTTGAGTGTGCACATACATATAAAAATTGCTTTTGACAAGATCATTACTTAAGAAAGTTTTTTAGCTATTGGTTGATTGGTTTTTGATTCAAGAGTATATATATATATTGTTCATAGAGATTATTATTGCAAAATCTATTTTTAATTAAGTATTAAGAGGTTGATATTGAGTGTGCATATATATATTAAATCACTTTGATAAGAATACCACTTAAAAAGAGCTTTACCTATTAAATATTTTAGGTTCAAGTGAGTTTTTTCATTCAAAGACTCAATACTTTTAATATTACAAATCCACTTGATTAGATATCCTTGGAGTTCTTAAATATATATATTGTTGAAGGATATTTTCTGAAATAGATTACATTTATTTTTGATCTTTGGAATACATATCTATATATATTTGCATATTGCAAAGGTCGTGTTGTGATTGAATATTTGAAAGAAAGCTTTGTGATTTTGATTGATTTAATATTCAAGACAAAGTTTTTATTAATAAGTTCACATCAAATATATTTGTGCATTTTTTCAAAGTGAACTAAGAACCCTAAAATTCTCCAAAGCATTTTAAATATATCATTACTTGGGAGTTTTGGTTAAAGAGGGAAATTGTTTATTGAAGCATTTCATTCATAAAATGATGTTATCGTTTCATTCATATTGAGCTTCAAGTTTTATCATATGATTATGTACTAGGACTTTGAATTGTATTCACTAGCTTTTGTTAGAAGCAACATTAAGTGTTTTGCAGATTAAATTGTATTCAAGGTTCGGTTTGTGTACCGGGGTTGAGGAGAGAAATGTATCTCTTGTAAGCAGTGTCTTAGGAGGGAGTTGTACCTCTTGTAAGTAACGAATTGTAAGGGAAGTTCTGTCCCAATTTAAGGCGCAGGGATTATAGTGGAATCCTTGAGTGGGTTGCTCAAGGCGAGGACGTAGGCCGGGTTGGCTAAACCTCATAAAATCGTGGTTGCATTCTCTCTTCCCTTATCCTTTTCATTTTCCGCATGGTATTTCAATTTCCTGCTTGTTTGTGTATGTTGAATAACTTTACACGCATTTAATTGGGTAAAAGGGAATTGATTGATTTAGTAATTCAATTCAACATCAAATTCCAACCATTAATTAGTTAAATATAGAAATAGGGATTGATTGGTAAATGAGTTTCAAATTTTTTTTAAAAATACCCAATTCACCCCCCTATTGGGATTACACCTAAATCAACAATTGGTATCAGAGCGGGTGTACATAGACGTAATTGTTAATTTATAAAAAGATCACATGGATTATTTTGGTGTATCCCCAATTGGCGTGGAACAAATCTCTGCAAGACCTCCAATGTTTTATGGTAAAAATTTCACTGAGTGGAAAATGAGAATGACTATTTTTATCAAATCCATGGATTGGAAAACTTGGAAAGTAATTGATCAAGGAAACTTAGTTCCTATGAATATTATTGATAATGTTGAAATTGCAAAATCTGAATATGAGCTGAATGAGAATGACATGAAATTAATGCAAATAAATTTTGGTCCTATGGACATTCTATTGCTTGGTTTAGATACTAATGTTTTTCATGAAATCAAGTCATGTCAAAGTACTAAGGAGATATGGGAAGAACTCGATAGGAGATTTGGAGAGAACAAAGGAAATCTTTGATGAGAACTAAAGTGGGAGAGATATTTTATTGCATAATCTACAATGTGTATGAGCTTAAATAAATAAAACAGGGGAGAGCTTTTATGAGCTAAAATAAATATGGTTGCCTAGAATTATATTAGATAACATAATTCAGGGGGAGCAACTTCACTTAAGATGTCATCACTTGGTATCAAATCAATCAAATGTTGGTATCGCATTAATTCACATTTGGTATCAAATCAATTAACATTTGTTCTCATTTGATGTGACATTAGTTCACATTTGATATCACATCAATCAATATTTGGTATCCTCACATAATCGTTGAAACTTTTGCATTAGCAAGGGAGATGGTTGATGTAAAAAAGGAAGAAGTAAAGTCCGTTAAAAATCTAACGGTTGAACAAGATTAAAACTTTAAGATTTCAAAGGAGAGAAGAACATAATGGTATGTCCATTCGTGTCTTATTATTATACACCATTTTGTTGATGTCAAAAAGGGGAGAAAAATCAGGAGCTAAAATAATAACACACAAAAATTAGAAGTAAAGAAGAATGAGCAAAAACTGTTATTGATGTTATGCGAAGGGTGAGATATACAAAGGGGGAGAAATTGTTATTGATGTCATAGTTGAAACATCATTAGCATATTCATTATAAGCATATTTCATATTTCATTTGGATTCAGGCTAAACACTTTGTGTATGAACATGAGCATATTGTCATTCATTGAATATTTGATGCATTAATTGAGGGGGAGCCTTGTTAGGCATAACCCATTATATATTTTTGTTCGTGTATTTGTCATTATCAAAAAGGGGGAGATTGTTGACTCTATGAGTCCAATCCTGTTTTGATAATGACAAATCACTTGGTATTTGATTTGTGCATTGAGTTTGTGAACATGACCTATATTAAGCATGCATGGAAAGATAACGAGTCATAGAAGCCATAAAGTAAAGCTGATACATTTTGACAAGCTCCATGGAAATCAAAGAGCACAAGAATCAAGATGCAAGTGACAAAGTTCAAGAACATCTTGGGAATGGGTATTTAGAACTTATGTATTTATATTCTCGTATGATTTAATTTGAGACTCAACATAACTTAGAATGATTTTAGGATTCATGCATTTCATGTATATCATTAGGGGACTTTCATGGACTTAGAAATATTCTTAAAACCTTAGAAAGTACCTTTATAAAAGAGCCAAGAAAGAAAGTAAAATAGATTTTTAAATTTAAAAAAAAAAAGGAAAATTGAGAAAAATGGGACTTCAGTAGCCTGAACTCACCCTCAGTAGCCTGAAGAATTAATGGAAAAACACAACAGGAAGGCCGAGATACTACGGTTGCCTGATCCTGGAACTTCAGTCGCCTGAAGTCACTTTAGGAGCCTAAACTTCAACATTAGTAGCCTAAAGTCACGAGAAAGTTTAAAAATTAGATTTTTATTAAACGAACTCGCGAGCTATTTCTTTGATCTAACGGTTGAGATCAATCCTAAGGGTAAGACATTATAAATGCTAAATATCTAAATCCTAGAACCAAGCTAAAACACACAAGAAGAGAAGAATACATATTATTGAAAGAATATTGAGAAACTTGCTCCTATTGCTATACGTTTGCCTACACTTCAATTCTACTCATCAAACTTGGGCAAATCAACTCAGAATCTTGAAGGGAACTCGTTTACTCATCTTGTTTTTCATTATAGTATTGACGTTTGATCATTCAAGTTAATATTTTTAAGAGTTTCTCATCCCATCACTTGTTATTGAATATTCATTAGAAAGGTTTGATCTTAAGTGTGCACATACATATAAAAATTGTTTTTGACAAGATCATTACTTAAGAAAGTTTTTTAGCTATTGGTTGATTGGTTTTTGATTCAAGAGTATATATATATTGTTCATAGAGATTATTATTGCAAAATCTATTTTTGATTAAGTATTAAGAGGTTGATCTCGAGTGTGCATATATATATATATATATATATATATATATATATTAAATCACTTTGATAAGAATACAACTTGAAAAGAGCTTTACCTATTGAATAAATATTTTAGGTTCAAGTGAGTTTTTCCATTCAAAGACTCAATACTTTAAAATTACAAATCCACTTGATTAGATATCCTTGGAGTTCTTAAATACATATATTATTGAAGGATATTTTCTGAAATAGATTACATTGGTTTTTGATCTTTGGATTACATATCTATATATATTTGCATATTGCAAAGGTCGTGTTGTGATTGAATATTTGAAAGAAAGCTTTGTGATTTTGATTGATTTAATATTCAAGACAAAGTTTTTATTAATAAGTTCACATCAAATATATTTGTGCATTTTTGCAAAGTGAACTAAGAACCCTAAAATTCTCCAAAGCGTTTTAAATAAATCATTACTTGGGAGTTTTGGTTAAAGAGGGAAATTGTTTATTGAAGCATTTCATTCATAAAATGATGTTATCGTTTCATTCATATTAAGCTTCAAGTTTTATTATATGATTATGTACTAGGACTTTGAACTGTACTCACTAACTTTTGTTAGAAGCAACATTGAGTGTTTTGCAGATTAAATTGTATTCAAGGTTCGATTTGTGAGCCAGGGTTGAGGAGAGAGTTGTATCTCTTGCAAGCAGTGGATTAAGAGGGAGCTGTACCTCTTGTAAGCAGCGGATTGTAAGGGAAGTTCCGTCCTAATTTAAGGAGCAGTGATTATAGTGGAATCCTTGAGTGGGTCGCTCAAGGCGAGGACGTAGGCTGGGTTGGCTAAATCTCGTAAAATCGTGGTTGCATTTTCTCTTCCCTTATCCTTTTCATTTTCCGCATCATATTTCAATTTGCTGCTTGTTTGTGTATGTTGAATAACTTTACACGCATTTAATTGGGTAAAAGGGAATTCATTGATTTAGTAATTCAATTCAACATCAAATTCCAACCATTAATTAGTTAAACATAGAAATAGGATTGATTGGTAAATAAGTTTTAAAGAATTTTTTAAAATACCCAATTCACCCCCCTCTTAGGATTACACCTAAATCAATAATTTTACAGATAGATATTTCACAAGACATATATTTTACAAACAGATATTTTACAGTATTCGCAGAATACCGTGATTTTCAAAATTTCAAAACCATAACACTCAGATATTTTAGTTTATTCAGACAGATATATCAGTTTATTCAGTCAAAAAATTATGTTATTTCAGTCTGATATTCTAGTATTTTTAGAACAGTTTACGTTGTTATTGTTATTTTGGAATCATGATGAAACGGTAAGATGTATGTATAGAAAATAATATTATACAGTATTAGGCTCCGGTGAATCAATTCAGATATTAGTAGAGCACGGTATTGTTGTTATTTCAGTTCAGAGTGCAATCACATATCTCAGATAATATATAGATTTTCAGCAGTCGATCGTGCCTTTGTTGTGGATAGGCTCCTCGTCAGTTAGGGTTGAGGTGGCCAATCTGACTATCGGAGTTCAGTTGACTTATCCTGATCAGCCAACCAGTGTTAAGTTTCACCTATAGGCCACACAACCCTGTCACGAGGGGTTAAATCATGACATGCAGATTTCCGGGGTAGTTTTCACAATTATATATATATATATATATAGATTTACAGAATGTCAGCAGATATATTATAATACTAGTAGTATGATTATATAGTAAACTCAAATATTACAAGTGTATTTTAAGTCATGTCGGTGTGATTTACACAATATTATATTTTACATGGTATTTCAGTACAATTATTTATCAGTAAATTATTTATGTAAACTCAGTTGCCACACACTAGTAATAGCATATTTTTTCTTACTAAGCGTTGTTTCATCCCAGTGACTTAACATTTTTCAGGTGATCCAGTTAGATGAGCAGATCAGGCTCGCAGGTAGAGAGGTCTTCTACACTACCTTATTTGTAGGGTAAGTGTTATTAGGGGGTTGTATTTTTGTGTAACATTCATGAGTTTTGGGTAGTAGATGCTGGGATGATGAGTAATTATGTATGTATATTTTGGGAAAATACTGGATTTTGGTATTATAAATATGGATGAATGACTTTATGTTTTCCGCTGCATAGGTATGTTACTCTGTAAACAGAAATTTCCTTAGTGCCCACTTGGGGCGTGAGATGTTATAGCAGACATTGTTAGGGGTATCAGAGTATTTTATTTTATAGTATATTTTATAAAAAAAAATGGTAAGAATTTTTGGGTCGTTACACTCATGTTCTTCTTGAAATTACCTATGATTGTCTTCATTGAGGTCACTACCTCATAGGAGGTTTGAGAGACTTCTGAACCTCTCTTTGGAAAATTATTGTCGAATCATCACTAGATCAGGTTGATCAACATTAATGAGTCTGATTGATCTTCGTGACATTGTGTTTTTACTTTATACATTTGGTAACTAGTAGCATATGTGTCCCACATAAGTGTGCCAAAAAATGTCTGATAAAAAATCAAGCACCTTTTATGGGATGATGTGGATTCAGATGGGTAGGTGGTGGATGGACTCGTTATGTTAACTCTAGTTAGAGGTGTAAAGATAAAATAGTGATAATCATATAAAACATAGAAATTGTAGAACGAGGGAGAAAAAAGGTTGGTGAAGAAACTCAAATTAGAAAAGACAAGGGGTAATAGAGAGGAAAGATAATAAGGGGAGAAGGAAGTGAGAAATAGAGAGAGGGACATAAGGCATTAGGGCATGATTAACATTGGGTTAATTTTATTATGTGTGTAAATTGATTGAGAGATGCCTTGCAAAATAAGTATTCTTATTTATACTCCTTTAGGCTCAAACTTACATAGATTCTAGGGTTACAAATCATAAACTCAAGTCATAAATCCTAATTATAAATTCGATCAGTTTCTAAACATTTAAAAGCTTATCATCAGGACCGTTTTAAACATTAAACGCCCAATTATTATAGTTGATATTCTTAGTTACCTGAAGCTTGTCTACCTCATTACTTGGCGACTAGACTATCCTAAATGATCGAGACACATTTGTCGCCTAGTGACTAGGCGACCTTCATGTTCTCAGTGCCCACTTGTAATTTTCTTGTCTCACATAGTAACTAGACAATCAACATCACCTAATGGTTGTGTAACTATTGTCGCCTGGGCTACTACTTGATATTCCTAGTTTGCCTAGGTGACAAGGAACTCACCTTACCCAAGCAAATTTTCCATTGGCGATTTTCCTAATTAGGATTGTTACCATTCTCTAAAGGAGTGCAAAAAATGTAGTGCAAATAGACACCATATGCGACAAAAACATAAGAGCTAATAAATCAGAATATACACTGCACTAGAGTTTAGCTTATACTATCGAATTTATTGTAAATTTATTACTTAGAAATGAAATAAAATCAAATTTATTTTTATTTAAATTTTATTTTCATTTTATTTTTGCATCCAACCAAACTATTGTTTCATTTTTAATGGGTAAATTTTATACATTGCCACCAATTTTTAGTAGCTTTACTTATATATACTCAACTTTAGATACTGTTTCAATATCCTCTAATATGAAATAATCATCTCTTAGTAGTGAAAGAATACTATCTTATTTGATCAATTTTTGTATTAGCTTGTACCTTTTTATGACTTCATTTGCTCTTTTTGTCACTGTTCAAGGTTAAACTGTTAAAATGATTTATATTTTGTTAATTAAAAATAAGAATCACAATGATTTTCATTCCTAAAAATATGATACTAAAATAATGCTTAAATTTTGAATTTATGAATTTAAATGTTGGCACAGATCTCCTTGTCATCATCAAGAATTGCCTTGGCAATAAACGGGTCATCTCCTTCCTTTGACTCCTAAAATTTCCACTCCCCACTATTGGCTCTGCGTAGCTAGCAAGCAAAACTTCGAAGCTTTGCTTCACAGACAGCAATGGCAGAACCCAAGACCAAGTACGATCGTCAGCTCAGGTACTGCTTGCTCCTCGCCTCATTCTCTCCACAATTACCCAGTACGACCTCCAACATTCTCACTATCCCTTGCTACCTCCTCTCCCTGCCCTAACTTCTGAAGTGCCAGAATACACGCGCTCAACTCCCACACCCATCCAAAGTGCTTCTCGCTTGCATCAGATTCAACTCTTTTAATTTACAACTTGAATCATTGTTCTTTTTTTTTGGTTTTTTCATAGTTGGTGAAGAAAGTATATTACACCATTGAACTTCTTGTTTGTATTCTGTTTGGCTAGTGAGAAAAGGAAGGAAAAGATGAGAAATTAATTTCATAAGTTGTTAAGCTTGAATTTGTTTAGGATTCGACAAAATAACAGCCATTATTCAGCAGAACTTATTCCAAATATTCAGCGAAGAGACATGCGTGTTACATTTTTCTGGGACGAAAGCAATTTTATTTTTGAATTTTAATCTTTATTGTCTTCCCCCTTTTTTCCCCTGAAGGCTTAGTGATAATTGGAAGTTAATTAACCGCAAATTGTTTGTGGGATTTTTAGACCCTTTCTGATGTTGTCTTTGTATAATTTCGGGAAAAGAACATCATTTCAAAGAAAATGAATGAAAGATGCATAACGTTGAAAATGCACGTGGGCAGACTTAGTCAAAAAGAATATCTAGAGTTGCTTCGTTCCTTGCCAAGCACACTTGCTGTTGTTTTCTATTGTCATGCCTGGTTGCAAATTTGTGCAAGCAAGAAAAATATATGGCGGTTTTACTTGTGATCTGGTACTTTTGAGACTTGAAAGGTGTTGGGGATGTGGCTTATATATTGAGTGGAACATATGTACTTGGGAAAGTACTGTGAAGCAAGGGAACAAGAGAGACATGCAAGGTGCAACCTTGAGGGTAAACCATTGACGGTTTGGGGTAACCGTTAATGGTCTGAGGCAGTGTTGCAGAGGTGTTCTTCTTGGCTTCAAACCGTCGGCGGTTTGGCTTAAACTGCCAACGATTTCACTCGTGGACGTCACGAATTTTTGAATCCAAGATCAGTAGATTGAGAGTTTTTGGAAGAATTTCCTTCAGGGGATTGTTACAGAAGTGTTTTAGATTAACTATAGGTCTTCTGTATGCATTAGATTGATATATAATAATTATTATGTAACCCTAGAAAGATTAAGCTTGGTGTAAGTTTTAAGAGCTTTGTAAGCTTCATTGAGATAGTGAAAGCAGCCGTTGCTCCTGTGGACATAGGCAAATTGCTGAACCACGTAAATTCTTGTAGTTTGATTGTTGCTTTCATTGATTCTCATTGTTGAGTGATTGGTAGGTTCATATAGTTAATCATCGAGTGCTTGCTTGTTTGTTCCATTGATTGTTTGTGAGAGTTCGTGTGAGTCTTCCGTTGTGCACATTCGGCACTAACAATTGATTTCTGAGGGCTAATTGTTGGGAACAACAATTGGTATCAGACCCGGGTGATTGTTGGTGTGGTAAACAACAATTGGTATCAGAGTTAGGAGATTGTTGTTTGCACGACAAGTGGTATCAGAGCTATTGGTTCACAATGGCTGGGATTTCTTTTGTGAGGTTCGAGTTTGGTAAGTTCGATGGAATGGGGAGCTTCGGATTGTGGCAGAGGAGGGTGAAGGACTTGCTGGTGTAGTAAGGGATGGTAAAGGGTCTATACGGAAAGAAGCCAAAAAGTATAAACGACGCAAGTTGGAAGGAGTTGGAAGGGAAAGTTGTGTCCATTGTCAAGCTATGTCTGGCCGATGACATGTTGTATCACGTTATGGATGAGGACTTGCTGGTAGCGGTTTGGTTGAAACTGGAGCGCCGGTACATGTCTAAGTCATTGACGAACAAGATGTAACTTAAGCAAAAATTATATTGGCTTAAGAAGGCAGGGGGTACGAACTTGACTTAGCACATCAACACATTTAATCAGATCATTAGTGATCTGGGGTGAGTTGATGTAAAGTTCAAGGAAGTGGACAAAACATTGATGCTATTGAATTCCCTACCTACGTCGCCTACATACGAGAATTTGGTTACGACGCTGACTTGAAGGAAGGAAATCCTGGAGTTGGAGGACATCACGAGTGCATTGCTGGGGTTCCATCAAAGGAAGAAGGCTAGCGATGAGGGGTCCCATGGTGAAGGACTTGTGGCGAAGGGTAATTAGGATCGTGAGAAAGGCAAGTCTTAGAGTGGATCGAGTGGTAATAAAGCTCCATCCACGAGGAGGAAGGACGTTCGTTGTTTTAAGTGCGGGAAACTAGGGCATATAAAATCAGAATGTCCAGAGTGAGAGAAAAGGAAGGCAAAAGTTCAAAAGGGTTCGTCAAATTTTACAAATGTAGTGGAAGAAGGGGACTCAGGGAGCAGTGATTATGAGATGCTTTCTGTTTCATTAGGTTCAGAATGCCTCACGGGTTCTTGGATCCTAGACCCGGGATGTTCTTTTTACATGACGCCCAACATAGCGTAGTTCACCACTTACAGATTGATGAATACTGATTTTGTTTTGATGGGAAATGGTGTGGTTTGTAAAGTTGTCGAAATGGGGGACATCAGGATCAAGATATATGATGGTGTGGTAAGGACGTTGTGTAGGGTAAGACATGTACCTGATATACGGAAGAACGTGATGTCATTGGGTGCTTTGGATTGTAACAGGTATAGTTACAAGTCTGAAGGCGGGACGATGATCGTGTGTGATGGCGTATTGATGGTGATGAAGGGATAGAGGATAGCAGGGAGTCTCTATACACCGTAGGGTAACACAGTTGTAGGTGGAGCTGCAGCTGAGAGTTCTAAATCAGGCAATACCGTTTTGTGTAACATAACCACACACAAAACAGACGGTATTCTTAACTACATTGTTATGGATGTTTAGGGACCGGTGAGGGCAGCATCACGGGTTGGACATGGGTACTTCGTGAGGTTATCACGAAAGGTCTGGGTGTATCTCATGCGGAACAAGTAAGAGTTGTTTTCCAGGTATAACTTGTGGTTTTAGAGTTGTTTGCCAGGTATAACTTGTGGTTGAGGTGGAGTACTACACTGGGAGAGAGTCCCTTAGGTCAAATATTGGTGTTGAGTACGTTGGTGCTCAAGGAGTTTTGTGAGCAAGGCATGGCGTATGCAAGGCTTGCAAGGGACTTCTTGGTGAAGTCAACAAGTATGACGTGTTTCTCGATTAATCGATCGCCAAAGGTATCACTAGATGGGAGAGTGCAGGTGAGGCTTGGATAGGTTATGCAGTAGACCACTCTCGTTTGAGAGTGTTCGGAGGTCCAGCCATGCAGGTTTTTAGTGAGGTGAGATATAGGCTTGGTATGATGTCTAGATGGTGCATCTTTCTAGTATATAAGAAAGATGTGTTCAAGTTAGGTGATCCATTGGCAAACAAGGTGGCGATTGGTGGAGACATGATTTTAGGTGCTAAAGTCAAGGGGCAGCGTACTCAGGTTAATGAAGAGAAACGGGTGCCAGAAAGCTGCATTAGTAGCAGTGAGCATGTTGTGCAGGTGGAGTTGGACAGGGCAGGAGTGCAGGGAGTTCTAACTCATGAAACTTACATTATCCTAGGATAAACTGGAGCAGAAAGGAGATTGTGATGCAGGTGGAGTTACGGAATCAGCGCAGAGATGACATTGGTCACAATGCAGAGAGTTCAAATTCGGGAGACCTGCAGAATCACAATGGGCTCAGAGGCACTATCAGGCCACTGCCCAGGTATGATCTGATGTCTTATGCAACCATTACTACTAGGAAGGGTCTTACTACCTTTTAGGAGACAGTGCACGGCCAGGAAAAGGGTATGTGGATAGGTGTCATGGTGGAGGAGATGGAGTTACTGTATAAGAATCAGACGAAGGAGGGGTTGGTGGAGCTCCCAGAGGGGGAGAGGGAGATAGGCTGCAAGTGGGCAAGTATTCTGTTTTATATGAGTGACATGCCGATTGTTGGGAAGGTTCAGACTGAGGTAAATCAGTTGGGGACTCTGTTGAGAAAGGAAGTTGACATAAAGGTTTTGGGTGCTGCCAAGAGTATTCTTGGGTTGGAGATTCATAAGGATAAAGTTACAGGGAGATTGAGATTATCTTAGGGTGACTTTGTGGTCATAGCTGCAGGGAGATTGGGGCTATCTCAGAGCGGCCGTGTCGACAAAACTACATGGAGATTGTGATTATCTCAGGATGGTTTTGTGGATCAGGTGTTGGAGAGGTTTAACATGGTTATTGTTAAACCGGTCACTGGTACACCGTTGGCAAATCTAAGTAAACAATCTATCGCTCAGTACTCAAGGACGGACGGTGATGTTCGGTACGTGTCAAAGGTTTTCTACACTAGTGCAGTTGGGTACTTCGGCAGGCAACGGAGGGTTCCGTCAGTTGTGAGGTTTGCAGATGTAGACTACATAGGGGACTTGGATGACAGAAGGCTTACAATGTCGTATGTTGTGGGAAGGCCTAATTGTTGGATGTCTAGGGTACAGTCTCAGGGTGTGCTAGTTACAACTGAATCGGAGTTCTTGGCAGAGGCTAAGGCTGCCAAGGTGGCTTTGTGGTTTAGAGGATCGTTCAAGGAGTTGGGTGTTCAGGTAGGTGGAGTTCCTATTACTACAGTCAAGTTCAAGCGTGGCTTGGACTTGGTTTACGTCTCCAGGTGTTAGACAGGACGCGGGTCCCAATCTACTGGCCCGGGTGGAGTAGTGAGGATTATGCTTTTGAATTTCTCCTAGGTGGTGAATATTCGCCAAGGTGGAGATTGTTGGGAATGTGGCTCATATTCTGAGTGGAACGCATGTACCGGGGAAAGCACCGTGAAGTGAGGGATCGAGAGAGAGATGCAAGGTGCAGCCTTGAGGGCAAATCGTCGACGGTTTGGGGTAGTCGACGGCTTCACTCATGGACGTCATGAATTTTCGAATTTGAGATCAGTAGATTGGGAGTTTTTGAAGGAATTTCCTCTGGGGGATTGCTACAGAAGTGTTTTAGATTAATTATAGGTCTTCTGTACGCATTAGATTGATATATAATAATTATTATGTAACCCTAGAAAGATTAAGCTAGGTGTAAGCTTCAAGGGCTTTGTAAGCTTCATTGAGATAGTGAAAACAGCCGCTGCTCCCGTGGACGTAAGAAAATTGCTGAGCCACGTAAATTCTTGTGTTTTGAGTGTTGCTTTGATTGATTCTCATTGTTAAGTGATTGCTAGGTTCGTATAGTTCATCATTGAGTGCTTGCTTGTTTGTTCCATTGATTGTTCGTGAGAGTTCGTGTGAGTCTTCCACTGTGAACATTCGGCACTGACAATTGGTTTATGAGGGCTGATTGTTGGGAACAACAATTTGTATTAGACCCGGGTGATTGTTGGTGTGGTGAGCAACAATTGTTATCAGAGTCAGGAGGTTGTTGTTCACACAACAAAAAGGCATTTCTGTTGAAGAGTTTCATTTCTGTTATGATTTTTTCGTTGCTTGCAAGTGATGGGGGCTGCAAATTACTATAGTAGAATGCATTTGCAGATATCAATTGATTGCTAAACACTAGCTTTGAGGCTGTTATATATCTGCACCTCTTTGGTGTTTGGACTTCTAATCTGGCTTCTTAATTTTTGTGTGCAAGGATTTTAAGCCATGAAACAGAAATAACGTGTCCAAATAACTATTTTCTTCTAGAATCAGGATGGGCTGCCTTTTCTTTTCAGTTATTCAATTTGAAAATTTTTCTTCCAAAATTAAAGCATTATAACATTTGCAGGATTTGGGGTGAGCAAGGACAGGAAGCCCTTGAGAAAGCTAGCATATGCTTGCTTAATTGTGGTCCTACTGGCTCTGAAACATTAAAGAATCTTGTTCTTGGTGGGATTGGAAGCATCACTGTAATTGATGGTTCTAAAGTTGAAGTTGGTGACCTTGGGAACAACTTTATGTGTATGTCTCTCAATTTTTTTAAAAAAAAAAAATGTAAAGTTTTATTTGGTTTTACCTGATTTATTTTTTCATCCAATGTTTTTTGTGATGTTGGCAGTGGATGAAACAAGTGTTGGGCAATCAAAGGCAAAATGTGTGTGTGCTTTTCTGCAGGAGCTAAATGAAGCTGTTAAAGCCAAGTTTATAGAAGAGTATCCAGAGGCTCTGATTAAGACAAATCCATCGTTCTTTTCTCAGTTCACCTTGGTAGTAGCCACTCAGGTATCAAGCTGCACAGATTGCACTAAATTTTTTTTTTTTCTCTATGTGAATCTAGCTTGTATTTGGTTTAGATTTCAACTCATTGGCAGTAGGGTTATACTAGCTTTGCCGTGCTATCTTCACTCACTTTATTACTCTGGTCATTTTGCAATGTTGATGTCAAATGCATGTGGATTGCTATTTATGTGTGCAAATGGTTATTCTATAGACATGCACCCCCTATTAGATAGCACAAGTGATTACATGCCCATGATCGATCTTTGCTTGCTATTTGATTTGGGGTATGATTGTATGTTTTGGATTGCTATGGCTTTTCTCTTCAGTCTAGTTTAGTGGTTTCAGTTTCTGTGATCTTCAACATGTTTAATTGACCATGTTTTTTTTTTTTTTCATTTTTTTCAATTTTCTTTTGTTCTTTCTCTTGTTTAGAAGAATTTCTTGTCCTCGTATATTCTTCCTTCTCTTTAATATGTTTCTTTTCTTACTAGAAATTAAAATAAAATAAAATAAAATAAGAGGTCCTCGCTCACTAATTCCTAGCTTGCATAATGCTCCTACATATGTAAAATGCGGCTTATGCCATGCTGGGAATTGATTGGGCTGTGGTAGAGATGGTATAGAAAGCAACTTCTTGCTTGGGGTGGATCGCTCTGCAGGAACAATAACAAAGAAGTCTGGGATGCTATTCTTTGAAGCTGTATGGGATCATTTGGAGGGATAGAAACACTAGGGCTTCAAAGAAAATGAAACACTTAAGCAGAGACTTGAGGAGAAATTCCCTATATTAGTTGCTGTCAGAAGATTTTGTTCAGCTCGCAATTCATAAATTTTGTTGATAGCATTTTGGTCACTTTTGAACCTATACATCCTGAATAGGTTGCTGCCCCTTTCGGAGCTCTTCTAATGAATAGGTTTTGTTTCTTGTTTCTTATTGACAAAAATATGGTAGGAAAAAGAAAATTTATCAAGAGAAAAGGAGCGAGCGATATGTGAATTCTGGAGGATAAGATATCCTCTGAAAGGAAAACAAAAGAAAATAAAGAAAACAGGAAGCAAAAATAAACTAAAACAAAATTACTTGGCCAACAAAGCCATCCAATCCTACAAATCTGAGAAGCAAATCCCATAAAAGCAACAGTATGAATAATGAATAATCCCACGGAAAAACAAGAGAAACAATTTTGTACCAAAGCAAATACAAAGGCACAGAACCACCATTAAAACTGCAAGCTTTCCTCTCTAACAAAGGCCCCAAAACACTGCATAGACTGCAAACAACCACCACTTGCATGCATCCTTATCCTTCCCAAAGCCTCTGAAAAAAATCAACTTAAAAGTCTGCGAAGAGCTGGAGCACACCCCACAGGCCAACGCTACACCAAAGAATCTAAATAACTTTGTTAAAGCTTGAGCACAGTGATTGGGCAACTTACAATAGAAGAGGTCCCTTTGGAGTGGGAGTATGGAAATTCATCAAGAAAGGATCGGAAGATTTTTTTTCCAATTTGTCACATTTCAAGTGGGCAATGGGGCCAATGTTTATTTTTGGCATGATGTGTGGCATGAGAACTGTAATCTTGGAGCTGCATTCCTTCCATCTACAACTTGGCTTGTGACAGAAATGCCCTTATCAGTCATCATCTCCAAATCACTGATTAGGGGATTTTCTGGGACATTCCTTTTATATGAGGAATGTGGCAGATTTGGAACTTCACACACTCTCTGACTTCTACATATCTCTCTACAAATTCCATCACCAAAACATCCCTAATGGGCCAAAATGGGCTTTGGACAAAAATAGCGTTTTGCTATTAAATCTTTTTACAAGAAGCTTGCACCGTTGGGTAAAAATTGCAATAACTCCACTTGGATTCACATTTGCAGGACAGTAGCCCCTTCAAAGGTTCCTTGTTTGCTTGGGAGTCCATACATGGAAATGTTTTTACCCTTGAAAATTTGCAGAAAAGAGGGCTTCAGTCATGATTCGGTGTTTTCTCTATATGGCTGATGTGGAATCAGTCAACCACATTCTTCTCCACTGCCCTAGACAAGGAACTTGTTGAATTTGGCTCTTTCCTGGCTGGGCAGCAGTGGGTTACGGCAAATTCAGTTGGAGGGGAGATTTGGGCTTGGAAAGGCATCAGAGCCACAAAGGAGAAGCGAAAGGCTTTGTACCTAATCCCTTTTGCCATCTTTTTCTGTGCTTGGAAAGAAAGAAATAAAGGAGCCTTCAAAGATTCATCAAATTGACTTCAGACCTGCGAAGACCAATGGATTGATGCTGTCTCCAGCTGGCTTAGTGGGAAAATTGTTAATGATCATTTTGTAACTCTTGATGTTTGTGACAATCTTCAGAGTGGTTGATGTTTTGTACCATGGGTTGGCATCCCCTTGACGCTTTGCTAATATCTTTTATTTTTGCTGATAAAAAAAAAATATTGTTAGCCTACAACCTAACAGCTTGAGCTTTTAGGTAAAGTGGTAAACTAACATGGTATCAAAACTGGTTACTAGGAGGTCCTAGGTTCTAGTCATGCTGCCCGTGTTCATTCTGTGATATTTAAAAAAGTTATTGTGTTCCCTGTAATGAGTGTTATTATCGTGTGTTTATCTCTCTGCGTACTGTTGGGCTGCACGTGCAGGGGAGTGTGTAAAGTTTGATATTTGTTGGCACACAACCTAATAGCTTAAGCTTGTAGGTGAAGTGGTAATCTGACAAACTTATTCCATAAACTCCAAGCCACAGAAAGATGCAAGAATAAATGAGAATGCGACACACCACCACCATACCGCATTATACATACATTGGGAGATAAAGCTTTATTAGGTCTCATAATATGCAGCAGACTGTTGGTGTGATGCTCAAAAGAATATCATATAAATAAGGTCATTAGCATCACTAGTTGTTATAAAAGTTGACTACTAACATTTAAATTTTGAACTTCATGAACAAAGAATTGATGCATTGATGCAAAGTTTTCTTTTTCCAGATGCAAGGGGAGAGAAGGATTTAGGATTTTATTTTCTTTAACTTAAAAAAATTGTAACTCTCATGGAAATGCTTACCCTATAAACTACATGCATCTTGACTTTCATTAAGGGGATCCAAAGATTTGACAGTTTTTCCATTTGATATATTTTTCCTAGTTCACTATAAAGGTTTATCTTAATGTTCAATCAAATAAAATATTGCTGTTATCTCAGTCAATATACAGGATCTTCCAGTTCTAAACTTGATCGGGAATCCCTCCAAAACAGCACTCTCGGAGACTTCGTATTTAACTAATGCTCCAAAGTGTACTTACCCAATAACAGTGTGAAGGCAAATGATTAACTTATTCTCCCTGTTCTCCATTTGGAACATCTGTTTGCAATACAAACTATTCATTTAATCAAGTTTATGCCAACTCATTTCCCATGCTATGAAAACAACTTTAGAAAAGTTCCTTGTCTTTGTAGGTTAGTGGAGTCACTTGAGTTGTTACGGTTTAATTTTCTTGATCTTTCTATGGATGCCTGCAGGCTGTGTTTTGCTCATGTACCAGCCATTGCCGGGGTCCTCAACTTCTTGCCTTTTTAGTAATATTATTTTATCTATAATGTTAATAAAATAAATACCAACAACTTGTTGCAAATCAGAAGACCTTTGAAGACTCTTCTCCTGATTTCTATGTGCTCTGTTTCAAGGACTCTGAGACAGCTTCTCATCTCCTTTTACACTGCAACTTTGCTGGGAGGATTTTTAATAAGTTAGTTTATATAATGTTGTGAAATGGATCGTATAATGAAGATGCACAACGGAATAAACAACAAGAAGTGAATGTAAATAACACACACAACCAGGACAAGATCAAAACAAAGATTTACGTGGTTCGGCAAAGCCTACATCCACGGAAGTGATGACACAAATTTCACTAAGGAAATCAAAATATACACAACACACTTCAATAATGATCATCTCTACTCTCAAAATATGCCTAGATGACATATATAGAAGTTCCTCGGAGGTTTGCCCCCGTTTGCTCAACTACCTAACGTTCAAAAAATTCAAAATTCAGAAAAATTGCCACAACCCAGGCGCCTCTCGTCGACAAGACCAAGACGAACCTTCGTCAACGAATATAGGGCTCTCGTCGACGATGATAGAAGTCTGAAAATTTCCTACTCTCGGTAATTGTTCGTCGACGAGTTTCAGAACCTTCGTCGACGAAGCTCTGCTGTTCCCTCGTCGACGAGCATAGGCTCCTCGTCGACGAGTCCTGTTGTGCTTACCCCTTCATGTTTTTCCTCCTTCTTTGCTTAACAGAAGTATAAGAGCCATAAATAACAATCTCCACCTTGGCAATACGTCCCTTAGGAGAATCTCAAAAAAACATGAACTGCTTCACTTTGAACTTGAAAATGCTTGGTTGGGTATGTCTCCCTTCTAACACTTGGAGACATTAAGTAAGTTCAAGCAATGCTTGAACTTCTTTGAAGTAACTGATTTGGTCAGAATATCTGCTGCATTATTAGATGTGTGAACTTTCTCCAACACAAGTTCACCTAAAGCAATCAATTCCCGCACTCTGTGGAACCTCACATCAATGTGCTTGGTCCTAGCATGGTATACCTGATTTTTCGCCAAGTAAATGACACTCTGGCTATCACAATGCAGCACCAAACCATCTTGCTGTAACCCTAGCTCTTTAACTAAACCAGTAAGCCATAAGGCTTCCTTTGCAGTTTCGGCAATTGTCATATATTCCGTCTCAATTGTGGACAATGCAACCAAAGACTGTACCATGGATCTCCAACATACCGGTCCTCCTACAACGGTAAACACATATCCCGTTGTAGACGTTCTATCATCCATATCCCCAACATAATCTGCATCAACAAATCCCATAACTGAAGGACAACCCTGTTGCTTGCCGAACATGATGCCATATCTCGATGTACCCCTCAAGTATTTAAGTATCCATTTGACGGCTTCCCAATGTTGCCTTCCTGGATTAGAGAGGAACTTGCTCACTACGCTCACTGCATGAGCTAAATTTGGCCTCGTACATACCATGACATACATTAAACTCTCTACAACACTAGAATAGGGAGACCTTTGACATGTCTCGGATTTTCTCATTTGAACTTGGGCAATCTGCTATAGACAACTTGAAATAATTCGCTAGAGGTGTACACACCGGTCTTGCATCAACTATGCTAAACCTCTCGAACACCTTTTGAACATAACCGCCCTGAGATAACAATAATCTCCCTACAGTCCTGTCACGGCGAATCTCCATCCCAAGTATTTTCTTGGCTGAGCCAAGATCCTTCATGTCAAATTACTTATGCAACAGGTCCTTTAACTGATTCACTTCAATTAAATCCTTTGTAGCTATCAACATGTCATCGACGTACAATAACAAGAAAACAAGAGAACCATCCTCAAGTTTATTCACATAAATGCTGCAATCATACTCACACCGTTTGTGGCCAATCTTCATCATGTACGAATTAAACTGTTTATACCATTGCCTTGGAGACTGTTTCAGCCCATAAAAAGATTTCTTCAACTTGCAAACAAAATTTTCTTTTCCGGGTTCAATGAATCCCCCCGGTTGTACCATGTAGATTTGTTCCTCCAAGTCACCGTGAAGAAATGCCATCATCACATCCATTTGTTTCAAATGAAGATCGTAATAAGCTACCAACCCCAACACAATTCTGATAGAAGTATGTCGGACCATTGGAGAAAAGATCTCATCATAATCTATTCCCTTCTTTTGTGAGTATCTTTTTGCCACCAACCGTGCCTTGAATTTCTCTCATTCCTTTTCTCAAATTGCCTCCTTCTTCCTATACATTCATTTGCAATCTATCAGTCTCTTTCCATCTGGAAGCTCCACCAATTCCCAAGTTAGGTTAATGATTCCACCTCCTCAATCATCGCTCCCATTCACTTATCTTTCTCCTGGCCGTGCACTGTCTCCTGAAAAGAAATTAGATTGTTGCAACAAGGAAAACATAAGATACTAACTCATCAAAACCATACCTTGATGGAGGCCTGATAGTGCATTCGGATCTCCATATAAGAATATCGTCAACTTGCTGGTTTCCCGAGTTAGAGCTCCCTGCAACCACGAGACCATGATCATTTTCGTTGCCCTAAGCTTCCAACTCCATTTGCACAACATGTTCATCATTACCCCAGCTTTCTGGTTCCTGTTTCTGTTCATCAAACTCTTGAGTACGCTTCACCATAGCCTTTTCATCAAAAACTACATTTCTATTGATCACCACCTTGTTTGCCATTGGGTATTACAACTTATCTCCCTTCACACCCTCTAGATATCCCAAGAAGATGCAACGACGAGACTTCGGGTCAAGCTTAGATCTCTCCTCACTAGACACGTGGACATAGGCTGGACACCAAAATACCTTCAATTCAGAGTAGTCTACTGCATTTCCCGTCCAAACCTCTTCCGCTAATTTACCCGCTAGTGATGCCCTTGGTGATTGGTTAACTAGAAAATAAGTCATACTAACTGTCTTGACCCAGAAATTCTTCAATAGCCCTGCATTCAATTTGAGACACCGAGCCCTATCAGTGAGAGGCCGGTTCATCCGTTCTGCCACACCATTTTGTTGAGGTGTCTGGCGAACTGTAAAATGTCTCTTGATGTCCTGCTCCGCACAAAACTTCATAAACTGAGAATCAACGTACTCGGTCCTATTATCTGACCTTAAATATTTGATTTTCCTCCTTGTCAGGTTTTCCACTTCAGTCTTCCAAATCTTAAACTTGGCAAACGTACTAGATTTGTAACGCATGAAGTAAACCCAAACCTTTCGTGAGTAATCATCAATGAAACTTACATAGTACACATGTCCACCCTTTGATGCAACTCTAACTGAGCCCCAAATATCTGAATGTACATAGTTAAGAATTCCTTTCGTCTTGTGAGTAGCTGATCTGAATTTTGCCCTGTTCTGTTTTCTAAGAACACAAAATCTGTAGAATTCCAACTGACATGATTTTAAACCTTTCAACAATTTTCTCTTGTGTTGTTCTTTCATGCCATGTTCTCCTATGTGCCCAAGACGCATATGTCACAAGACGGTCTCATCTGATTAAGCATCCACAGCTGCAACTCCACCTACAACGGTAGTTCCTTGCAATGTGTAAATATTCACATCCAGTTTCTGCCCTTTCATCACAGTCAGATTACCTTTCCATACCATCAAGACTCCACCTTTGGACTCGTAATTAAAGCCATTACAATCCAAAGTACCAAGAGATATCAGACTCTTTCTCAACTCAGGTATATGTCTTACATTACACAATATTTTTACAGCACCATCAAACATCTTTTTCTTTACGTTTCCTATGCCAACAATCTTGTAAGAAGTATCATTACTCATAAGAACTGATCCAGAATTTACTAACCTATAAGTGCTGAACCACTCCGTTTTTGGAGTCATGTGAGAACAACATGCCGAGTCAAGTATCCAAGAGTTCGTTAGATTTTCCGACTCCGCTGAAACTGATAGAATGTCACCATCTGCTGAATCCTCTTCTTGAACAACATACACAAATTTAGAAATCCCCTCATGCTTATTAGCATTTCCTTTCTTCCAACCCGAACACTTCGGTTTCACATGCCCTTTTTTACCGCATTTATAACACCAGATTTCCTTATTCTTTTTTGGATTGATTTCGGGATATCTGATTAGACCCAATTTTAAACTTTCCTTTGCCTCACTTATTACTGCCCTTTACTACAAGTCCTTCTCCTTCATCACATATTTTCAACCTTTGATGAAAATTTAACAAAGTACTTGTTACTTCTTCCAAATCAAGTGTTTCTTTTCCCCATGTAAGAGTGGTCACAAGATTTTTGTAGGTATGAGTCGAGGGCAAATAATTTAATAGCATCAAAGCCTTATTATCCTTATCAAACTTCACATCAACTCTCATAAGATCACTTATCATTTGATTAAACGCATTGATGTGTTGTTCTAGACTAGATCCTTCTACCATCTTAAGCCGATATAAACGTTGCAAAAAAGTTTGTTATTGAAGGATTTAGACATGTACCAACTTTCTAACTTTCGCCAGATAGCCGTTGGAGAATCCTCCTCCATCACACGATAGAAAACTTCGTCAGCCAAACACAAGCGTATTGTTGACACTACCTTTGTTTTCAAATCTAACCATGTTGCCTCATCCATTCCTTCCGGTTGAGCATCAAACAATGTTTTAGCTATTCCTTGTTGCACTAGAATATCTTTTACTTTCCTCTGCCATAAACTGAAGTTTTCGGTTGCATCGAATTTGACAATGTCAAATCTTGTAGAAGACAATCCCGATGCCATAACAACAATCGCTCTGATACCAATTTGTTGTGAAAGGAATTGTATAATGAAGATGCACAACGGAATAAACAACAACAAGTGAATGTAAATAACACAGACAACCAGAACAAGATCAACACAAAGATTTACGTGGTTTGGCAAAGCTTACATCCACGGAAGCAATGACACACAAATTTCACTAAGAAAATCAAAATGTACACAATAGACTTCAATAATGATCATCTCTACTCTCAAAATATGCCCAAATGACATATATAGAAGTTCCTCGAAGGTTTGCCCCTGTTTGCCCAACCACCTAACGTTCAAAAAATTCAAAATCCAGAAAATTGCTGCAGCCCAGGCGCTTCTCATTGACGAATACAGGGCCTTGTCGATGAGACCAAGACGAACTTTCGTTGACGAATATAGGGCTCTCATCGACGAGCATCGGCTCCTCGTCAATGAGTCCTGCTCTGCTGCCCCGTTCATGTTTTTCCTCCTTCCTTCTTTGCTTATCAAAACAGAAGTATAAAAGGCATATATAACATATAATGGGGAGAGTTGGGTATGCCTTGTGTCGGTGGAAGATTTATCAGCCATTTCTTTCACAGGTTTTGGCGGAAGGAATGCTAGGCTGCCTTATGGAGGTGTGATGTATTTGCAATTTTATGGGGGATATGGATGGACCAGAAGGCACGGATTTCTCCATGAAAAGTTTAATTTGGAAGTTGGTCTGGGGTAAGATCCAGTTCTTGGCGTCACTGTGGTGTGTTGGTTTTGGTTTTGGTTTTTTTTGGAGGAAATAGTTTCCAGGAGATACAAAGAGATTGAAGGAACATGCTGGCTTGTTGAGTATTTCTTTTTCCTGTAGGTTTTTATTGTTTTTTCTGGTTTGTTCCAGAATTGCTTTGGGAGATTTCTCATTCCCTGTCTTGTAAATTCTTTTCCCATTAATATAATTTTCTTTTGCTATCAGAAAAATTATTTTATCTGTAATGAAATAGTGATTCTTGCATTTCTGCTGATTGAATTCAATTTTGAGCAAAACTGAATTAGGTCAGATGAAACTGAGAATCAGAATTAAAACGACTGAAACAACTTGTAGATAAGTCATCCATGCTTGTTACCAACAGATTTCCTTCACATGGGATTGAGAAGATACAATGTAGTTTCTTTATGGTTGGCTTATTTATAGTCCCTCCCCGCCATACACCACCCCCCCGCCCCAAAAAAAAGACAAAGAGATAAAGAAAAAAAACAGAATAAAAAGGGGGAAAATCCATCATGCCTCATCATTGCATTCTGGATTTTCTTATTATGTCATAAATGCGCCAAATAATCCTTGTTTTTTTTTTTTTTCTTCTTCTTCTGATTTCAAGTGTAAATGGTCTTGACTTGGCACAGTAGTGGTGGTTGTAATTTCTCCCTACCTGCATTTTCCCAAAGCTTAACAAGTGAATTCATTTTTCACTTGAAGTGTAATATTTATGAAATTGCATCTCTTATTTTACTTTCAGTTGGTGGAAGATTCAATGATTAAGCTGGATAGAATTTGTAGAGAAGCAAGTGTTTTGTTGATATTTGCACGCTCCTATGGACTTACTGGGTTTGTCCGGATCAGTTTGAAGGTAAAGTCTTTTAGCCTTATGATGAAAATCTTTCCATTATCTTGGCATTGCAGGTAGAGCGCAATGGGCATGTGAATGTTGAGTGCCATCATTTAAGCTGTTTCTAAGGCACAATAAAGATGGTGGACTGCTTCCCTGTAAAATGCCCTTGTTTGTTGTCTGTAACACTTATGATTAGGGCCATTTCACTGGGTTAAATAGTGGATCTCAAAATGAGTTGACTCTGCTATTTATTTGAAATGATTATCTTGGTAGACCAGTTTAACCTGTTAAAATATTTTAAATGGCAGGAGTAGAAGTGTGTATTAAATAATAGCAAATTTAAGAATTTCGCCATAAGACTTAATGATTAAAGACATCCCTGTGGTTGATAACTTTATATGAACGTGAAGTGACCTGGGAACTAGTTTGAAGTTGCAAAAGCATTTAGCAGGCCAGTTAAAAGTTGTTAATAGAATTCATATGGCAGAAATCGAAGCTCAACTTTTAAAATTTTGCTGAGGTATAAACCTAACTGATGCTCATTTCATTTTCTTCTTGTTTGTCTGCAGGAGCATGCAGTGATTGAATCAAAGCCTGATCACTTTCTGGATGACCTTCGACTTAATAATCCGTGGCCTGAGCTCAAGAGGTGAGTTTTTATGTTCAGATTCATTTGCTCTATTTTACTCTATTTTATTACCATTACAAGCTGATGCATGATGGCAGTTATCTGCATCCTGTAAGCCTTTAATATTTAGGATTCTTAAGTGGATTATATGTTATAGATTTGCAGAAACAATTGATATAAACGTGCCAGATCCTGTTGTCCATAAGCACACACCCTATGTCATTATTCTTGTCAAGATAGCAGAGGAGTGGGTCAAATCACATGGGGGCAGCCTTCCATCAAGCAGGGAAGACAAAAAGGAGTTCAAGGTTTAAAAACTGGTTTGACCACATGTGTTAGTTTTTCTGTGTCATTGCTGTCAGATTTTGTGATCTGATTGGTGTCTTGAACATCTCAGGAACTTCTTAAAACTAAGATGGTTGCAATGGATGAAGACAACTATAAAGAAGCTATTGAGGCCTCATTCAAGGTCTTTGCTCCTCATGGAATTAGTAAGTAGGTGATTTTAGAAGCAAGGGTTGTAGTTTTTTTATTTTTGGGCATAAAACATTGAGCTCCCCCGAGGTTTGGTAAAAAGACATGAATCTCCCTTGAGGTTTCAGAAATTCTGTTGACCTCCTAAAAGACACAAGCCTTCCCTCAAAAGATTTGTCTTTGTTCAAAATATAAGGGAAGTTTTGTGTCTTTTTGACAAACCTTAGGGAGGTCCCTGGAATTCTGAAGCCTTAGGGGAGGTCAATGACTTGCGTTTTTTTTTCGTCACAATCAAAGCCGCCACAAGAAAACATAGTGTCTTAACTCATGTTTCAAACCTAAGTCCACTTGTAAAGAAAACGCCATTAGGCCATGTTTTGGGTGTTGAAATATGGATAAACTTGGCTAGTTGTAGACAATGTAAAAATGAGAAAATTTTGGACGATGTAAAAATGAGAAGTTGTAAGTGGACAAACTTGGTTAGAGTTACATGTCATGTAAAAATGAAAAACTTTTAGTTTGTTTTGTTAATATATGTCTATATATATATATATAACATAAGTGTGTGGCACTATTGGGTTAGTACATCCATACATTTAACTTCTTTCCTGCCACACTTTCTGGTTTGATGACTGGAGTTTTTTGTTAAATCCCTGATTTAGGTTGTGAATATGCCCTGAATTTAAATCAAAATTATACATTCTTTCTTTATCCATTCAATGCTTTCAATATTGTTTATAAAATTCTACCAACTTTAATTGGGGCTAGAAATGACCTCCCCACTTTTGCCTTGATCTGATTCTTGCTCTCCCTTCTCAAGCCTTTGTTGCACTCTTGAACTGATTCATCTGCTTTGACCTCGCTTAGAATCCACTCTAATCCTTTTTGGTAGCACATAAGGCATGTATCTTTTCTTTGTAGTTGTCTTTGAATTAACCTATTAAATTTTTTAGAAAAATGGAATTCATAAAACCTTAATTTGTGATATTTTGATTAATACATGTTGACAGTGACTTGATGACTAAGTACATTGTGAGTGTGCAACAAACATGTTGTAATATGTGGCTCATATGTTGAGTGGAAGACATGTACAAAGAGAAAACATGGAAGAAATCAGGAATGCTGACGTGTAGGAGGAAACCGTTGACGGTTTGGTGTAGGAGCAGAGAAACAGTTGACTGTTTTGTCTTGTTACATTGACTATTTCCTCTTGGTATTAAATTAGTGACAGTATGTCTGAAACCATCGACGGTTTGGCTCGGTTATTCAGCGTTGGTTTTCAAATTTTGAATTGGAAAGTTAGATAGGTTGGGTTTCGGAGAGAAACACTGCAGGAAAAGTTATATATATATATATATATTGTGAGATTGTTTATTTTCGCCGCGCATTGATTTGCACGACAAATTTGCTATCAGAGCATTGTTGTAATGGCTTTTGGAATTTCTTCTGCAAAGTTTGATGTTGTTGGGTTTGATGGAACGAGAAACTTCAAACTATGGCAGAGAAGGGATAGCGATTTGTTAGTGTAGTAAGGTATGGTGAAGGCATTATATGGAGGTCAACCGGAAGGCATGGATGAAACAAGTTGGAAGGAATTGGAAGCAAAGGTTGTGGCGACTATCAGACTTTGTTTGGCCGTGTTGTATCATGTCATGGATGAGGAATCTCCTGTGGTTGTTTGGTAGAAACTTGAAAACTGATATATGTGTCTCTAACAAACAAATTGTATCTTAAGCAGAAGTTGTATAGGTTTAAGATGGCGGAAGGTTCGGATTGGAACCAACACATCAATGCATTCAATCAGATTGTAAGTGATTTGATGCAGGTTGATGTGAAGTTTGAGGAAGAAGACAAGGCGTTGATGCTATTGAATTCTCTACTTGCGTCTCATACGTATGAAAATCTGATTACGACTCTAACATGGGGCAAAGAAACCCTGAATTTGGAAGAGGTAACAAGTGCTTTGCTGGGTTTTCATCAACGAAAGAAGGCCAACGATGAAATTTCACAAGGTGAAGGGCTTGTGGTAAAGGGCAACTAGGAATGTGGGAGAAGCAAATTCTGGAACGGATCGAGTGGTAATAAGTCTCGATCGCAATCTAAGAAGAATAAGGACATAAGGTATTTTAAGTGGGGGAAAAAGGGGCACATAAAACTAGAGTGTTTGGAAAGGAAGAAGGGGAATTCTGAAAATCAAGAGGGTTCTTCAAAATCGACGAATGTAGTTGAAGAAGGAGACTTAGAAAGCGGTGATGGTGATATGTTATCTGTTTCATCAAGGTCAGATCGCCTTACGAATTCTTGCATCTTAGATTCGGTGTGCTCTTATCACATGACACCAAATAAATAATGATTTAGCACCTACAGGTCAGTTAATTATGGTTCTATTCTGATGGGAAATGATGTTTCATGCAAAATAGTTGGAATAGGAAACGCCAGAATTAAAATGTATGATGGTGTTGTGAGAACATTATGTAATGTAAGGCACATACCGAATCTACAGAAGAATTTAATTTCATTGGGCACTTTGGATTGTAACGAGTTTAGTTACGAGTCTAAAAATGGGATTATTAAGGTGTGTAAAGGCATTCTAATGGTGATGAAGGGGCAGAAATTAGCACGAGGGAAATATCTATGCACTACTGGGTACTACAGTTATAAGTGGAGTTGCAATTGTAGATTTTGAGTTAGATAATACTGTTTTGTGGCATGTGCAGTTATGGCATATGGGTGAGCATGAGATGAAAGAACTTCATAAGAGGAATCTCTTGAAAGGTATCAAAACATGCAAGCTGAATTTCTGCAAGTATTGTGTTCTTGAAAAACAGAACAGGGTGCAGTTCAAAACAACCATTCACAAAACGGAGGATATTCTTGACTACATTCATTCGGATGTTTGGGGGCCAGTGAGAGTAGCATCACGGGGTGGACATATGTACTTCGTAAGTTTTATCGATGATTACTCACAGAAGGTCTGGGTGTACTTCATGCTGCACAAGTCAGAGACGTTTGCTAGATTTAAATTTTGAAAGTTGAGGTGAAAAACTAGATTGGGAGGATAATTAAATGCCTTAGGTCAGATAATGGAACTGAATACGCTGATTCGAGGTTCATGGAGTTTTGTGAGTAGCATGACATAAGGAGACATTTCACAGTTCACCGGACACCACAACAGAATGGCGTGGCAGAAAGGATGAATCGAACTTTGGCTGAAAGAGTTCGGTAGGGTTGAATGCAAGGCTTGCTAAGAATTTCTGGGGTGAGGCAGTAAGTATGACATGTTTCTTAGTTAACCGATCACCAAGGGCATCACTAGAGGGGAAAGTTTCAGAGGAGGTGTGGATAGGTAATGTGGTAGACTACTCTGGTTTGAGAGTATTTGGTTGTCCAGTTTATGTGCACATTTCTAGTAAGGAGAGATTAAAGTTTGATGCAAAATGTAGACGTTGCATTTTTCTGGAATATTAGAAAGGTGTGAAAGGGTTCAAGTTGTGGGATCGAATGACAAACAAGGTGGTGATCAGTAGAGACGTGGTTTTCAATGAGAAAGCCATGGTGACGCGTACTTAGGAAAAAGATTAAGGGAAACAGGTGCCAAAAAACTGGAGTAGAGATGAGCATGTGGTGTAGGTGGAGTTAGAGACTCAGGGCAATGATGACAGTGTTTATAATGCATGGAGTTCTAGTCCGGGAAACCAGTAGGTTGATAGTATCGCTATACACAGACGCAGACGCACTATCAGACCACCGATTAGGTATGGGTTTGATGATCTGGTGTCTTATGCTCTTATTTCCAGTTACAAGGATCCAACTACTTTTCAAGTGGCGGTGCATAGTCAGGAGAAAAGTATGTGGATGGGTGCTATGATGGAGGAAATTGAGGCATTGCATAAGAACCAGACGTGGGATTTGATGGAGTTTCCAAAAAGGAAGAGGACGATAGGTTGCAAATGGGTGTATAGGAAGAAGAAAGTGGTATTAGAAAAGGAATGAAAGAAGTTTAAGGCACAGTTAGTAGTAAATGGATACTCACAAAAGAAAGGGGTTGATTATGATAAAATCTTCTCTCCTGTGGTTAGACACACTTCTATTAGGGTAGTGTTGGGATTAGTGGCGCATTATGATATGCAATTGGAGCAAATGGACGTAAAAATAGTGTTTCTCCACGGTGATTTGGAGGAGCAGATTTATATGGTACAGTCAGAAGGGTTCAGTAAACCTAGACAGGAGCATTTGGTTTGTAAACTGAAGAAGTTATTTTACGGGCTGATGCTGTCTCCGAGGCAATGGTATAAACATTTTGACTCCTATATGATTTGGATAGGCTACAGGAGGCGTGAGTATGATTGCAGCGTGTATGTTAAGAGTCTTGATGATGGTTCTCTCATTTTTCTGTTGCTTTATGTTGATGACATGCTAATGGCTACGAAAGATATGACTGAGGTAAATCAGTTGAAGACTCTGTTGAATAAAGAGTTTGACATGAACGATTTGGGTGCAGCCAAGAAAATTCTTGGGATGGAGATTCGTAGGGATATAACTGCAAGGAGATTGTGGTTATCTCATGACGGTTATGTAGAGAAAGTGTTGGAGAGATTTAGCATGATTAATGCAAAATCGGTATGTAAATTGTTAGCGAATCATTTTAAATTATCTACCGCTTAGTGCCCAAGAACGGATGATGATATCCGTGACATGTCAAAGATTCTCTATGCTAATGCAGTGGAATGTTTAATGTATGTTATGGTATGTACAAGACCAGACCTGACACAAGTTGTCAGCATGATAAGTAAGTTTCTTTCAAATTTGAGTAGACAGCATTGGGATGCCGTCAAATGGTTTTTCAGATACTTCTGGGGTACTTCTCACCATGGCATCATGTTTGGCAAGCAACAGAGTAATTTGTCATTTGTATGATATGTTGATGTAGATTATGCAGGGGATTTGGATGACAGGAGGTCTACAATGGGGTATGTGTTGACCTTTGTAGGAGGGCCTATTTGTTGGAGGTCCATGGTACAGTCTTTGGTTGCATTATCAACAGCTGAGTCAGAGTATATGGCAGTCGCCGACGCTACCAAAGAAACGTTATGGCTTATAAGTTTAGTCAAGGAGCTGGGTATACAGCGAGGTGGAGTTCAGCTGCATTGTGACAATCAGAGTGTCATCTATTTGACAAAGAACCAAGTGTATCATGCAAGAACCAAACAAATAGATGTGAAGTTCCACCGGATCCGGGAATTGGTTTCTTTAGGTGAACTTGTGCTTAAGAAAGTTCACACTTCTGAGAACGTAGCAGATATCTTGACAAGCCGTGTAAGTTCAAACATTGCTTGGACTTGTTGAATGTCTCCAGTTGCTAGACGGGAGGCGGTCCCAACCTATTATCCAAAGGTGGAGCAGCGGGTTTTGTTTTTGATTTTCTCCTAAGGGGCGTATATTCGCCAAGGTGGAGATTGTCGTAATATGTGGCTCATATGTTGAGTGGAAGACGTGTACAGAGAGAAAACATGTAAGAAAACAAGAATGCTAACTTGTAGGAGGAAATCGTTGACAATTTGGTCTAGGTGCAGAGAAACAATCGATTGTTTGCTCGCGGTATTGAATCATCGACCGTATGTCTGAAACCGTTGACGGTTCGGCTCGGTTATTCAGCATTGGTTTTCAAATTTTGAATTGGGTAGTTAGATAGGTTGGGTTTCTGAGAGACACTCCGGGAAAGTTATATATACATGTTGTATGATGTAACTCTGTGTCTTTTGACACAAGATAGTGAAAAATTCATTGTCGTTTGCTTCCATGGACGTAGGCATTGCCTAACCACATAATTCTTCGTGTTATTGTTTTATTGCTTTCATTATAATCTGCATGATTGTGTTTTCTATATATTTCATTGTTAAGTGCTGCATTGTGAGATTGTTTGTTTCAGCTGCGCATTGATTTGCACAACACATGTCCAATATGGGGAAGTACGTAGTTATCCTTGATTTTGAAGGGACTATGGTGATGACACTTCAATATTGATTGGGTTCGCAACAATGTAAATGGTCAAGTAGATTTTTGACACTAAAAGAAGGAATGCTTGCACGAGGGTTTGGGGTGGTGGTGATGGTGGGCATTGAATTGGAGTATGGTGCAACTCTCAATAAATGTCGCAATAAATTTGTAGTCCTTGTATAGGACATGATGCATGGTTATGTGTTTGATGTCATGTGTCCGTTGTAGATTCAACAAATGTGGAGGAGGGATTGACTTATTTTTCCTAAAGGGATAAGTCTGATGAATTTTGTTCTTAGCAAACCTAGATAGAGGAAGGTTACCTCAAGTTGTTAACAACGAATGTAAAATTTGTTAGATTTCTACAATATGGATCGTCATTGACTATATTGGTGCACCCCTTACGAGCAACACTTGGCACATTTACCACTTAGTTGTGAAAAATCAGCAAGAGTGGGCTAGGTCGTTGCTCCAAAGCAACATGTTATGTCAACACCTAGGTATGGTAATATGCAAGGGTCGCATGATTTTGGATGTGAGTAAAAAGTTATTTCAAGAATCTGAGTTTGGGTTAGAAAATCGGAACATAGGTAGCTTTTCTAGTGAAGTATGCAGATCCTTGACACAAATACAACAACACAACAAGCCTAAAGTACCACTAGGTGGGGTCGGCTACATGAATCCCTTTTCGCCAATGCACCCAATCGAGAGCATTTTCTTCCTCTACATTAAAATTTATTAAATCCTTCCTCACTCTCTTATTCCAAGTTATTTTAGGTCTATCCTTACCCTTTTTAATACCATAAACAATAACTAACTCACTCCTCCTCACAGATGCGTTACTACACTTGCATTTCAAATGCCCAAGCCATCCAAGTCGTCCCACCCTTATCTTATCTTCGACCAATGCTATGCCTAGTTTATTGTGTATATCTTTTAATATTATACTACTCATCCACCTTAACATTCGCATTTCAATAACATTTTTACTTTTTTTAGATGTTATTTCTTAGTTGCCTAGCATTCTGATCCATAAAGTGTGGTTGATGTTACAGTTGCCTTATAGAACTTTCCTTTTAATTTTAAGGGTATTCTGCAATCACACAACATGCCTAACACACTCTTCCATTTTACCCAAATTGCTTTAACTCTATATGTTACATCCTCTTCAATATTCCCTTCAGCTTGCATAATAGATCCAAGATATCATAATCTAATAGTGCTATTAATTTCTTGATTATCAAGTTTAATCTTTTCTCCAACACTCCCACTTACATTATTGAAGTTACATTTCATATATTTTATTTTATTCCTACTTATCCTAAAGCCTTTAGACTCTAAAATTGTTCTCCAAAGTTCTAGCTTAGATTCTATTCTGCTCTTACTTCCTTTAATGAAGATAATATCATCTACAAATAACGTATACCAAGGGATCTTGTTTTGGATATTTCTTTTGTGTCCATCAACCACTAAAGCAAAAAGATATGGACTTAAAGTAGAACCTTTAAGTACACCTATTGTGATTGGAAATTTTATAGATTCCCTTCCTACAGTCCTAACACTAGTTGTTACTCTATCATACATATCCTTACTGACCTCAGTATATCTACTGCATACTCCCTTCTTTTTGAAAACTCACCATAGAATTTCCCTATGTACTCTATCATAGGCTTTCTCTAGGTCATTAGAACCATATGCAAGTCCTTCTTTTTCCTGAACTTTTTATTAATCTTCTTAAAAGATAAATAACTTCTATTGTCAATATCCCAGGCATAAAACCAAATTGATTCTTTGAAACTTTCGTTTCTAATCTTATTCTTTGTTCAATTATCCTTTCCCGTTGTTTCATTGTATGACTCATAATCTTAGTCTTAATTCTGCGATAATTATTATAATATTGAATATCGCCTTTGTTTTTGCATAAAGATATTAATGTGTTTTTCCTTTGTTCCACCAGCATTTTCTTGGTTTTTATAATAGTGTTGAATAGATTAGTTAACCATATACTTCCTTTATCCCCTAAATATTTCCAAAGTTCAATTGGTATGTAACCCAGTATTCTAGTCCTATAGATTTCCTTCTTTTCATCTTTTCTAAAGCCACCTTAAACTTCAAAGACTCTAATTTTGTGAATAAATCTCCTATTTTTATTCTTTTCCTCATTTGTCACTCCCAAGCTCAAGCTTTTAGTTTGTATTTCATTAAACAACTTATTAAAGTATCTCCCCCACCTCTCTTTTATGTCTTGTTCTTTGATTAAGACATTATCATTCTCGTCTTTAATAGATTTTACATAATCTCATTCTTTGCATTTTCTTTCTCTAGCTCCAGCAAGTGTATAAATGTCTCTTTCTCCTTCTTTTCTATCTAGACTAGTATATAAAATATACTAAGACCTATGTTTAGCTTCACTAATGGTCTTTTTTGCATTTTTTCTTGACTTTTTTACGTTTCAAGATTTTCTATATTTCTACAATTTTACCATGTTTTATACCAACTTCTTTTTGTCTTCATAGATTTTTGGACATCTTTTTCCCACCGCCAACTTTCTTTATTGCTCCTTCTCTTCCATTTTTAGTATGTGTGTGTGTGTGTGCGCGCGTATACATACACACATACATACACACATACATACACACATACATATTGTGTAGTCTAATACTAGGACTCTATATTGTGTAGTCAAATTTCACTTGGGATAACTTTACAATCTTTACATGATAGACAATCCTTTTTCCTAGTCAAGAAGAAATCTGTTTGGCTTTTATTTTGTTCACTCTTGAAAGTTTTTAAATGTTCTTCTCTTTTTGTAAAGTAGGTATTCAATATAATCAAATTGCAGGACATGGCAAAATCTGAAATTGTATCACTGACCTCATTTTTATCTCCATTTCCATGGCCTCCATGTGTCCTCTCATAACCTATATTGTCCTCTCCAATGTGTCCATTCAAATCAGCCCCAATGAATGTCTTTTTAGAGGTTTGGTATCCCTTGTATAATACTCTTCCCAAATTTGTCTTTTAAGGTTTTCTTCTAAGCCTAGTTAGGGAGCATATGCACTAATGACATTAACTATCTCTAGGCCTAGAGCTATCTTGATTTTTATGTTCCTATCCACTATTCTTTTAACATCTACTACATTATCTTTTAGGTCTTTCTCTACAATGATTTCCACCCCATTTGTATGTTTCTCTTTTCTAGTATACTAAAGTTTAAATCCTGATTTTTCAATTTCTTTAGCTTTCACCCCTATCCATTTTGTCTCTTGAATGAACATTAAGTTAATTTTCCTTCTAATAATTGTTTCCACTATCTCATTGCTTTTGCCCGTGTCCCTGTATTCCAAATTGCTAATCTAATCCTAGTTTCCTGTGCTAACTTCTTAATCCTTTCCTACCCATGTCCATTTTTTGCTCCACCCAGTGGTATAAGTGCACTTGTCACTTTTAGGGGAGGCCCCAACAAGTATTTGGTTAGGATTCATGTTTAAAAGATCCAACCAATTTTATGTTGGCTATTAGTTACCTAACACAGCCCTACTTTTTTATCTAGGCTTGGGACCGATTGTGTGTGCACAGATAATGTGTTACCCCGGGTGAGTGCAAGTATCAACAGTTTTTTTTTTTTTTTTTGAATGATTTTTTTAGTGCAAACTTGTTTCACAAAAGAAGAAGAAGAAGCAAAATTAAAGACACACACACAAGCTACCCTAAGCAACCTAAACTAATTCAAAACTATCTATGCAATATGAAGGCTTGTTTTACCATAGTGGAGGCTGCTGAAGAGCAGGAAACTGAGCCTAAGACTGGGGAGGGGCCCACTGATGATCAGAATGCTAATGCACTTGAGCATTTTGGGAGATGAAGATGAAAAGGATAATGTTAGCTAGTGTGCATGGCCACTTAAAGGTCAAGGTCTTTTTTTTTTCCTCTTTTTTAATTGGAGGAGATTGATGCATTAATTTTATTTATTTATTTATTGCATTTCTATTACTTTCAAATCTTTAAACTTCCAGGATATTTTTATTTAAGAAATTAATATTTTAGTTTATTTAGGTTTCTAAAAACCATTTCTTATTTTCCAAGCACCGCAAGCCTATAAACTGCCCTTATTCAGAGTTGAACTCCAGTTTTATGTTGGGCATTGGTCCTGCATCAACTATATTGACTATACTGTGTGGCTACTGATCACATAAACAATTGATTGTGGAGGTATTTCTGGCACTCCTGCTGATACATCTGCAGTCAAATTTTTAGCCTTAATTCCTTGTGCTTCTTAACCCTTGCATAATTTAACTGGGACTGTACTTACAGGAGCACCTCACATAGATCCTGGTGAAGGCATTTTACTGCCTGATGATGCTAGTATTAAACTGTGTTTACTGAACTCTCAGAGGGAGTCAGATTTAAATAGGGACATCGTAATTGTGGAATCTCTAAGGGGTGAGAGGGACACTTGGGACCCTCAGGAGGAGTTAGGTTGGGTTTGAGTTTAGTTAAATCTACTGGCAAGGAGGTTTGTGTAATAGTGACTTAAAGAAGAATTGAGTTGAGAAGTTGCAAAAACTTGCCACATCTATTTAGCATTGGGGTTTTAAAGGTAGAGAGGTGGGAGATAACAAGGTTTCGGGATGACATCTTTGAGCTGGAATATTAGGGTCAAAGGAATCCTAAGAAGTGTCAGAATATTAAACTTGTTCTATTGAGGGCCTCTTCTGATTTGGTTATGATTCAAGAATCTAAACTGCAGTTGATGATGGTTTGGTGATTCATAGCATCTGAGATTCTAGGTTTAAGGAAAGGTGGTTTTTGTCATCATGTTTAGTGGCTGGGAGTGTGCTTGTTATCTGGGGTACTAGGTTTGATACAGCCTCAACTGTCCTAGTTTTCGGGGTTTTTTTTTTTCAGGGCGTAGGAGTTCTCATCAGCTGTTTATGCTTTATGCTACCTGTGTACCAAACTGGTGTTTGCGGTGATTTTAATGTCTATTTGCTTCTCTTGCTAGAAGTTAGGGGGTTCTGGTCATGCAAGAACTGGCCAGCATGTCCTTTAAGCTATCTAGCCCAAAGCTATGAGGAAAGATAAGTCTTCAGATGGCCATTCCCATGCTACCTGTCACACCAAAAGAAACACCAACTCTCCACCACCTGCTATGAAGCCCACATGCTGCAGTATGCCTTCCCATCCTTTCCTAATCCATTTCCACATCCTCATGTTATCCATTTCCCTACCTTCTTCAGCATGCCATTTCAATCCAACATGTATTTATCTCAACAATCTTTCTATACTATCTTTTTTTTTTTTCCTCTTTTTAATTCACTGTGAAGCATCAATTCCACTCCCCAAGAAGGGCTGTGCTAAATGGAATCAGATTTTAAATACAGGAGCCTCCTCTATTTCTATGTTGTTACGGTCTGACAAGGCCCCATTTTACCAAGTGATACTTGAAATCTTTCCCCATATTGTGCCCAAGGAATTCTTTTGTGAACCCTCCAACATCTTTGTTTTTGTGCATTGAATGGGAAAAGAGATATAAAGTACATGAGAAGATTTGGTGTATGATTATCATTAAAAAGAGTAAATATTGTATTGGAGACACATGGTTATATAGACACTTGAATATCTCTAGCCTAAGGTATAACTGTTGAAAATGGGACAACTTTGGCAATTTTTATGTGTACCTATGTTTTTTGGTTTCAAGGTGGGGAAAATTTGACATCTAGAGACAAAATGTCACAAATGACATGCACAGGCACAGACATCATGACTGACCTGTGCTTGCATCGATGTAAAATGTAGGAACATTGATAATTGGTTGTCAACCTTGGTTTAGTATGCATAAATTGGTTAGTTGTTAAGCTCTAGTCTTAGTAAGCAGTTGAGTTGTATTTGTGCTACACTTTTAATTTTATTCATTTATCACATCTCAGGCTCATATTTGCAAAAGATAATTAATGATAGCTGTGCTGAAGTTGATTCTAATTCATCTGATTTTTGGATCATGGTGGCAGCCTTAAAGGTTAGGTTTCAAAGTTATTATGTACTAGAGTATCCACAATCATTGTTCTTACTTGAATGTGAATATTCTCTCTCTCTCTCTCTCTCTCTCTCTCTCTCTCTCTCTCTCTCTCTCTCAGTTTGCTTGGATATAAAGTGATGTTCCTCTATTTTTAAGTTGAAATTTTAGGTGTCAATACATTTAAAGCTTGTCAAAAATACCGTTCTTTTTGCTTGTATTCATATTTCAGGAGTTCATTGCTAATGAGGGTGGTGGGGAGGCACCACTTGAGGGATCAATACCAGATATGACATCTTCAACTGAGTGAGTTACTTCTTCGTCTTCTTATCAGGAACCAGTATTCTCTACTTCTTTTAAAAAAAATATTGAAAATAAACAAATGAACTCATTATTTGAGACCTTTGCGTACTGTCTTGCAGGCATTATGTAAATTTGCAGAAAATTTACCAAGCCAAGGCTGAGGCTGATTTTCTTGTTGTGGAGGAACGGGTGAGAAATATCCTAAAAAAAATTGGTAGAGATCCAAATAACATCTCAAAGGCAAAAATAAAAAGCTTCTGCAAAAATGCAAGAAAACTCACAGTAAGTGTGTGGAAGTTACCAGCTTTTTGGTCTGCCTTCTAGTTTAACATTTGTCTTTCAATTCATATGGCACAATTATATGTTTTGTTCCCTGTATTGAGACTTCTTTGGTTCCAATCAATTTTGGTACGTGACACACGAGAGAAAGACTTACTTTTCGGGCGAATGCAGCATTTGCCATACGGCATACACTGCCTTACTATTAGCAATTCACCATGAGCTCTTAACTGCTTTTGCTCTTAACCCAACAAAATTGTAATTTTTTAATTTTATCCATTAGCATTGGAATTGTAGGCAGTTATCTAATTATCTGCAGGATTGTTTTGAGGAGTTTGTCAAACGATGTACTTGCAGCCCCACTTGATAGTTTTTTTTATGTGAGTATTATCTGCATAGTAAGTGGATTGGTATGCATTTGGTGATCTTATGTCACTGTATTCATGGCCCCAACTAAAGCAATAGAAATTTAGAAGAGTACAACTAACTCTGTATCCCCAAACTAACAAAGCTATGAACATGGTAATACAAGATCAACAAATGCATATAAATCTTTTGCTGTGATATATCTGGCATCCATTGGCCTTAATATTCTAGCACTTCTATTAGATCATGTAGAGGCAATTCTCATTAATCTTCTCTGTGTGTATTTGCTGAGGCATCCTCGGGGTGTACTTTATTGTATTTTGCAGGTGTGTAGGTATCGCCTTATTGAGGATGAATTTAATTCTCCAATCCAACCAGAGTTACAAAAATATTTGACAGATGAGGACTGCAGGTGGCATCAAGTTCACTGCTTTTCTCTGCACTTGTTATTTTACAAGATATCAATTGATTTATACATTTATTTTCTTGATGCTTACCCAGAGCATTTATAGACAACATCTTTTTAAGAATTTCATAACAATGTTCTTTTAGGCAGTCAGTTTCTAACACTTGCGTTGGCTTCAAAGCCAGAAAACTTAGAAAGGATTGAGATAAAAAGCTATCTGATCTGGTGCATTAGCAGAAACTGTCATTTCTCAGAGTACTAAAAAACTGCGAATGAAACAACAAAAGAAATTTTATTCTAAGTTGATAGTTTGAAGGAAACACAATGGAGAATCACTAGGAATTGCCGTAGAGGGCTTCTAGAAATTAGACCCATAGAATCTGATTGATAGCCATTCTACTTTTGTTTTTCTGTTTTCAAACAATGGGGGAAAAAATGAAAGTAAAATGCCAAAATTATCTTTGGTATGTTCTTGAATACTGTTATTCAAGAATGTTCATGAAGACAAACCATTTCCAGAGGACAAAGAATGTTCAAGAATGGAATCTACTGATAAATGAAGAAAATAACATTGGTATATTTTTGAATTTCTGTTTTTGTTTAGCGTATTCTTGAATTTTTGTTTTTTTTTAAATTGTTTTCCATTTTCAGAAATGAAAATGATTTCTGAACCAGAATAGATTCCCACAGCAGTATCCTTTGCACTTCTTTTCATTTTTGTAAATTTTCTGAACCAAATTGTTCCTTAGATTCCCACATTGTGAATCACAAGATCGAACACATCTTAAATATTTTTCTAGCTCTTTTACAACCCAACTCATACTTCTTGGATGAGAAACTTTGCAATAGCACAATTATTGGTGGAAGTAGGATTTTCCATATGTTGCACGTGTGGCTTTTGAACCTGTGCATTTCAACCTCTGCAGCTTCACTCAAGTATTGAATTTATCATCAATTATCAATAATTGGTAAATTATCGATGAACATATTTTCCAAACATTTGTCATCCTGGTGGTTTTGATGTGGCTTGTTCCATAGATATTGTTTCGCACTGTGTACATTGTCATAATGATTCTCTCTGAGAAGGATATTTTTTTTTTGTCTGTATCTACTTTGAAATTATTTTCCAGAATATCGGCTGTGGATGCTTCAAGATGCTACAACCATTGTTCTGCCTTCCTTGCCCTGCTTTTACTCTAAATTTTATTGTTACATCAAATGAATGAACTGCAGAAACTGTCTCTTTAATCTCAAGTTGTTATTTGCCCACTTACCTGACATCTACATTTGGTTCTTCAAAATTTATTGAGTCACTGCTACAAATATTTTTTGAAAAAGCCATTTGCTTTCGACATTCTTCCATCATTTCTATCAGCTGAAGCAATTTGTTTGTTCAAAGCATGGTTTTAAAACGCACTTCGGACTGGGTTCAACTGAGCCTGGTCTCTTGGCCGGTCTGGATCCAGGGTAAAACTCAGTTTTGAGATGAACCAGAGTGAATCCGATTGGCTCAGTTTGACGTCGCCTAAACCAGTGGGTTGGCTGAGTTGACATGGTCACAGAATTTGTTTATGGTTATTGTTAGCAAGGATTGAACGTTGCGCCTCCATCACAACTGGCAAATTATTACCTAATTGAGCATCTTCAACATTTGTTAAGCAATGAAAAAAATTTATTTCAGTACTTCTTGATATGTTTTTACTTTTTTTTTTACAAAACCATAAACTCATGTGTACTTTGAATCCTAATATATTTCAAACAAAAGCAAAATATTATTTTTATACACATACATATGACATTATAATTATATAATATGTAATGCTGATGTCATGGGTTCAATCACTGGATTGGTTTGGCCAACTGAGTTAGCGTACTAGATTGGTCTCAGTTTTGGTTTTAAAATGATGGTTCGAAGTGCCTCCTAAAGTGGGAGTCCTAATACGAGAGCTGCTTAAAGAAAATGTTAACCATCAGACTAAACAGAACCACACAATTAATCTTGTGTAAAATGAAATGGTCGCAAATAATTAGCTTGTTTTTCGCATTTCTTTTTTTCCTAGTTTTTGTTATTCAGTTTTCTTAAATATTTTGTGCAGTTAAAATCAGCAGTTTTCTGTCTCTATTGTGGCAGTGTTGCTGTGGGATTTTATATTTTGCTTCGAGCTGTTGATCGGTTTGCTGCGAATTACAACAGTTTTCCTGGGCAATTTGATGGGTAACACCTGATACCATATAAACAGCGTGTGTGTGTGTGTGTTTTCAAACAATGATAGTCTTGGAGTACTATTATATTTTACTCATAACCAGAACTCTACAATTTGACTTTGTGATCAAAATTTGCAGTGAAATTGATGAGGATATATCTCGTTTGAAAACTACAGCTGTTGGCTTGCTTGGTGACCTAGGCTGCAATGGCTCAACCTTGACAGAGGACCTTATTAATGAGATGTGCCGATATGGTGCTGCAGAGCTCCATGCAGTTGCTGCATTCATTGGGGGAATTGCATCCCAGGAAGTCATCAAGGTTTTTGTATCTTCATTCGATTAAGTTTTTGCTTCTTTTATGGTTAAGTCCATGTGAAAGTGTGTTTATGAGGGTCACATTGTTGGTTAAAATACTTCATGTAGTCACATTTGGTATTGTTTCGTTCTGGTCTCTTATTTTTGTTTTTGAGTGATTGCTAAAGTTTGTTTTTAGAAGTAGAATCGTTGCTATATCTTTTTGACACGCCCTAAGAATTTATGTATTGTTTCCACTACAGCTTATCACAAAACAGTTTGTTCCGATGAGGGGGACTTTCATATTCAATGGTATTGATCACAAATCTCAGCTGTTGTCACTTTAAGCTGGAAGTCCTCAAAAAGTAATTGGTATGTTCTCATCTTCCCCTTGGCTATAAAATGGTTTGCAGTTTATGAGTACACTATTTTGGGCTCATGATTTTGCAGTTCATTGTTTCTCATTGGCAGGTAATTTTATCAGATGAAGATGGAGAAAAGGATTTCTTCACATTATTGAAGGGTAAGTTCAGTTTGTTGGATAACTGAAGCACTTGTAGTATGTATGTAACGATTCCATGTATTGAAAAAAAAAAAGGGGGAGCTTGGGACCCAAAAAGAAAGAGGGGAAAATGTTTAACACTAAATGAAAAGTTTTAATAATAGGTTTTGAAAAGAAAACAGGGTTTTACATTTTTCACCACAGGATGGAGCTGTAACTACTGCTGCTTTTTTTCCTCTTTGTAAGGTTATTTGCTGCTAATTTATTTATTTTTGTTCGGGACTCCCCTCGTATCTGGTTCTTGGAATGGAACGCAAACATGAAGAATTTATTAGTGATAAATTTGAATCATTTGGTTCCATTGGTGCGTACCAAATGTCTTGAGTATATTTGTCAATTAATAAAATTATGGTAGTACTTCATTTTTAATTTTGGGCAATTAACTTGCTAGCTGTATACCGATGCTACGCACAGGCAATTATATTGCATAATTTTATGATTAAAAATTTACAATAACATAAATATTATATCAAATAGTTGTTATTAAGCTTTTTTTTTTTATATATTAAAATAATAATTATAATTTAAACTTAAAGGATTAAGTGTGTAAATAGTGTTAATTATTTGTTCCTCTAGAAAATAGTTCATCAAATTATATAAATTAATAAATTTGAAATATTGAATTTATATTAAGAAAATCACAAATGGTACATAGATTGCTGCATAATGGTACTCTATGCATATGAAGATACAAGTACATGACCTAACCTAAATTTATGTAGTACGCACCAAAGTTTTTCTTTCTTTTTCTTTTCTTTGGTAGGCCAAAGGTTTTCTATTTTAACTGCCTGTGTACCAATGCCATTATATTTTTACTTCTAAGTTTTAAACCAATGGATTCATTTTATTTCCACATTCTCCTCTCACTTAAAAAATAAGCCAAAATTACGTGAAATAATTGGTCTCAATCCTTAATAGGTTCGTTTCAAAGACCCATAATAATAAAGACATGGATGAAATCATAGATACATGATTTCTAAGTTTTAGCAAACACGACGATACAGCTGACGATTTGGCAAATTCTACGCATGTAAAATGAGAAACTAAATGAAAATAACATGTATGCTTATTGAATATAAAGAGACATAAAGAGGGAGACACTTAGAAAACTAATGTTAGTCTCCTTCCTTCATTGACAATTTAACATATGACTAATTGAAACAAATTGTTAAATCCAAACCACAATAATTTGTAAACTTTCTTCTCCTTATATACTATTTTATAGGTTAATAGATCAATGTAAGCTTTACAAATAATTCAAAAACAAATATAAGAATTACTAAGAAAAATGGCTGGCTAACTTAACAATGACTAAATTAAACAACTTTCTCATTTGAAAAAAAGGTGACATGACAATTCTACATGTTATAAATTTGTATTTATCCTATACAATTGATTATGTGAAAAGGTTTCAAAAGCTAGTATCGCTATTATGAAACTAGTCAAATGAAAGGGTTAGCATAAAACATGATTTTGCATTTTGGGTGTAGTTTAATTTGTTGTGCTTGAGAAACTTAGAAAATAAATTTATATAAAAACTCAAATTTTCATCTTTTTATTCACAAAAATAATAATATGTCTAAAAAATAATTAAAAATAATCAGGAAAATAATGCAATAATGGTTTTGCATTTTCGCGCGCGTGCGCACACATACACCAATTATGCATGAAAAAAATGGTCATTTTCTTTATTGGATGTCGAGTATGTGCATTTTTTTAGGTCGTGTAATTAATTTTTGCATGGAGAAAAAAAATTTATATATACTTATTTGAAAATCTATTATCTAAAATATAAATAAATAAATATATATATATATATATATATATATATATATATATATATTTATACAAGTATCCAATAATATAAAGGAGCAAGGCTCCAACTAGAATTCCCCACCACCTTTAGTTCTCATAAGAGCAGAATGCATTGATGGTCCGATCACAAGGCTTTGCTAGCCAACCCATGTCTTTCTTCTTCCTCTTCATTTATCCTCTCTTCTTTGCCCTTCTCCATTAATTTTGTCTCAGTTTGTATTTCTATTAATGTACTACAACAAGTTCTTTGCTTCTACTTCGCTTTTCTAATTCTTTCCTAAATCAAGATCTTTGATTTAAGAAGTCGTGAAATTTTTATGATTCTAGTTTGTCTCATAGGTTACACGTAAAATAATTTATAAGTGCACTAATATCATCCCAAGAAATAGTACTTCACTTATATATGCTTGGCTTTACCTTGCATGTTGTTTCGTACTCGTGATCGCTGCCATGATTTTGGTCCTCAAGCAGCAAATTAACAAAGCAAGGAGCATTTTTTTTTTTCTTTTTCGATCAACCTAAATTGAGTTTGAGCTACACAACTCGTGATCAGCAAATATGTTTTCAGGATACAGTGAAGGTCAGAATATAATTTGATATCAGTTTGCATTATACACAGTGTTTTAAAAGGCGAAAGCGTAAGGTGAGGCATTTTACCCTCTGCGAGACGAGGCGTAAGCCTTTTGGGACTATATTTGTAAAATAATTAATAAATAAATAAATTATATATATAGTATTAAAATGAGAAAAATGTTAGAATAATGGGAAACAAATAGCATTCATAATTTTTAAGTATCATATGGGCCAATTTTAGGCTGACTAACAAACTCAAACAATGCATGTTAAAAATAAGCCATTAATTTTCAAAAAGAAGAGAAGAAACCAAATTACAATATCACAATGTCTCATTATCCAAGATTCTAATTTCTAAGATTCTAGTAAATCTTAATCAACGAGGTTCAGAGGGAAATATCAAGATCTTCATCAACGTCCTCATCTTCATCATAATAAATAGGAGTCCTTCCAGTAATATATTCCTCTCCCACTTCAACATCATTGTCTTCCTCAATTGTTTCCAATGTTGGCCCCTTGCCTTTGTCTTGAGTGCCTACATATTCAATAAAGCTATAGGTTAGGAATTAGGAGAAATGGAGAATTATAAATTAGTAGATTAAAAAAATGACTATTGATATGCATGTACTCAAGTTCTCACAATAATCACTAATTTTCCTTTTTCTAGGAAGATTAGAATGCAAACTACCAAAAGCTTGTGTTGCTTGAGCATCATCTCCTTCAAGAGGTACCACGGGCAAAGCTCTAATAGCATCAACATCTAGGACATTTTCATCATCAACCCAAGAAGTATCTTTTGGGAGGATAGATTCTTCCTTTTCTGTGATCCATTCATCATCTGAAACTAATTCTGGCACCAATATTGGATCATAATTTTGTATTTTTCTTATAGCTCTCTCCCTCAGTTTGGTGTTGTACTTGACGTAAACTGGAGCATTCAATCTCTTGTGCTCTAATCTATTCCTCTTTTTTGTATGAATCTGCTCAAATGTGCTCCAATTCCTCTCACATGCACTAGCACTACATATCAGGCTAAGAACACGAATAGCAAAGTTCATCAATTTCGGGGTCTTTGTCCCAAAACATTTCCACCAATTAGCTACAAAATAAAAAAGAACATATTTAAGTTCTAAGTTATAAGAAGAAACAAGGATAGAGTACTACTAATTAACTATTTTTTACTGAAATATTATTTTTACCTGAGTTTCTCAACATTCTAAAGTCAACAGCCACTCGAGTCCCAAAATCCCCTCGTGCATTATCAAACAAATCCAATTGGATGTCTGTTGCTAGCCTCTCCTCATATGTCAACATTCTATTCATGCATTCAAATAATCCTTTCTTCACTTTTTTACAATCAAGGAAGTTTTCCTTATAACGCATGTTAGCTTTGGTGTATTCTCAAGAGGGAAGTGAATTGAAATTTTAAAATTTATTCCTAGGTTTAACTAATATAACAGTAGTATATTCGCAACCTAGGGTCTGTCTATATAGTTCCAAATGCGCAGATGAATAAAACGTGTGGAAATTAAATCATGTGTGACATTCACAATATAATATACATGTGCGATAAATAAATTACGGAAAAATAAAATGCACACACAATATGTTATTAGGGTTTGACCAATACTGCCTACGTCCCCGTCTCTAACTCGCAAGTCTGAGAATTCCACTAATGCTCACTTAATGGGTGAAGCGGCACCGATTACAATCAGGTCAATTCACGGGGCTAACCTCAACTTACACCTTACCAGGATGGTGCACCTAACTTAACTAACCGGATCTAAGCCAATTAGGGACTATTTAACAAGTCTAGTCTCCCTCTTCAGGCCCGTGCCTGAAATACAACAAATGTTTATAAAATTTTGCGTACACGAAAATGCTTCTTACACAAGCAGATATGTACCACTACGCACAAGTACTAATCAATGCACATCAATAATATAGGAACTATAAGCTCAGTGCTCTATATGTGCAATCAACATTCAGAATAATAACTTTATCTAATCAAGCACAAGAGTGTATTCTAGAACTATTTTTGAAACTATGTATCACTATATCTCAATAAAAAACTTAGGGTTTCAAAGATTACTATCAAGGGTATTCTAAATATCTCTAAACAATATTTTCTCAATATCAAGTACAAGGAGATATTTAAAAATAAGCTAGTAAAAAGATTTTTGCACACACAAAATACAAGCTCAAATGAGTCTTGCAATAACAATGCAAAGACCCACTTAGCTATAGGATTTTTCCCACACAAGATTTATCAAATTAAATCGGTGGAAAAATCCTTAACTCTCAATATGACAATCAAATGTCTCAAACAAGATTTTCAAAAACTCAAGCACAAGAGATATTTTTGAAAAATAAGCTTGTCAAAAATATTTATCTTCAAAACACAAGACAAGCTTTTGAGTCTTGCAATGAGAATGCAAAGACTCACAAGCTTAAGAAGGTTTCCCCAAAAAATAAATTTGTGAACCAAATAACTAGGGAAATCCTTTGGGCTTAACTCTCAAGAAAATCAAAAAAGCAATCACAAGTGGGAGAGTATAAGCTAGTGTAGGATTTCTCAAGATACTCTTACTCAAAAGGATTTGGCAATAGAACGATCAAATGGATGAGTATATGGGTTGTGTACGAAGAAAGTACTCTTAAAAATTTAGAGAGAATTTTCTTAATCTAACTCCGTAATCTTATCTTAATTTTAGCAAATGATCTCATATATATAGACATGGGAAGAATTATGACTGTTGAGGACATATTAGTCATTTTGGAAAAAGTTTAAGTGAGGTTAATAAATTTTAACTGCGTTTTAACCTCGATAATTCTCGCCAACCTGAGAGCACCGATCGACAAAACTTAAGGTTCGGTTGACCAAGTGGCTGGGTTCGGTCGACTGGGAGAAATTTGAACTAGAAGGATGGTCGACCAGACTTGAAGGGTTCAAGGGCAATTTTCCAAATCCGCACGGTTCGGTCGATCGGGTCAATTTGAACTACGAGGTTCGATCGACCAGGCGGTTGGTATTACCTACGTGGGAGTTCGGTTGACTAAGGCGTTGCCCATATAAACTTGGTCGATCGACCGTGTGGTCAACTTGTTGACTTAGGGAGGTTCGGTCGACCAGGTCTTGCCTATATACTTCTGGTCGATTGACTGAGCAATCAATATGTTGACCCGGTTGAGGTTCGGTTGACCAAGGATCTCAATGTAACTAAGTTCGGTCGACCAAACATGCCAATTTCGGCATTTTTAGTCTTTTTCTCTTTGAAATGCTGCCCCTATTTATTTGATGATTAACTTAAATTTGATAGGGAATATTTTCGTGCATAATAATGTCTTATGGCCAGTTTAAGGTCTTTTTAAGGGCACCAAAAAAATTCGGCGTCGGTCTTCGGTCGACCGAAGAGTCATCCCTAAGGTCTTTCTAAGGTCTTGACCTTATAGTCCTACATGCATGATATGCAGATTATGACAGACTTTTTCCTAATTAAGATTACAGACCTAAATAGAAATTACACCAAATAAATATCAACTAGGGTCTTCATTTTTCTCCGGGTCTCTGAGTGCCATCATATGATATTGCCAAAATAAACCTACACGTCAACTCGGCAGACATTAGATACCTAAGTATTTGTCATAATCAAAACAGAGTATCCATAGGGTCAACAATTTCCCCCTTTTTGATGATAACAAATACTTGCCTACTACTCCTCCTTTTGGCAACAAAAAAAAGGCATAAATAAACATTTAAGTATATATAGGCAAATAAGAGGAAAATATCATTCATATACAATATATGGTTTGGGAAAATTTTAAGAAAAATCAGCAGCATTCCGTTTGAAACTAGATCATTTCCCAAAAACATGTCTCTATACAAGTGACCTGATTGAGTAATATATCTACAATATATCTACAACTATTTACTCAAACAGTCCAGTATTCTCAACACATAAAATAGAGGTATAACTTTCAGACATTCAAGAAATATAATAGTCCTATAATACAAAATGAATGACAAAGATAACTTCAGCAATTAAGCATACAAACAATAAAACTGGTTATTTAAATGATTTAAATGACATGAAAATAAGGCTAAACCATAAATATATACAAACCATTGCAATTGAAACATATCATAAGACCCATGGAAGATTTGAGTTTAAAGCACACGACATATGATAACAAATAGTTGGTTTGAGCATAGACACAGCCTAACAAATTCACATTGCATTTACATATGAAGTTATGATATTTGTAAAATGGTATTGGGGCTTGCTTGCTGAAGGAGAAACTTTTATTTAATGCACACGTAAGCAGAATTTTTCTGGTGAATATTTAAGCATAAAACATCTCATGACCAGAAAAATACAACCATATGAAACTTAAAAGATATATTCAAAGGTAAAAACAATATCATATGGCAAAAGAAACACATAACTTGTGGCAAAGCAGTATAATTTCAATAAAGCATTACAATTAAGCACATGTCACAGTAATCTCAAAACACATCTAAGCCTAAACTACTAGTGAGCATAACAAGATAAGAGTTTAGTTTAAGATGCTCCCCCTTTCAAATTGAGTCCAAGCTTAGATGAAATAAACTGCTTATACTAGATAGAGAATTATTTAATTATGTCTAGTAGTATAAGTCATCGATCCAAATCTTTAAAATCAACTATACTGAGTATTTGTCAATTACGTTTGTCAATTGATTTGTACAGTTGTCCCTATAGACTATAGATGCATAAGAGAATATATATTAAGGCATGCTATGTAGTCCATGACCCAAGAACATTCCATATCATATCATAGAACATCAAGTGCAGGATATAATGTTCAAGGATATCGGAAGAGCCTCAACATTCAAAAAGCAAAATGATGCATATAAGTCATTTATGCGCTTCCTATAGGGATGAATTTTAGCCTTTCTAAATCTTTGATGATTATGTTAGGATAAAGTTTAATACATTTTTAACTTTCACTCATCATTTTAAAAAGATTTTAACATGTATTTTATCATAATCACCCATATACAAGGTTTTACATTGGGAAAATTCCTGTTGAAATTTCGGCAGCATGCCATCTGTAAATCAGACATTTTCCCATAATACCTGCACATGATAGGTTCAATCAAGCAGTTTATAATTCAGTTCAAGGTGCACACGAACCTATATTCACTACCAACATGCAATACACATCATTGCATCCGCCATGCAGGAGGCATTCTAGACTATGCATGCAATCAAATAGCAAGCAGCAATTTATAAAATATAGTCTATCAATCAAAGAATATGCATAGTAAAAAGCAAAGGATAGTTATGAGTTTAGTGCAATGCTGTAATTCATAAAGGCATATGGGCATAGATATTATAAGATAATGAGAGCATTTAATTTTTATAGTCATGAAAGAGTCATGCTTCCCTTCCATTATGTACTCTACTTATTTTATGCCATCATATGCTTTAAGTTTCTTGGCAAAAAAAAAAAAAAATCACAATGAATATCTTTTTTGTGAGCTAAGCATATCTTGCCTCTTTTCTTATGAATTTCAATACGTGTGAGAGGAACAAATTTACAAGGCTTTGAACTTTTAGTTACTGTGCGTAGGTTTCCTTTAAAATATGTTTCTTCTTGTAGATTAAGACCTCGGTGATCAACTTAGCCATTCATCTCATTTCTAAGGATATGAAGCTCCAATGGATATGACTTAACGTTTTGAGAGCTTATGAGATGAAGTAAAGAATAAATACTCTTAACATTTAAGTTTTTATTAAGTTCAGAAGAGTATTTAGGAAAGGTAGGACATTATTAAAATAGTTTTATGATATTGAATATGTCCAAACCTTTTAGACAAAGAGCAACTAGAAGTATATGAATTTTTGAACACTGCTCTTTGGTGATTGGAAAGTATCCTTTAGATATGATCACATATTTATAGCAAGGATACGAACCAATGAGAGGATGGATCTTTACTTGAAGTGATCATGATATGGTAAAGATTTCCTATGGAAGAAGTGAACCAAGATTAAAGGATTTACAATCTAAACTTAAAAGAAACACTCCCCTAGTGGATGCCTCTAATTTTGATTACAAGGAGAATGACTTTTTATTAGCACTCGATAGATATGAAATTTATTATCATTGGTGCTAATACCTGGAGTGATGACCTAATTTTGATTGATGAGTTTATGATAAAATGATATAAGGCAAGACGAATTCCCTAATGCTCAATTATGTGCAATGGACAAAGTATGCTTAACTTAAGATGTTTATATTTAAGTGTGGGTTAAGCATTTTGAATTATATACCAGATGTAGTAGCTTTGTCCATTTGGAAGTGGATGTGTATACTAAGCTTTAACATTTTAAACTGAAGCCACTTCCCAAGCCTAATGTCATTACTAACCCCTAAATGTAATCCTAGGGTCTAAGGGAAAAAAAATTAATTTTATAATTTTAATGTAAATCCATTTTTCCTTAGGTCCTACGGGGTTTGCCTTACTGATTATCCATTTCATTTCCTTTTCTAAACCTCTAGCACCTTTAACTAAACAATTAAACCCGCTGTGCCCTTTTCTTTTACAGTGTACGCAGGTTTTGTAAAT